>NC_053451.1:47203740-47512351 GCF_015227805.2 Hirundo rustica | reverse complement strand
TTCCTCAGCCTCAACTCCCAGCCAAACTCATCCCACCAGCTTCAGTCCTGCTCCCCTCTTACTCTCTCCACTCTCCTCTGAGGCAGATCTGAGACTTGTCTCCTTTGCATTCAGACTGGAAGCTCTTGGCCTCTCCCTGCCTGGGCTCAGCAGCAGGATGTTTCTGCTACAGATTCAAACCCCCAAGCCCAGAATTTAATTTGTTACTCATGAAATCTACCTTTTGAGAGCTGCAGCTTCATGGGCTCCAGGTGGTCTGTGTAGCATTGGGGTAACCTTCACCAGAGACTGGGCAATGCTGCCTGCCAGAGGGGACATTGCTACTTACTCTGTTTTCAGCCTGGAAACTGCTGTGCAGTGCTTTTGTTGTACTATACAAAGCTACACACTTCAGTCCCAAGGTCCCCTACCTGTCAGAGGTCTGCTCCTCATCTCTAACTGCCCTTTGGCTTGGACAGCCATGTCAGCTTCATTTTCCTAGCAAAGTCGCAATATGTTTTTCTTCACCTCCATTTATGAGTAATGTTGAGGGCTCTGCTTAAGATTTAGTAATTTGTAAACTAAAAGCATTAGAAAGATGACTTCACTTCATGATCTCCTTCGTAAGAAAAACTATCCTTGGAACACCTGTAAATCATCTGAGGTACTGTGTCTGCTGCTAATAATAACCTATTTTTTCTCATTTTCTAATTTTGGATTTGCACTGCTCATATCCATTTATATCTCCCACTGAGTTACTGTGTTTTCCTGGAATTGTAGGGGGGGTCAGGCTATTTCCACCAGTTTGTACAGCCTACGTCCAGTGGGGCTGGGTCCCTATATGCTGGGGAAGGTAAACCACAGCAGTAATCATCTGTGGTGGGGGGCATTAATTACTGTTTGCCGTAGGATTCTTCATCCTCAGCTGCACGTAATGTGTTGCCATTTTAACTTCCTCTCCTGCACAGCAGGCACATAGGGCTTTCCTGATGCTGTGGTTAAACCATGGCAGTGGAGCTGGGGGCATGGGGGGGGTGGTCCCAGGAGGGCAGCAGAGGGGTGCAGTGCTCCAGCTGCCCTGCTGTGTCCCCCAGCCTCGGGACGGGGCAGCTTCCCCAAACTGCAGCACCTTGAAACCCAGCAGCTGCCAGGTAAGGCAAGAAGGAAATGCTGAGATAAAACCAACTGTGTTACCACAGCTTCCCTGCTCTCAGCCGTCTTCCTGCTCCTGCGTTTAACAGCAAGTCCAAACGTCCTCAGTTCTGCAAAGACAAACCAAGCTCGCAGGGCTGCTTTCTGCCTAGCCAAGAACAAGTGGCAGCCCTGAAAATTTCTGGTTTTCTGTCCACAAGCGATGACTGGCTCCAGGACAGACCCCTGGAAGTTGTGTTTCTTGCTTCTGACAGGGAGTAAGTTGTTAACCATCCACCCAAACAACAGTCTGGTTTGACATGCTGGTTTTCGATGAAGAGAAATGGAGTTTTCCCAGCCACTTGCTGAGCAGAGGATGCTGCAGCTCCTGCCTTTGGTGGCAGCTGCTGCTCCAGCTGCTGCTCCAGTGGCTCCCACAGCACAGCTACACCAACCTCTTGTGGGGGAATGGCTTCCCAGCGTTCCCTTCCCTTTTTCCTTGTCAATATATGAGTCCTTGTGCCCCCAGGGGAGGTGAACAGCTTGGCAGCAACACAAAAACCCTCAGACACAAACTCTGGGGGGAGTGTTTTATAAACGTGGCACTATTTTTTTACAAAATGTAGTGAGGCTGTAATCAGGAGTAATGAGAGGAGGTGCAGTTCCAGCATGCTGCTAATTAGGCACTAAAAACCTGAGCACGGGTGTCAGCACCTCTGTCTCCATCGATAATTCAAAATGTGGTATCCTCCCTTTCCAATTCCCCCAAATGAATAAATAAAATGACATTTGGTTATAATCACAAGAAGTTATGGCAAAACCTATTCACTTTAAGCTGTTACACATTCAACAGTCTCTGGCAAAGTCAAGAGAGCTCATTGCAGTGATTGAAACAAAAAATATATTGCTACCTTTTCTGTAAACAGTTACAGAAAATTGCACTTGTTTTTCCCCACAGCCGATGGCAGTAGTGCCGCTTCCTCACTTGGCTTGAATCCAGCCCCAGCCTGAGCCGTGTGCCTGCCACGGCTTGTTTGGGAAATCAGCTCCTGAGCTGTAATTTATCCCTCCAGCTGGTGCCTGTGCAGTGTTACCGAAGGGATGTGCTAATTACCTTGTATTAATTCAAGCAGAGACAAGCAAACTGCGCTTTCTAATTTGTAGGTGGGTTGAAGATGTTGAACATTGGTCCTATCTGTAACAGCCTTTTATGCACACATCCAAGACATGATCATTCCAGTTGCTCCAGGAGAACGCTGTGGGAAAGAGCGTCAAATGCCTTACAAAAGTCCAGGCAGACAACGTCCACAGCCTCTCCCTCACCTACTAAGCTGTCACCTTGTCACAGAAGACCAGGTTGATTGAGCACAACCTGCCTTTTACATACCCGTGCTGGCTGGGCACTGTCCCCACATTGTCCTGCAGCATGGTGCCACTCAGCATGACCTGCTCCGTGACCTTTTCTGGCACCAAGGCCTGAATCCTTCTTCCAGACCTCCTTATAGATGGGCATCACATTTGCTGACCTCCAGTCAACTGGAATGTCCCCAGTGAGCCAGGACTTCAGGTAAACCATGGAACTCTAGAATGGGTTGGGTTGGAAGGCACCATAAACATCATCTAGTTTTAACCTTCCTGCCATGGGTAGGGACACTTTCCACTACACCAGAATTCCTCCAAGCCTCATCCAGACTGGTCCTGAACACTTCTGGGGATGGAGCATCCACAGCATCTCTGGGGCAACCTGTTCCAGTGCCTCACCACTCTCACAGTAAAGAATTTCTTCCCAATAATTTAAACCTATCCTCTGATGGAAAATGGCTTGACGAACACTTGAGCCAGGTCACTCGGTACCCTTGGAGGAATCCTGTCCAGCCCCATGGACTTGTGTCTAAATGGTGTAGCAGGTCAGGATAACTAAACATTTCCCTTTGGAATGTGGGGGCTTCATTCTGCTCCCCATCCCTGTCTTCCATCTCAGGGGAGCCCTGTAAACTCCTTTTGGCAGGCCATGTTACAAAGGCTGCAGGCTGTGTTTGTTGCTGAGGTCTTGGAGTAAGAGAGCATTCCTGTTCCTAGTAACAGGTTGGATTAGCTAGGACATCCAAGGGAGTGTGGCTGTTCATCATCCTTGCCTCTGAGTCCCTTGTGCACTGCCAGGGGCTCAGGACCCTCTCCCCTCGTCACTTCTGCTGCCAGCAATGCCCTGAGGTAGAAGGACATGTCCCAGAGCGTTGAAGGCTGGGAAACTAGAGATGAAGTTACTTCTTCACCTGACGTTTACCACAGAAGTAAAAATAAAATCCAGAAGTAGCACAGAGCTGGCAGGAGGTGCTGAATCTGGGAGTGTGATGAGACAAACAGATGTGTTGCTTTAGCTTCAGGGAGGAGTGGGTTTGTGCTCTCAGCCCCCAAAGATGTGCTGGGTTTCCAGCTGCTGCCCCAGTGGGCTCCACAGGATCCTCTCCTCACCCTCCACACTTGGTGACTCCTCCTCGCTGCAAGGCAGATTTCCTGTCTGGGAGACCATCCCATGAAAAAGCTTTCCCCAGTTTTGTGCCTCACCCACAGCCTTCCCCCTGCGCTCTTTCTGCAGCAACTTCTGAACCAAACCCATGCCAGACTCAAGAGTCTCAAAGGTCATCAAGTTTATCCAAACTTCACACGTGGTGTTGGATGGGTAAAGGAGAAGACCTGAATGATTATTTCCACTAGTTGTCTCTCTCAAACTTTTCATAACAGGTTTTCTTGAGGGATTTTTACTCTTGAGGGGTATCTCTGAGAGCTGAAGAGCTCCCTGCCAGGTGTCAGTGACTTTGCCCAAATCCCAGGGATGTCTCCTTCACATCATACCCCTCCCAAGCTCCTCAGAGAGTTCAGGTTTTTATAACAGCACTGCTCCCATGACAAGGGGACTATGTATTTTCTGAGCTGAATCTTTTTTATTTTTCCATCTTAGTCTGAATTTTCTATTTTGAAAATGATTCTTCCAATATCTCTATCATCAGGGCTCATTTTTCCTAATCATTTATAGTCCTTCACTGCATTTGAAGTTTCCTTTAGGGACCCTCAAAGTTCGGCATGAGGAGTCTGGCCAGAGGTGGGGCAGGGTTAGGTAATGGCAGGATGTTTTAATTCCACGGATGGTAGGAGAGCATTAACCCCAGTATCAGTGCTAGGGCCTTAGTTCTGGTCAATGTGCCTTGCAGTGCTTACCTGCTGTGTAACTCTTAAGAAACGTCCTAAACTAGGGCATTTTCTTGGTATAAGCAAATACCCAGGAGTTTGCCACTGCCCTCTGCTGTGGACAATGTCCTTGAAGTTTAAATAAGGTACCTGTGCTGGGAGCAGCCCTAAGGCTGTGCTGCCCTGCTCCAGCTCTGCACGAAGCCAGAGTTGGCTCAGCCGAATCCACCGAGCTCGGCAGCGTTTGCATTTCTGTAGGTGCTCGTCTAAGCCCTTAAATAGCCCTTGCTGCTTTGAGGCTAGACACAGGTTTTGAAGTCCCGAAAATATTTCAGCTGTCATCAAAGGCAAGAAAGAACTTGAGTAGGCAGCGGCTTATTTTTAGAGCTGATGATAAACCCATGGAAAAGGCTTTGTGCTTGTGTTGTGAATATCCTTCCCCTTAATAAGGACTGTTCACCCACTCTGCCACAGTTTGCTTGTCTGGAGCAGGCAGTGACTTGGAGTTTCAGTCACAAATCCTCACTCTCCTTCTCTGAGGATCTCTCCCGGCACCGTCTGCTCCAGCCGTCTTGGGGACAGTGTGGTGTCAGCCCTCCCAGTGTGTCTGACAAGGCAAGGGAAAGCCAGGTGGTCTGTCAGCCCACGGTAAGCGGTGAGGAGGGCACCTGGTGGGCAGAGAGTGGGGACTGGGGCTCTTCCCCTCTCCCCAAACAGCTGAGGGTTGCATGCTGCTTGATGTTAGCAAGATAGACCATCCCCCTCTTCTTTAGCTCTGGAAATTGTAACCCCTTCTTCTGGCAGGTGCTTCTAGAAAATCTCCAGGCAGCAAGGTGAGAGTCTCCCTAGCCGAGAGGCACACTGGCATCGTGATGGCTCAGGTCCATGTGGTTAACCAGTCTCTTGGATAATTAATGGATGTTTTTCACAGTGGTAGAGCCTAGAGATGATTCCATTATTCAAGGTAGTAATGCTAGAAAGAAAGTGGGAAGAGGCCTCTGGGCTGCCACGAGCAGTGGGTGTACATGTAGCTGCAGTGAGCAGTGGGTGTATGGGTAGCACAGCAGCTGCCAGCCGTGTTTTCCCATGTTACTTAAGCCATCTCGGAGAATCGGGTTGCACTGAAAATGCTAAAACCTGCTTGCAAGCAGTCCTAACAGTGATACTGAGACCTGAACACAGATACACTTGATCTGGGATGAGATGAAAAGTCCCTGGGTTTGGATATGAAGAGGGCCTCCATCTCAAAGTCCCTTGCTCTCTGCAGCACTTTCTGCTGACTTGCTCAACGCAGCTCCCTTTCAGATGGCAAGACTCTGGTTTTTAGAGTAGTTTCCCTGCTACCCTGTAATATATTTTATTCCAGTGGGGGATGAGAGATAAAAAGGGAGAGATGCTGGAAGCCTGCATTGCAAGACTGCCTCAGTCACCTAGCAGACCTTTCAGCGAGTTATTCTCACGTCACATGAAACGTTCTCATTTCAGTTGTATAACGTGAGAGATGTAATTAAAGAATGAGAGACGCGGCAGTGCCGCAATGAGCCCCGGCGGGGGGGCAGGAGGTGCTGCTGCAGCCACAGAAGCCCTGAGGAGCTCAGCGCTGGGCAGCTGGGGACAGCCATGGGTGGATCTGTTTGGCATCCCCCTGTGGCTCTGCAGAGCCCCAGCTGCCCAGGACTCAGCAGCCAAGCTCTCATCTGGACAAGAGTGTTCATGTCCCCAGCAGACAGGGCAGTGCTAACGTGCCCTTCTGGGGGGTCAACCAGAATTCCCCCAAAGACACAGCCAGACCCAGCCTGCCTCCTAAAACAGCACATTTATTTTCAGGAACAGACAAGTAAAAGATTCAGTAGGACCTACAGGAAGGTTTCCAAAATGCTTTTTTCTTGGAAATCTAAGTCCGTAGGAAGCAAAGATGTTACATTGCAACCCTCACACTGGGCTGTTTGATTTAGTAGGTCAGGTTGAGAACAAATGTAATATCTTTTGATTTAGTAGGTCAGGTTGAGAACAAATGTAATTTTGTCTGTCCCTCCTCTGCCTGCTGTCCTCAGATATATGCCAGCTTCCCCTTAGGTACAGTCTAATGGTAAAAGATCAGATTTCCAAAGGCCCAGCCTAGCTGTGCCACCTGCTGCCTCCAGCAAAGTTCAGGAGCTCCTGGGGTGTGTGAGGAACCAGAGCACCAGCACACCACACACAGCCCTTTCTTTCCCTGCAGGTCTGCAAGAGCCTGGAGTCAGTTGTGAAGTGGGATCCCTACAGAACAAAGGTTCATCCAGTTCAGTGTCTGGTTCTGGCTGTCCTTTGTTCTCCTCTTCTTGCTGTGCCACACTGAAGAATATAAAGGGTGTAGGAGCGCTCATCCATGTGCAACTGCTTGGCAGGGGAGTGGGAAGGGAAGGGAAGGAGCCGCTGGCTCTGCTGGTGTGGGTGCTCTGAGAGGCCATCAAGGGTCTTTGGTGTGATTTCTGGTGGGGATTGCAGAATAACTTGGAAAAACAGCATGACAGCACTAGGGCCCGTATGCTCAGTCCCCATACTTGCTGGACTCCCTTAATCACCTCACTTGTGTCTTCTTCAAGAAAGGCTGCTGGGAGCTTGGAGAGGCCTTCTTCTTGGGAAAAAACTGCAACTGGCAAGAGGAAAGAGGTGCATTAAAGTGAGACCACACAGGAGGAATATCCTTCTACCTCCAGAGGAGCAGCAGAGCAGTGGGAAGACAGGAAGCCTTTATGCTGCCTCTCTACAGCGCCCTTCAGCACCCCGTGCCTCTCTAGGGCAATGAGTTCAGTGGGGCTGACTCAGAGCCGAGTGTTTGCTTCTTCAAAGCCAAGAGATAAACGCAAAGGGTTTGTGAAACCCGTTGATGTTGCCCACAAGGGGGGTACAGGCAGCACAGCAAGAATGTGACAATAATCCTTGCTACACAAATTTGCGGCCAGATCAGGGTTGGAGGTTTTACAGCGTGCCAGAGGGGTGCAAAGACACCCATGCCCTGATCTAGGAGAGGGGGGGCTCTGGCAAGCCAGACACAGCTCATGGACAGGACAAAGTGTTTTGCTGCAAGACTCTTGCCAAGCAGCTGTGCTACTCCCGTAGCCCTGACCAGCAACATGCTCCTGTCTGCTTCCCTTTCACAGAATCACAGAATATTCTGGGTTGGAAGGCACCCACGAGGATCATCAAGTCCAAATGTAAGGTGAATGGCCCATGCAGGGACCAAAGTGGCAACCTTGGCAATTAGCACCATGCTCCAAACAAGTGAGCTCATCTCAGGGTCTTTCTTCCCACCAGCTCCCGTGGGGTCCTGACCTGCCTGTTGGGATTGCATTAGTTCCTCTATAAATACAATAACACTGTTATTTTTTTTCAATTAACGTGTTTCCTGGTTAGAGGAATCAAGCCAGCAGTCACACAAAGAATGTGGCTTCAATATATTTTTTCAGTGGCTAATTCTGCCAGCTGAGGTCCCACTGGAAACTGGGATCCAAGTCCTCAGGTGCCTGGGCTTGCTCCTTTCCTGGTGCTGTGTCCACTGGAGATGCTTTCGGCCACCCAGCTGAGTCAGCATGTCCCATGCCATCAGCACTGGGACAGCTACGAAAGAAAACCTTTGCAGTAGTATCACTATCTTCTTTTGCAATCTGTAGTGTTCAGGATAGCACCCACTCAGCTCCTGGGCTGAAAATGCAAGTGAAAGTACCTAGGATCATAGAGTGGGTTGGTCGAAAGCTCACTCAGCCCATGACAGGCGACAGACAAGATACACCTCCCACCAGACCAAATGGATCAAAGCCATATCCAGCCTGGCCGTGAGCACTTCCAGGAATGGGGCGTCCACAGCTTCTCTGAGCAACCTGAACCAGTGCTTCACTACCTCACAGTACAGAATTTCTTCCTAATACCCAATCCAAACCTCTCCTCTTTCAGTTTAAAACCAATTCCCCTTGTCCTGTCACTACAGGCTGCTGTAAATCATTAAGTCCCTCTTGCCATCTGCCGTATGTGGTATGTGGGTATGGGGCTGTGGCCCCTCTTGTGCACACACCAGCACCTCTCCCTGTCTGCACTTTGGGTGGGGAAGGACCAGGAGGTGGTGGCTGGGAGTTGCAGCAGCTCCTGCCTGTGCTCCCAGTGGGTGCAGGATGGCTGCTGGGGAGTCGGGAATATGTCTTGTGCCTACAGACGTGGTGAGAACTTGCAATCTTGTTGCTTTTATCCTCAACAAATTCTATGTAGGTGGAACCAATTATATATAATGTACTTCAGCTTCCTAAATGCAAAGCCTAGGAGGTTAAAATGTGCCCCAGACTGACGTCAGGAGTATTTCAAGTGTAGAGCTGAAGGCAGTATCCCTTTGATATCTGTCTATTAGTATCTGTTTTCTGATGTCATGGGTAGCTTTTTCTTCCATTCATCTGTTTAGAGGGTTTTTTTAACTGTGTTTTAAGTGATGGTTGTTACCAGCAGAACGAAAGAGAATTAGCTAAGACCAGGATGGGCGTGCATGTGGCTCTTGCAAGAATATGATGCCATAGGAAACACTCCCTTGAGCTTCCTGGGCTCAGAAATAAGCTCAGAGCCACTTTCTGTGGAGGTGCAAAGCACATCACGCACAAGCCAGGGGACTTCAAACTGTGCATGTGTCTCTCAGCTCCTGGGGATTCAGGTACTGGTTTTATTTTCGTAAGCAGATCTATTCAGCAAGAAATGGTTTCTCAGTAGCTCTGGAAATCTGAAAGCTGGCTCAAAGCAGTGCAGGCAAATCCATTTCTGTTGCAAGAGGCAGTGAGGGGGCAGTGTGGGGAACATGCTGGGGCACATATCTAGGGGGTTGAGGATGGAGAATAGCACCTGGGGGACAAGGGCTGGGCTTTTCAGGGGCTGTTGGTAGGGCTCTTCATCCCACACCAGCTTCAGTGAGGATGAGAACAACGCCCAATAGGTTCTCCCAGGTCCTGGGAGCCAGAGCCACCCTTATGGCCCTGCTGCTCCCTCCCACCGTCCCCCTGGAGAAGAGAAGGGACGCAGGAGGAGCCAGGGAATACAGCCCCCACAGGTAAAAATGTAAACAGATAAAAGAATTTCCACAGGTAAACAGACCTGAGAAGAGATGCAGACTTCCCATAACTCCCAGACATTAGGCAAATAAGGAGGAGTCCCTATGATTGCATGACAGGCTATTGGAAGACGTACACTTCTCGCTCATATGGAAAATACTACTAATTCCTATCAGGACAGAGATTTATCTATAAGATGCTGGGCTTATTTAGCACACTCAGTAACCAGCCATCTCCTTTTCACCAGTCAAGGTTTTCCACCAGTTCATGCAGGCCCCAGTGCCTGTATCTTTAACTGCTACTGATGTTTCCACTGCCTGGGAAAAAAAGATGGTGAAAAATAATAATAAAGTTTATCTGTCTTCAGAAAAGGCCACATTTTCAGTAGCCACCAACAACCTTTACATTTCATCTGATAACACTGTATTTGTAGCAATGCTTCACGCTGTGGATTCGGTACAAACAGCAGCTTTACATATACTGCTTCTTCAGAAAACTCATATCAAGCAACTAATAAAGTGTAATTAGCGATCCGGGCCTTCAGTGGTGTTATTTTAAACAGATTGTTCTCTGTGGATGGTAACTGTCAGTCTATTCTCTGTATCATTTCCTTGAAACCTCTCACAAGTACCTCTGCCCCCCTGATAAGGGCACTGCTCAGGGAGCTGGGAAATGAAGAGAGAACCTGAGCACAGAGGCAATTAGTTGAAAGTACATCTTGTCCCTTAAAAAGCCGCTCCTGTTAAAAGAGCACTCAGCCCACCACACTCCGGCCTGAAAGAAAACACCCTGAGAGGTCATTTGGGAAAAACTGTTGTGCAAAAACAACATGTACCGAATCCACTCAAGGTAAAGGACATTCAGGCTCCTGCCAAAGTCAGCAGCCATCATCCTGAGGGCTGTCTATACCAACAGCTCTCGGCAGCTCCTGTTCCTCCTGTGCCTCTCAAACCTCTTCAGTATTTCACAGCCACCACGCACTGCCATAGTCACTGCCCATCTCGGGTATTGAGGAGGCTGGAAAAGGGATCGTGAGCTGTGATATATGACCTAAAGTTAATTCGTGTTAGGTATTGTGATATGTAATTAATTCACGGTAAAATGTAATAATATGCAAGGGAAAATTGATCTGCGTTCAGTCTGATTTAAGATCGGCAAACCTAAAAGTGTGTTTAGGGTTAACTAAGACTAAAACTGCACGGAGGGACACGAGGGTTAGGGAAAAAGGAATTCCTGCCGGGAGCCGCTTCAGGATAACCAAACAAAAAGGGCTAAAAGAATGGAAAATGGGAGATGGGCATGCTAACGATTGAATGATTAGGATCAGATCGGTATCTTATCTGTTCCGGCCCGATTTAACAGTTCCAAACCTTCTCTGGACACGGCAATCATGGCATTGTTCCACTCTGAGAATCCATTCAACAAACTCCGGACCTGAACATGAATACCTAACGAAGCTACCAAGACAGAAGAGTTCTACGGTCTCTGTCCACTCTCAGCAGAAGACTGTATAAAAACCAGCAGTATTGGACCCAATTTGTGAACAGAGTGGGTAACAGGCTGACAGAGTCCGTTTCTGCGTTCACCCAGTGCCGAAACCCCGGGATTCGGCGCTGTCCCTTTTAACTGTGGCTATTGGAGACTGTGATTTAAGTCTCAAAATAAAATTCTAAATTTTGATTCACTGAATTTGGCTTGGAGATTTATTACATGAGCCACTTTCATAGAACCATAAAGTCATAGAATGCTTTGGGTCAGAAGGGCCTTTAAAGAACTTTTAGTTCCAACCCCCCTGACATCAGCAGGGACATCTGTCACTAATCAGATGGCTTAAAAGCCCACCCAACCTGGTCTGGAATATTTCCCATGATGGAACATCATTTGTCAGAGTCCTGGCTAACTGGGGAGGTCCCAGAGCACTGGAGGTCAGCAAATGTGACCTCCATTTACGGGAAGACCTAGAAGGAGGATACAGGGAGCCACAGGCCCGTCAGCCTGGCCTCAGTGCTGGGGAAGGTCACGGAGCAAATCATTTTGAAGACTATCAGGAAGCATGTGCAGGACAACCAAGGCATCAGGCCCAGCCAGCAGGGGTTTGTGAAAGGCAAAGGGGTTTGTCCAGCTCTTCCAACCTGATCTCCTCCTGTGACAAGATGACAGTCTCAGTGGATGAGGGAAAGGTTGTGGATGTTGTCTGTCTGGACTGTAGTAAAGTCTTTGATACTATTTCTGGAGCACTGGTTCTTATGAGGAACAGCTGAGGGAGCTGGGGGTGTTCAGCCTGGAGAAAAGGAGGATCAGGTGGGACCTCATCACTCTCTACAACTGCCTGAAAGGAGGGTGCAGCCAGGTGGGGGTTGATTTCTTCTCCTAGGCAGCAAGTACAGGACCAGAGGAAATGGCCTCAAGTTGCACCAGGGGAGGTTTAGAATGGATTAGGAAAAATTTCTTCCCTAAAAGGGTTGTGAGGCATTGGAACAGGCTGCCCAGAGAAATGGTGGAGTCACCATCCTTGGGAGCATTTAAAAGGCATTTAGAGGTGGCAGTTAGGGACACGATTTAGTGGTGGATTTGGCAGCGCTGGATTATTGGTTGGACTCAATGATCTGAGAGGTCTTTTGCAACCTAAATTCTTCTGTGATTCTATTTCAGCCCACCAGCAGTTTTCCCCAGCTCTGCAGCATTTCCTGCCTCTGAATTCAGCCAATTCACCCCTCTTCCTGCCCAGTCCCCAGGGCTGTCCCCTAATCACTGCCTGCAGCCCTTCTTAGTGCTGGGACAGTTCGCTCCTGCAGCAGCAGCAGCTGAGAGAGTCATGGATGGCTGGGGAGGGTCTGCTGGCTCCGAGACCAAGCCCAGCCCTGGGGGATGGAGACTGGGGGCTGTGAGTGGGTGTGAGGGGATGCTGTGCTCCAGGAAATGACTGAACATAGCTGGCTCAGAGAAGGACAACATGGGGGAGAGAGCAAACTGAGGCCTAGGAGCTGGCCAAAGCTGCACAGGGTTCAAAAACATCCTGAGAACTCCAAACATCAGCCAGCAGCCTTGATGAGTGCAAACATTTCTCCAGAGGCAGGTCCTCTGAAGACACTAATACTCAAAACTGTTGTAGCTCCCCTTATTTCATGCTTGCAAGTGGAGCAGAGCGATTTTGGTTCAGTCTGCTCCAAGTCCACCTGAATCTTATATCTCCCCTGGAAAAGTCAGAACAGAGTAAAAGCTGATAAATCTAGACCAAAAAAGAGCCCCCTCAGTTGCATCAAATGTCTGTGCAGTGGGGAAAGTCCTCAGGCCTTGGCTAAAGGGAGTACTATGGAGAGAGCATCTCTCCGTAAGTGAACAGGAGGGAGATAAGTGAACGGCACTGATGCAGATGGAGCAATGCCACTGTGATAAATGTGCTAAAGTTAATTCGTGTTATCAAATTATAAAAGGTAAATGTTGAACTGTATAAAATATGAATGTTAGAAATGTGCTCAAATGAACATAAGTAAGGGTAAAATGTAGAAACTAAAAATTAGAAAATTTCCTGGCTTGGGAAGCACAGGAGGGACACGAGGAAAGTATGATTGGAATTACCAGGGAGGGGGCCTTGAAACTATTGCTGCCGGGAATCCCTGAAAAGAAACAAAGAACCACGGAAGAAGAAGATACAAGTCCGGAGACCAAGATAATCACTTCAGATGGATATCTCTACTCGTCTCCGCCGAAATTAACATATACACGACACACCCGGGCCCGGCCATCAACAGCATTGTTCCACCCTACCGGTCTATTCAGACCTCCGATACCAGGACTTGAATAATTAATGAAGACGCCTCGGAGAGGATAACGTCAGAATTTCGGACTTCACTCCGCGATCTTGTGTATAAAAAGGGGCGGCCGGAGACCAGAAATTGTGAACTTGGGGGGGATACCAGGCTGACAGAGCTTGTTATCCGTGTTCACCCGGCACCGATCCCGGGCTCGGCGCTGTCCTTTTAAATTGTGGCTTTCCGAGACTGATATTTTGTCTCAAAATAAAATTCTAAATTTTGATACTTTGAATTTGGTCGATTTTATTTATAACACCACTCTGCCCTGCCTCCTCCGAGAAGTCGCTGGCTGTGCTGCATTTGCAGAAGTATCCAGCCCTAAGGTTGCGCCTGGTCTATTTGCTTCCTATTGTTTCTTTCTCAGTGACGCCCAGAGAATGCAGCTCATCCGACCGATAAGGGCCTCCACAAAGCACACCGTGCTCGGTGTTAAATGCAGTTGTCACCGCACATGAAAGCCGCCAGAGGACAAAGCAGTGATGAGCAAGGCAGCAGAAAGATCAGTGGAGCAGGGATGCTGTGGCAGGGACCGTGGCCTGAGAACCTTGTTAGTCAGAGGGGGAGTCATGCTGGGGTGACTCAGCTTGGGAAAATGTGCTTTTTTGACGACTTAATAAAACACCGTTTAATTGTTAGGGGTTTTTATTTAAATAATTGCTATTACTGACTCGTTGTTAGTGGATATCAAAGAAAGTGGTGTACAAGTACATGATGGTACTCGCTTATCTAACAGACTTGTAGGTACTGCTAAAACATGCTCCATGTGGTGTCACCTGTATCTTAAGCTTTCATTTATGCCATCCCTTGATTTTGGTGGCTTCACAATTTTGCCCAGTGGGCAACGTTTGAACAGTGTTGCCATGAGGGTAGCCTGCCTTGAGCTCCTTGTTAGTAACAGGATTGTGGTGTTTCTGCTGTTCCTGAGAACTAAATTAGGTGGAAATGTTTTGCAGGTCACGGTTTTGTACATCACAGGACATAACAGTAGAGGTTCTGGTCTCAAAACACCACCACACGACATGAATGCTTTCGAAATGTATCAGCCTCTGCTTTCTCAGATCTCACGTGTTCCCCAGAAACTTCTCCAGATCCAGCTTCTCTGAGGATGCTCTACACCAACACTGGACACTGCTGTGCCCTGTGCACTGCCTGCCCTCCACATTGGCCATCTCTAGGCAACAATGACCCATTGCTTCCTCCACTGGGCAATGCCAGAGCAAGACTTTCTCAGCAATAGTTTATTTCAGCTCCTGGGTGCCCTGGACCAGAGGCCAGAAAGCCTCTCAGCCCTCAGCTTTTGGTACTTCTCCCACTGGCACAGAGAAGCAAGGAGGGAAAGGAAGTGTCTTTGTTCGAATGCCAAAGAGAAATAAGTTCATCCAAGGATAAAAGGCCCGGGGGGAGGAGGAGCAGGGCCTGAGGAGACAGACAGGCTGGAGACAGCAGGGGCAGAGGGGGTCACGCTACCTCGGAGGGGATAAGCAGATGAAGAACAGCCTGTGACCAGCACAGCACGCTCCTTTCTTGAAACCTGGAACAGGACCCAGCGCTGGCAGCTCTCCACATTCCTGTGCAACCAGCAACATCTCTGCCATCAGCCAGTGGGGATGGCGTGGGGGCAGCAGTCGGGACACACGGGCACTGGCACAGGGGTGTCCCTGTGGGTCGTGCAGCAGCTCGTCGGCCACAGGTCCTTGCAGTCAGCTGCACATGCCTGAAGAAAGCTTGTGTGAGCCTCTGGGCTTCAGCAGAGAGGAATTACTGCCCATACATGCTCTGGAAAGGGAGGGAAGGGAGAGAGGAAGGAGTGGGCAGTACACACCGTTGTGCTACAAAACCTCTGCCGTGACAAAGTAGACATTGCTGAGAACACTGAGAGCACCTAGGAAATGCCACCACGTGTGCAACCTCCTCTCCATTCCTCAGAGAGAAGGAGCAACCCTTTCTTGTTTCATTCCTCCCTTGAGTAACCCCATGCTTCAATGGGCAAATCTGAGTGATTCCAGGAGCAGAGTCCTATAGCACATCCCCTCCTGCTGCAGCTGCAAAGCTCCTCGTCCTTTCTGTAAGCCATTCAAGCCACCAGCCTGGGTCTGCTTGTCCAGGAGGGCTCTGTCTCAGGCTCTCACTTCTCACATCACTCTTCAAATTCTGATTCCTCAGAGTAATTTAAAGTCCACTTTTCCTCAGGCTTTTCCAGGTTTTCAAAACACATCATGTTCTACAGAAAGGGTAATCTCTATGCTAATATGCAAGTCCCCAAAGAAGTACCAACTTGACACCAGAGTAAGATTGATTTCTTTGATTGCTCATTCTCCTATTGGCTGCATTTGTAACACTGAGTGTTTTTAGAGATATTCTGTATGTCAGCTAGAGTTATTGCACCAGACTGAACTTAAACAGCAGCAGCCTATTGCCAATATTGAAAGTCCACAGTGACTGAGACCTATGAGCCTACTATTTTTAGTTCTTGTTTTGCCTAAACTTTAGACCAAACCATCTCAAAGAAGACAAGAAATGCTTCTGGGAGTTTAAGCTCTATATCCGCAGAGCTTTATGGAAGATGGATTAGACAGTGAATTTATTTGCCATATAAAATGTAACTAAATAAAGCTATAAGAATGTTCACTAAGAATAATTCAGCACTGGCAGAAAGACAGATTATAACATTGATGTGCCTTCTCTTCAACAAGGTTTTACAGTTTAAAAGGAGAAGACTCATGGTGCCTGAGAATGAAAAACAGGTGCTCTCAATCAATCCCGCTTGTAGTTGTGTTGGTCTAATTTTGTGCTGGTGCAGCCTAGATGGGTGCATTGGGACCTGTGCCCCGTGGCGGAGCAGAGTATCTCAACACTTACAGACTATACCAGTGCCCTGGCACTTTGTTTTGCCTAAGAAGTGTCCCAGAGTGTAAAGTTTTCGGGTGGAAGAGGAGGGATAAACTACCAACAACAGCCCCTCACTTTGCCCCCATGTCTTAGGAAACCCCTTTTCAACAATTCCAGCTCTTGCCCTTCCTGCATCCTTCCCATGCCCACCTAGCCTCAGCCTATGATTTTAGGAAACATTTTCTGCCCTCCCCTTATGGTCATATTTTCCTAAGTCCTTTCTGTTCCCCGTGTCTTCCTCGCTCCTTTCCTTTTCGGCGAACGGTAACCATGATGTCCTGGGCGTCCCGCCCCTTCCACAGCGCCTTGGCTGCTCGGGGCGTCCTTCAAGCAGGCGACAGCCTCAGTCCGCTCCCATCCCCACCACCCAGCTGGGAAAACAGCCGGGCGTCCCCAAGAAGTCCTGTACGCCCTGCTTAGCGGCCGAGGCTTGGCATTATCCATGGACAAAGGCGATGCGGGAGCTGCCGCACCTTCGGCGGGAGCGCGGTGTCCGCCGGGCCCCGGGCAGCGCTGGCTCGGTGTCGCAGCGCCACCTGGTGGCATAGGGCGGCTCCTGCTGCTGCGCCCTGGCACCTCCCGATCCCCTGGGCAACCCCCGCTCCCCTGGGCACTTCCCGATCCCCTGGGCAATCCCCCGGTCCCCTGGGCACCTCCCGCTCCCCTGGGCACCTCCCGATCCCCTGGGCACCTCCCGCTCCCCTGGGCAACCCCCGCTCCCCTGGGCACTTCCCGATCCCCTGGGCAATCCCCCGGTCCCCTGGGCACCTCCCGCTCCCCTGGGCACCTCCCGATCCCCTGGGCACCTCCCGCTCCCCTGGGCAACCCCCGCTCCCCTGGGCACCTCCCGATCCCCTGGGCACCTCCCGATCCCCTGGGCACCTCCCGGTCCCCTGGGCACCTCCCGGTCCCCTGGGCAACCCCCGCTCCCCTGGGCACCTCCCGATCCCCTGGGCAACAACCCCCGATCCCCTGGGCACTTCCCGATCCCCTGGGCAATCCCCCGGTCCCCTGGGCACCTCCCGCTCCCCTGGGCACCTCCCGATCCCCTGGGCACCTCCCGCTCCCCTGGGCAACCCCCGCTCCCCTGGGCACCTCCCGATCCCCTGGGCACCTCCCGATCCCCTGGGCACCTCCCGGTCCCCTGGGCACCTCCCGATCCCCTGGGCAACCCCCGCTCCCCTGGGCACCTCCCGATCCCCTGGGCAACAACCCCCGATCCCCTGGGCAACTCCCGATCCCCTGGGCACCTCCCGATCCCCTGGGCAACTCCCGATCCCCTGGGCACCTCCCGATCCCCTGGGCACCTCCCGATCCCCTGGGCAACAACCCCCGATCCCCTGGGCAACTCCCGATCCCCTGGGCACCTCCCGATCCCCTGGGCAACTCCCGATCCCCTGGGCAACAACCCCCGATCCCCTGGGCAACTCCCGATCCCCTGGGCACCTCCCGATCCCCTGGGCAACTCCTGCTCCCCTGGGCAACCCCCGATCCCCTGGGCACCTCCCTGTCCCCTGGGCACCTCCCGCGCAGGGGACACGGCTGAACCCCGCCCGGACACGCTTTGCGGGTGTCGTGGCTTAACCCCGGGAGGGCAACCGAGCCCGGCATAGCTGCTCGCTCAATCCTCCCTGGATGTGCAAAATCCGGTCCCCACTGCGGCCCAAGCAGTTATAAACCTATCCCACTCCCTCAAGCCTGAGAAGGGTTGGGAATCTTGAAAAACCTTGGAAAGCAGCGTCTGTGCTCACAGAACGTGCACAATGATTGCTTCGGTGGAGGATTAGCATGGAATTAGCAATAGTGCACCCAAAAGGTGTTAACGGCTTTCTCACTACGGAAAAATGGTCTGAAGTCACATCCTGCACAATCCTGCAGAAGGCTTCTTGTGGAGTAGTAAGATTTCCATCCCCTCTGCTTCCCATTTGGCTGTCCATATGCAGCACATTTGCATTCAGAGGCAAACTAAAGTGACCGCTGGCAGGGCTGTTGCAGATCTGCTCCGCTGTTTATGTCAGGGACACAGCCTGTTGCACCTCACCACCTCCCATTTCCATTAGAAACAGACATGGATTTTCCCTGATGTTTTATAAAAATCCAGCTGTACATCTCATTGGAAGTCAGGCCAATCAAATGGAGAGACAAGTTCAGGACGTGGGGAAGGACTCACAAATTGTGGATTCTAAGCTTGTCCTGCCACACCCATACATCACCCCCATTTTTTCTACCTGCAAAGGGGTAAGAGCAAAGGAGCCCTTTTTGTCTGCAGTCTAATGAGCTCCCATGAAAAACAACTTTAGGCTATGTAGGGGCATGGTCTGCAGCTCTACAGGGAGACCTAAACATTTTGTGGAGACCTGTGCTTGTGGGCTCTTCTTTAAGCAGCAGATGTGTGACCTGCGGGCGGGCAGTGCGTGCCGCACCTCTGGCGACAGCAGCCCCTGCCACTGTGCCTTCTCTGCCTGCTGCACACACAAATGTGCCACTGGAAAAGTTATGAGCTTTTTATTGTCACCTGTGGAGAGAGATATTGAACCATCGCAGTGCTTATTCATTTCTGGTTATCTGATTGTCGTAATGTTTCTAAACTGCCAGTTGAAGGTAAGAGATAAACTGCAGCCAGCCTCAGACTGAGAGGCGCCTTTGACGTAGCCAGGTTTTTTTCACCTGGGGATGATATATTATTTATTGACTCACACAGGGTCACCTGGAAATACTTCATGCAGGGAACCTAAAGGGAAGGGTAAATACTAAAATCAAAGGCTGTCAGGACCTCCTTTTGCCAGTGGGATGGCTTTTCTCTGCTTGTGTGGCCATTGTGAACGCAGACTCACGGCTGGTGGCTCTGCTTCTTAGGGGGAAGGGAAACTCCTGTGCCCTCTGTCACTCCAAGAAAAACAAATGCAACACGGAGAAAAATGGGCTGCTATATACTTATTTCTCAAAGAATTCTCTTTCCCAGTTTTCATAACCTTCCTCTTTTTATACCAGCTTAGAGGTGCCAAACTACTTGAAGGAGTGAAATGCAGGGATGGGGGGGAGATCCAACATTACTGCCGAAGGAGATCCAGCACGTTGCTGTTCCGTAGATTTCCCAGGCTTGCTCTCTAAAAACTAATCCAAATCCATCCCATGAAACAGCATTTGCATTGTAAAATGGGGAAAAAAAGGCTTTCCCGTGGCTCAGGGGAGTGGGGTATGTGCAGAGCATTCAGAGATAACAATTTTCTGAACAAATCTTTGATGTTAGCCTTTCAGCGCATAATTTCAATGGGAGGCAGGAGAGACATCCATCTGCTAAAGGGAATATTTGCCTCTTCCATTCTGCATGCAGCTTTGCTGTTGCTATGGTCACATAATGTTATAATTGTCTTTTATTAAGGAGAATCTCCCTTAAAGACTTTTCTACCCAATACATCTTGCCAGCTCTCTGGTTCATGAGTTTACCTATTTAGCCTGCCCGATGATGACATTTTTAAGGCCTCAGGGTATTTGGTTTCCAAGCACTGATAGAATTAATAGAGAAGTTCTCAGCATGATCGTGATTTCCTGAAGACGAAGTCAAGTAGAAAGAGGTGGGGTCAGATTTTTTATGTCTCTCTATGGAAAAAAAAATTAAAAGTGTGACAATTTTTTCTTTTTATCAATCAGAGATCAAGAATAATAGGCTGAAGTAGATTAATTAATGCTATTTTTCTTTTTGGATAGAATGGCTTGTCTGCCTTTTGACAGAACTTTGTCTCACTCAAGGGCCTGCAATTGACATACATATGGATTCTACAATTTCATTTTTCAAGGGCCTGCAATTGACATACATATGGATTCTATAATTTCCCTAGAGTCATCACTATGCTGGGGAAAAGTGCCTTGTTTTCAAAAGTAAATGGCTCTACAGCAAAGCCTCGCTGTGCACTAGGCTGGGTGTGACCAGTGAGACCAGGGCCCTCTGTACAGCATCCACTGGAGTCTGTGACCTCTCCATCGCTGTCACTTGTTCCAGTGCCTCACCACCCTCACAATTAAGAACTTCTTCCTTGTATCTAGCCTGAACCTCCCTCTTTTAGTTTAAAACTGTTACCCCTTGTCCTATAAATAACCCCACAGCATGATATCTAATCGGAGCAGACCCATATTGGGCTTTTTTTCATGTGCCCTCCAAGACATATTTAATGTTAATTGTTGGTAACTACTTATTTCCTTCTTTGGTTTGAGCACACAGAGAGGTTGAGCTGGCAATGTCCCCTCCATGTTGAGTGTAAAATGTTGGCTGAGTTCAGTCCGACCTGGCAGTGGGACAGAGTTTTCAAAGAAAATTGTGTCCATATAAATGTCATGAAAGTGGATATGGCCAGACAGAGACAAGGACACTTCTCAGCAGCTTTTCTGAGCAAACAGCTGTAGCTGAGCTCGTGGCTTGTCAGACACTGAGGAACCCTCACAAGTGAGAGCTCTTGTGAACCCTCCAGGCAAAAGCAGAGCTGGAGCCAGGCTCATTGCCGTTGATGCTGGAGTCAGTCACGAGGCAGGTCTGTAGGCAAGCAGGCTGTGGGAGGGACACGGCTGAGCGCAGCTCCTGAAGCAGCTCCAAATCTGTCTCACCACCACTTCACCTCCAGCTTGGTCAGGGTGAAAAGCTGCACAGTGGTCCAGAGGAACAGAAAGCAGCAAGTGTCACCCTGTAGGAAGGCAATGCTGCTGATGGCTCTGCTGGACAGGGGGTGTGGGCTGCTGGGTGGTCAGTATGGCAAACGATAGCAAATCCTCAGGGAGCAAACCCAACTCCACAGCCATGTCTCGCTGCTCCTGAGATACGATGCCCAAGTGAATAAATGAGAACTGTTTTACAGGCCAGGCTGTCCCCTGTACTACCACTGAAGGGCTCTTATAGCCCTTCAAATAGAAGGTCTGGTCTCTGCTCCAGATCAGCATGTCTGTGCCCACCACGGTCCAGCCAAAGCATTCAGCACTCGTGCTGAAACTCCTTGTCATGCTGGGGGAAAGACAGCATCCAGGGCCCCCCTAAACTGCATAACCATGGCAATCTCTGCTCTGGCTCACCCTTCTTGGTCACCCAGCACACAGCAGGTATCATCTCCCTCTTATGTCTCTCATCTTCCTGCCCAGTTCCCCGTGGTGTGGTCAGCCTCCATGGTCCCTGCTGAGGTGTAGCTGCTGTCACAAGCCCCATTTTTAGCAGGAGCATCCATTCTTGCTTTTGCTACGCTGGTTTGCCACAGTTTTCTGTGCAGCTGCTCTGGGAGCTGTGCTGGTGCTGCTTGGGCACCACAGTGATTATATCCAATCAACTTGTATTAAACAGCGGGACTGTGGAGCTAGGACCAGGGGCCAGGCTCGAGTGGCTTTAATGATTGGGAGTTTTGTGCCCAGAGGTTGCTGTGAGGGTAAAATGCTAAAGTGTTGCTGACATTTTGGTGGTGTTGTAAGGACTTGTTCACTTTCAGGGAAACTGGGAAAGAGGGAAAGAAGGAAAGAGAAAAATGGACGATCGAGTGACAAAGATGAAATGGCATAGTCAGAAACTCACCCTTTGTTTTCCTGAGGTGAGGACGTGGAAGGGCAGTTTCATAGGATTGTGTTCCTCCTCACAACCCTCAGCATCCCTGAGATCAAGGAGCACTGCCAGACCCTTGGCAGCAGAGCAGCTCCAAGAGTGCATCTCAGTCCCCTGTTCAACCCTGCTTGCAATTAGCCGTGTGTAAATCCAGCAGCTGGAGTATGGTGGGAGTTACCTGATCCAGCTCTTGAGTGCTTCTCAAAGTGTTTGGAACAGCACTTCTGGTCACTACACCAGGAAGGCACAAGGATGATGGTGGGGTCACAGGAGCAGCTGTACCAAGCCAGCCCAGCACCCTGTCCCCAGCAGACGGCTGAAGAGAGGAGGAGGCTATTTAGTCTTGTTGAAGTTGTGCCCGTCTCCGATGGAGAAAACCAACAGAAGTGGTTCAAGGGAAAACAGAAGCACCAAGCAATTATGTTGGGAAATTTCCAAAACATCTGTTCTATTGCACAGTGATCCACGGCTTAGGGACCTAGACATCTCAGTGGATTTCGCCTCCTTGAGGATGAGGATGTCCAAAACACGTGTGTAGCCATGCACATTTACCTTACATCCATGAAGTCCTCTCACAGGGAACGTCACAGATCTAAATACTGTGCAACTCCATGAACCCTGCACTGTATCAAAATAAATCTTATTTTGTTTTTCTTGAAATTGCAGCCTGCTAGTTTTGTGAGTCACTCCCATGTTAGAAAAGGCTGATTGGTGGTTCCTTCACCTCCTTCCTGTTGTTTGTAATTTATAACCTGCCAGACAAATTTCCTGTCTCTTGGGGGGCTAAAGAGCTCTCTTTACCTGTTGGTTTGTTGTTTTTTTTTTTCCACACACAGAAGCCTTTCTGTACCTTAGCTCACCTTTGTCAGCTTTCTCATATCTTTCCAGCCATAAAGTAATATGCCTTGTCACCTGTCAATAGCACTGTGTAAATGCTAAGTAGGGCCAACATGTGCCAATCATTAAGCTCAAGGGAAATTTTGGAGGCCTATGTATCCCACTGCGGTGGGTTCAGGGCAAACAGACATAGTGGGGACCAGAGTGCGGAAGGTGGAAAATCTGCAGCACCAGAGACTGAGCAAATTCTCATACCTACAGAAACATAACATTCTCAAATAGCTGAAAACAAATGCAAAGTTTTCTGTACTGAACACAGGACAATGCCTGCTGAATCCCTAGAGGGAGATGTCTGAAACATTGGAAGGGCTTGGCATATCCTTAGAGTAGCAAACCACACTTCTGGGTCTCCCTCGGACCAAGCAATGGACAAAGCTTGAGTCAAAGAGCTAAGCTACTCTGCAGTATCCAACTGGGTGCAATGAAATCTAGTCTGTGCTGGCAGGTACAGGACAATGCAACTCTTGAGTGTTTGTCTTAATTTCACAGAGGGTCTGGGTTATACATGGAAAAGTCTTCAGCTATGTGGGGTCTGTTCATGTGACAGCCTCTGAGAGCCTGGATCCTAACATCAGGTCCTCCTAGATTCTTAGCACAGTCCTTGGAACAGTGACCTTCCTCTTTAATACCCACCACTGAAACCCAGCTATAAAAACGGACACAAATCATAGCCCCTTTTTTCCCTCCTGGAGCTATAGGTGACATCTGCTGCTCAGAGTTTTGCAGAGCCCATCTGCTGGTGACACCAGAATTAATGAACTACAGACAAAGCCCTCAGAGCCCCTTCCTCTAATACTTTACCTGAGTTTTCTTGCCCAGTGCTGTGGTTAGCACACACCTTGAGGATGGAGAAGTGAATCCCATCCCCACCTCAACATGTTTCAATCCACATCTCCATCTTGCCAGGAGAGGTCTGTACTGCCTGCTGTGCAGGTAGTCAGTGTACATGAGAAAGGAGAAGAATGCAAAATACATTTCTAGGTCACCTGAGCATTTTAGAGGGGAAAGAGCATTCTTTTCAGCCCCAAAATCATGAGCCAAACAAGATTAAAATGATAAAAAGCATTGAAAGTCCATCAGGTGCACTTATGGCAGAATGCCCCCATGGTATAGGGCTTTGGCACTTTTATAAGTTTAGCAAATTATCATAATTGACAAGAATCCCCAGTTAGAAGTAGAGTTCATGAAGTAATTCCCCTCTTGGTTTGGCCCCCTGCTGTAGCCTCCCATCTTGCTTCTAGCCCCATACTCTTTATGTCTAAATACATGGGAAAGTGACATTGCCTTGGTTCACTGAAGAAGCAAGATTGGAACAGGATTCCAGGAATGTGTTTGTCTAACGAAATATTGGAGTTAGCTTAAGAAAGTATATAGCTATACAATAGTCTACAGAGCTACAAATACGTGAAAAATACATAAAAATAAAATCCTCTGGCATCACTGGAGTGACTTTTCTGACCTGTGGCAGATGTCTGCTCTAGGCAGAGCCCAGCTGCACTGCAGGTGACACTGCTTCTCTTCATGCATTTGCAGGAGGAGCCCCAGTATTCCTGGTTCAGACATGGATCCTCATCTCACAGAGCAAACACTTCCCCAGAAACCCCAGTGGACTGACCACAAGGAAGGCAGAGGAAAAGGTCACTATTATAGATGCCTGGTAGGAATCAGGCCAGGGACATGGTTTCTGGTCCTTGGGGCCCAGCCTCACTCCCTTCATACTCCCTCCTTGGCTGCTTCCTTCACCATGACACTGAGATCAGCGAAACCCAAAACTGTGTGGTAGTGTCTCTGTGTGATGAATATTGAGGCTTAGTGACAAAAGTGTAGGCATTGTTGCCTTGAAAATGTGTTGCTAAGAAGAGGCTGATAAATGTGATATACCGGCAGCAAATGAAAACACAAGCAGTGATGTGGAAGGAATAAAGAGGCTGTAACTCATAGCATCAGATACTGCCAGGTTTAAAACCTGGCTTTCACAAAGATCCCGGAGCCATTTTTATTTGAAGTGTATGAACATTTATAGAGCTCTACATATTTTAGTGAGCCATGTAAACACTAGCTAATTAATCTAAGTAACATCATAAAGCAAATTAAACTATTTATCTCCTCAGAGATAAACTGGTCAACAGAGTTTAAAAAAAAAAAAAAATCAGGTCCTTAGTAGAGTGGTTATTTAAAAGGGGAAACTTTTGCAGTGTTTAATTTATTTCTCCAGAATAAAGACATTTCCTGATATTCCTGCAACAGATGAGCACAGGATAAAAGGAAGTTCATTTGGAAAGCATGTTTTTCCTTCCAGTGTTACACCAACATCAGCCCTTGTTTTCAGAAGCATTTTTTGTCAGCTGGTGTAAGCACCTGGAAAGCTGGAGTGCTAATTCCAGTGATTGCTCCTTCAGCTCTGGTCTTCCTCTTTCATATGCATACAAAAGAAGACTTTAACAATGAGCATAAAATATTCTGATGCTGCAAGAGGATTCAGCTGCTTTTCTGCTCATCCTACTCGCTGGGCTTAAGCTAAAGGAAGTGGTCTTTCCCAGAGCTGAATTCACCCAAGTCTGCAATCTTTGTCTAAGAACGGGGCATTTTTTTTCCTTGCAGCCTTCCAGTCTCTCTCCTGAGCTCATGAGCAAGAGCACAAACCAGAGCCTGGCTGCGTTAACTGGAGGCCACACCTCCCACTGCCTTTGCAAACCTACACCTGGCCTCTGGCAGAACCTTACATAACTGAATAAAGGTTTTGAGGATGTAGCCATATAAACTAATGTAAATACTGCGTAAAAAATAATCTTCACTGTGGAGGAGGAAGTAATGCAACTTTATGAGTGGGAAGGTCAAGGAGTGTTATCTGCTATTACCCATGAGTTTTGTGGTTTCCATTCAGATTTGATCCATTTGCTTTTCTATTGACACTGGCTTGGGATAGAGGAAACTCATGTTAAAATCAGATTGCCTGTCAAGATCCTGACAAAGGAAGGAAACGGCCCTTGATTACAAGGGACCTGATCTGGCATTCCTCACAGAGCTCCCTGTCCCTCGGCTGGGCTTGCTGCCCTTTTGCTGGCTGCTTCAGGTGTTTTTGGCTGGCATCAGGGGCTTGCTGCAACTTGCAGACAGCCTGTTATCACCATACTTGGAAAATCTCGACTGCAAAAAGTTTCAGAAGAGAGCTCATCACGAATAACAGCATTGTCCCTGCTGGGTCCTCTCGGTCCCCTCAACCAAAGTATGATCAGTGTTATTTGTAAAAACAGCTGTCCATCTAATAGTAGAACACATTTACATACCTTTATGGATCCATTACATGAGTATATAAATACATGCAGACACATGCGAGATTGTGCACTGGGTGTAACCCGATTACATAATAAAGTTGGGGTTTTTTGGTTTTTTTTTAACACCTGTTTTTCAAAAAATTATGATAAGGTACTTTGTAAAACAAGGGGGAAAAAAATCCTACAATCTATGATTTTAAAAAATAACAAGTAGAAATTAAGAAGGGGAAAAATTGCACCGAATACACAGATAATTTTAAAGTTATTTTGCTTTGGAAAGTAGCAATCTAACAGCACTGGTCAGTTGAGGAACATTCACTGGCACAGAACAAGACACTCATGATTATGTTCTGTCTCTTCAGGTCGGTTTTTCAGATTTTTCTCTCAGGGGGTCTGAAAGAAAACTACATTTGTCTCCATTTTCAAATTTATGCCCATGAATCAGGGACCGGGATACGGTCTTCTGTGTTTGTTCATTACAGAAGGGATAGGAAGACTAAGCTTGTCCCTCGCGATTATTTCCGCTCTTGGTTTAAAATGCAGCAATAGGGAATTCTCTGCCTGCGCAGAGACAATCAGGAACACTGGGCCACGGTAAGGATTGAGTGAACAGCCCACCAGGACAGAGGCTTTGCTCCTGCAAAGGGTTTTCTGGGCTCAGGATAGATAAACTTCCCCACTGACGCAGGCTCATGTGCGCCTGCACACACACGCACAGAGCCGGCCAAAGCCTCGGGGACTTTTGCCGCCGTGCTGTTAATCATTATCCAAGCAGAGCAGCACCCTTTGAGATCTCTGACCTGTTTCGCAGGCCCGAAGGGTTTATTGCGGCCCGCGCAGCCTTGGCCGGTGTTTGGGTTGCGTGCCGCCAGCCAGCTGGCCCTGGCCCAGCGCCCCGCCACACGCGGCCTCGCACGGCCGCACACTCGGGCTTCCTGGGAAACGGGAGCGACTCCTGCCTCCGTCGGCCACGGGCCAGCGGGCAGGCCGAGGGACGCAGGGTGAGGGGGAAGCAGCCAGGTGAATTTCCCGTGGGTGATATTGAGGTCGTGCGGGTGTGGCACCTGCAAGAACGTGGATTCGGGACTGAAAAGCAGTCAGGTTACTGGGGATGGTGAAAGGAGAGGCCCTGTCTTCACTGAACTGTGCCAAACACGTGAAATCTCAGCCCCAAGTCTCACAAGGTCCATGTGCGCAGAAAAGATTTCTCCCACGGGTCTTCAAGTAATTTTTTTATTCAGGTCTCTGGAAGCTTTTCCTGCCGGCTTTTTATGACTTACTGAAGCCTTGACCTTCAGGGGAAAAAAAAAAAAAAAAAAAAATCATTCAAGCTTGAATTAATTCAAGAATTTAAGTGTTGCTCTATTCATGTTCTCCTGAATTGTAGATAATTTAAAACAAAGAGGAATCGGAACTGTTTTGTCAAACATTTTGATTAGCCAGTATCTTGCTGGAGCCTGTGCGTCATTTCTGGTTGGTGACTCCCAGGGTAGGCATGTGCTTCCAATCCCATGGAAGTGTCACATTAAAAAAATCCATAAAGAAGTGGAAGTAGGGATTCAGACCCAGCATCCCTGTTATTGAAAATACACTAGATGCTCTTCAAAGATGCCTTCCAAACCAAAGTGTCGTATGGGTCTCTGAGTCTACAATAAGTGCATGATCATGCAGTCACTCGGGGAAGTTTGTTTTTGTTCCTAAGAGGGTATAAATGAAGAAAATGGTTCCTTCTTTTCCGTACCAGAAACTCACAAAAATCCCCTCCACCAACTCTAAGGAATGGCACCAGCCACCTTATGTGGGAGACAGATCAATGGAGTTTTTCTGATTCAGGATGCTGAACCCTTGCAGAAAAGTGTGCTGCAGTCAGGATGGAATCCTTCTTTCTTCAAAGCATGGAAAGGTGTGACTTTCATGGAACCAGGAAAGGGCTGTGTTGTTTTATTTTTTTTGGCATATGTGGAAGACAAATGTGGTACAATTTTGAGCCTCCCCTGCTGGCTCGACAGTTCAAATCCCTGCACTTTTCAGAAATGACAGTTCTGTGCAGGAACTTGAAACTAATGGGACAAGGAAGGCTGCATACTATTGACAAAAGTGTTTTCATCACTTACAGTCAGCTCTCTGGTGCATATTCCCAAAATCCTTTGGAATTTTGGCAACTGAATTACTTTGGTTGCATGTATATGTAATCTTCAGCCTTACTCAGGAGCTTGCAGTGAGCAAATTTTACTCATTAGTTATAAAGATCATAATTCGCTTGTAGTTCTATTCCATTTTACCGGCTACATCACAGGCAGTAATCTTTAAGGTATAAAATACATATGTTCAGCAAAGGGCTATTTTTGTGCAGTCAATAAGGTATAAAGGCACTGTGTGCCCAGGAAAGAACAGTTTAAGGGAATTAGGAGTTTTTTTATGAATGCAAGAACAAAGCTCGCTTCCAGCAGCTCTCTGCTCTTGTGGCTTCTCTGGTGCCTAAGAACAGGTAGCATGTGTCTGGTGGGGACAAAAAGGGTACAAAACCTTTCCCCAGCTCTCCCTGGAGCTGTCTTTAGATCTTGAAGGAAGAGCTTCTTGATGAGTGGGACGAGGATATTAGTGTGTAACAACAAACGGTGTTGACTGCCATGCGCTCTCTGTGGATGGTGTTTTTGGGGACTTCCTGAAGGCCAGAAGATGATTTACACTATCTGGATATCTGAGGGTGTAGAGGAAGCAGGTTTGCTCTTCCCTTTATACAGATCTCTAAGGAGGCAATGATGCAACTGGTGACTTTTGTTAGCGGAAGGCACAACACAGAAGAACACAAAGGAGAAGTACAGAAGTGGAAAACCTAGAAAGAGAGTAAAAGAAACAGAGGAAAGCATAAGGGTTAACTTTGGTAGCAGTTTTCTTAGAACGGGGATGGAGGGAAGAGCTGAAAAGAACAGAGAAATTAAGAACAGACAGCAGTGTCCAGTTCTCTCATTTATAGGGCCCATACAAACCCTTAGTCACACAGCACTTACGTTTTCCAAAAGTCCCAAGTCATGGTGCAACAGACACCCATTCTGTGCCTGCACAGGGTCATGCAGGATGCCTCTCATGCCTGGTGTAGGGTGCAGCCCTCTGGACACCTCTGCAGACCCAGCACTGCCAGCACCAGCCTTTGTCTTGTGGTCAGAAGACAAGCTGCAGGTGTGTCCAGTCCAGGATTTGGACCTATTTAAATTAAGTTTTCCAAACATCTTGCTCTGTGTGCAGATCTTTGTGCATGTGTGGTCACTCAGGTACACAGAATTTTTCATGCAGGTAGTTTAATACGATGTTGTATTCCCACATCCTAATTATCTCCCCTGTGGAGGTCCCTGATTGGAGCTGGGTAGTTGGGAGCAGGAGGTTGCAGTCCTCATTACTTCAGCTGATTCAAATCCTTTCAAAGAGCAAGCCCTGGAACAGCAATTTCATGACCTACAGTCACCTTCAGAGTGCTGAGGCTCACTAAAAGGCCACGCACGCAGGGTTTGGGCAGCAGTGTGCACAAAATGCCACCCGTGGTGCTGCATTTTCCATGAACTGCCACACAGCAGAATAAGTGCATTGCCCGTATTCCTCTGAGCGGTGTTACATGAAACGCAAATGCCTAAAACACCTTTATATTTCCATAGAACA
Source organism: Hirundo rustica (assembly GCF_015227805.2). Taxonomy (NCBI): domain Eukaryota; kingdom Metazoa; phylum Chordata; class Aves; order Passeriformes; family Hirundinidae; genus Hirundo; species Hirundo rustica. Next base: position 47,482,890 of record NC_053451.1, on the reverse strand, counting down.
AGATAACCTGAAACGGAACAGAGCGAGTTCACACAATAAGGAGGTACCAAAAAGTGGCGGTAGTTGATCAATCCACTGACTAATTGCATGTGACTGCAGCAAGTAGAGATTCTTCTGTCCTGTGTTTGCTTGCAATGAAGCGAGAAAGAGAACTGGGTTGCCTAAATGGCCTGGGGCACAGGTTACCCAAGGCAGTCAATTGCTTCACTCAGTCACCCTGGCTGACGATGGGAAAATAAATACAAAGTGCTCCCTGGTAGCTCTGGAGCCTTTAGCCACGAGGCTGCCTGTGAAGAAAAGGCTCAGGAGAACAAGTATTTTGTGGTTCTGATACATTTCTAAAATGCTAACTGCTATTTTATCACCTAATCAAGCTATATAGTAGTATTTTATTGCCAAATCTGAAATTTATTACAGCTGTTTTGTGGTTGTACACCAGTGTTGAATTAGTGCTTTATTACTATAAGCAACTGATAACACCTACCCAATTAAGGTATCTTTGTATCTATCTCTATTTGGAACTGTTCCGACACCAAGTTCTTGTCAGTACTGAACAATTGTTATTATTAGTGACTGAAACAGGACTAAATTAACAGCTAGAGAAGTTGTGATTGCACCACTAAGTAGTTTGATTAGTAAATAATACAGTAATACAAATTAAACATAACAACTGCTTATCTCATGGAGATTATAAAATAAATATATAGCTATAAATATATCTTGTTATGGTACAGTATAGTTTGCATGATTTAAAATACTTTTAAGAAATAATTAAGCTTTCTATGAAGTCAGGCACAGAAAAAACCAATGGTCTGTATCACAACATTGAGAAGACATCATCACAAAAAACACAAACAAGCAAAAGGAAAATATAAGATAGGTGATTTATGAGATATTATTTTGTGAATCTAAGTAGTATTTCACGTGCTGTTTTGTGTCTCTACTTAAAAAAAAAAAAAAAAAGGCAGAATATGCATGAAAATTATGAAAATTGTGAAATCCTCATGGCAGAAGGTTTTGATCCAGCTGCTAACCAGGGCTTTGAGCTGCAAACATAGGCTGTATTTTGACAGTGACCTTCCTGTGCTTTCAGAAAATCAAGGGTTTGAATCCTCTGAGTAAATAACAACATTGCAATACCTGCTCCTAGCCACCGTTTCCTTTTCCAGCTGCATCCCCTAGGCCAAAATTGTTGCAAAGAGCAAGAAATTTCCCAATGAGTGACCGAGCTGTCCCTGGTGTGGCACAGCTCCTTGACTTATAGCTCAGGAAGATCCTGGAGTTGCTGTGGACACCATGCTGCTGAGAGGTGCTCTGTGCTGCTGAAGGAAGCAGAAATCACTGCACAGCATTGGAGCACGGCCCTGTTCTTAAGGTTTGGGTCTCAGGGGGATACTGAAGGCACCTCATTTTCTATTAGGGATTTAATCTTCTGGGAAAAAAATGTCAAGAAGCATGGAGAAGATACAGAAGGGCAGAACAATTTGATTTTCTTATAAAGGAAGTAAGGAAGAGGCAGAGACTGTGGCATGAGTCATAGTTGCGCTAAGTGGGGAAGGTGGGAACAGAATGTGGGTTTCATCATTTTGGTTAAAAATTCTTCTATTTTTTCCTTTCTCAGTGATAATTTTATTCAGTTCCTCTCCTCCTCCCCTATTCTCCCTCCTCCCCTAGGACTGGCAAGTGGGAAAGGCAAATCATGAAGGCCATTACCTGCCACTAAAATTCAGCAGGCAGCAGGGCTGGTGAAAATTCCCTGCTCCAGTATTTATGGCAGGGTACAATCAGTGACTTGTATTTGCTATTTAAACAAAGGAGCTTTGGAGTTAGAGGGAAGGTGTTCCCAAGAAGCTGCTGACTCCTGAAACCTGATGTCCTGTTCCTTATCAGGCTGGTTTATGACAGGTTTCATAAATGTTTTATGAGACCCTGATGACTGCATGGCTGAGCTGGGTGGTGGCAGCTGCCTCCAACTTTGTGCGTTATTGACAAAAGATCAAAGACCAGATTTACCACCCTGATAAGATCAGATGGATAAGGACCCTGAACTGAATTTTTCCCCGTTTCCCGCATGAACAAACACGTTGCAGGATTTATTGACAGAGGCTCAGTCCTGAAGACCTTGTTTGGACAAAATTCCTGCCAATTTCTACACCCCTTCCCCTAGGCTTAGTGGAAATTCCATTAAATGGGCAGTAAAGTTTGAGACCCTTGTCTCACCACAAGGTGAGCCACCGCTTTGACTGAAGACCTTTCGTCCAAGAGTCCCTGCATAGAGGGACCTTAGGGGGACCCTTGGTCTTGATGGGGTCAGGTTGACAGGAGCCACGATGCATTGCCGATTTCCCAACTGTTTTAAAGCTCTGGTGCACAAGGCCTCCCGCCACGTGTGGCAGAGCTCTGTCTCACTTCCATCTGCAATCCTCCAGGATGGGATCTGCTGACCACCAGCTGAGACCGGTGGGTGCAGCACCTGAGAACATGGGCTGCATGACGGAGGCCAGCCAAGCCTGTCACACACACAGCATCCGAGTTTAGTGCATCTGAGTTTAGCACATCTGATTTTTTGACAGCCAAACCCCTGGGAAGGTCCTGGGGTTGGTCTTGGCAGGGGTTTGGGGCAGTGCTCATCATACAAAGGATGTCTCTCCTAGGCATGTCCACCAGCAGCTCCTGCTGCTGTTGCAGCTCCTGTCAGCCCGGCTGGGCACTGTGGTCCCAGGACCTAAAGGCTGCGGGGTGAGAGGGCCACTCAGCGTGGACAGAAGCACATTACAATTCCCAGATTTAGGGTGTCAGATGTGCTAGCAAGATAAAGAAAACTGGTGAGGAGGCAGGACTGCAGTGTGTTTCAAAGAGAACTCCAGGTCCTTAGAGTAGATTGCTGATACTATTTTTTGCTGTAAACTTTCTAGGTAATTGTCAAAAAAAATGTATCTCTCTTTTCCAAGCCTGGGAAGAGAAATATTTTTAGTTTCTTGTCAGGGGATTATTTCATTATTAGTCAAAAAACTTGAGACAGATAAAAATAAGATACCATGGAAACACTGGGCCCAGTCATTCTGTGTTTATTGATTTTTTTAAATACAGGAGCAGACCAACTATCTTTGAATGACACAGGGCATGCCTGTGCCATGAAGTTCGTTTTCCAGGAAGCCTGACTTCTGACTCAAAAAAATGTTCAGTAATAGGGTTTACAAAGTAAGTACGAAGTACTCTTGTAGGGCTTACAAAAGTATCACAGAAATAGCCTTTAGAGCCACTTAGACCAGCAGAAGAGATGGGTCAAAGAAATGACTTGTCCCTGCACTTAAATACAGGCAAGAACACAAAATAAAGAGAGATGAAGTGGGATTGAAATTCTGATCACCAAGTGCTCAGAGCCAGAGGCTGCCTTAAATCAGATTCTTCATTGCCAGACACACCTAGCCTGAGAGAGACTGGTGTTCCTCTATTTGGAGAGCAGGGAAAGACTATCTGAACTCACTTGGAAAGATTTGGATTTTTCTCATTCTGCTGTGTCAGACAACGGTTGGCTAAACAAGGGATTCTCCCAGGCTTGAAACATCCAATTTGCTGGGAGCTGCCGTCTGGTTTGAGTGTTACATTTTCTTCAGGCTCACTGAAAATCAAAGTCCAAAAAAAAATGCAAGTTTAAGCATTTTGCTTCTGCCCCCAATGCCAGAAGTTTGCTTCTCTAAAGCTCGAAGGAAGATACTTGTTTGAAAAGGTAGGGCTAATTGACCATGAAGTAGCCCATCAGGTGGAGATGGCTTGGCTTACCCCACTATCCATGGAAGTGTAAGTAACTCCACAAAGTTATGAAGAGCAAAAATCAAGCCTAGGGACCTGAAGTACCTGAATGACTTGTTTTTCAAAAACCACACATGGAAAATTAATATATATATAATCTGTCATGTTTTTAGTGGAGTTGGTAAGAACAAATACTGTGTTATACTACAGGTCCAGTGATACAACATCGAATAACAGAATGTGGAGAAGCTACTCCTGGTGGCTAAGAAAGGAGCTGGGAAAATTACAAAGAAGAAGAACACCTTGTTCAAAACATTTCTTGTTGCTCACAGCTATTCTCTAGGTGATGTTGATCGTTGCCAGCAGGGCAGAAGGACAGGCAGCAGAAGCAGCACAGAGGCAGCAGCACTGTCTTTTATAGCGAAAGCAGGCAGATGGACCCGGATCTTTATCTTCTTCGAATTTGTTTTCTAAACATTATCAACTCAGATTGTCCTTCACAAATTTCACTCCAAAACTTTGGGGTAATTGGCTTTTACAATGCAGTAAAGAAAGATATTAACTGGTTTGGGGATTGACTAGACAACCATTCACATCACTCTTTTATCAATATTGCCATAATTTGACACTTCTGAATGGAGGAGGATTGTAAAGTGCCTGCAGACCCTGTAAAACACATTAAATGGAGATTAGACTTACTGCTTAGTTTAAGCCTAGTAAAAGATAATTAAATTGACTGATGCAGCTGTAAATCTCACTTTTATCAAATCCTGGCTCTCTCTGTCCTTATGATTTTACAGCATCATTAATGTTGTGACAATATCATTAATCTCCTCCTGCTGTTCAGAGAATGAGGCAACCAGCAAATAGTATAAAAACCTGCTCTCTCCTCACCAGTGTTATCTCTTTTTCCCTTCTTGACTCTCACACAACTTAGACACACATTTCATTCATGAGGTGATTTCATAAGCTGAAAATTAATTGTAAATACACCATATAGCTTCTTTCACTGTGGTGTGCATAAAATGGTTTTATTAGTTCTGGGGTTTTAGAGGAATTTTCTTTGTTTGTTTGGTGTTTTTTTGTGGGGCTTTTTTGTTTGTTTGTTTGTGGGTTTTTTTGTTTGTTTTGTTTTGTTTTGGCCTTTTTTTTAAATGCAGCTCTTTGTAACAACACAAAAGATCATCAGGCCTACAAGTGAAGGTACACTGCTGTTTTGGAGCCCTAGGAATTCCACCTAAAGTCATCAGGTTTTATTTTCCCTCAATTTATTACAGAGGGAAGATTGACTTTTTACCACTTCTGGTTTCCTAGTGACGACTGTGACTGAACTGAGCATGGGGAGGAGATGAACAGCCTGTGTGGGGAATCTGTAGCATAACAAGACTGTGTAACCATTCCAATGTAGTAACTGGAGCTGTTCAGCCTGCAGTCAACTTTGCCCATCCCTCCCTGGTGCAGTGGCTGCTGGAGACACCACTCAGCCCCTTCTTGCTCTGCCTGAGCTAAGACGCCTCTGCCCAAGACATCTCTGCTTCTCACAGTGTCTATTCTGCCCACTGCTGTACCTCAGCATCTCCACAAAATTATTCCATCTTTCTTTTCTCTGTGTGCATCTCCTCTTTATGATTGCATACGAGCTGTACAGCCTGAATCGTATGGCCTTTTAATTTCCAAATACTTTTCTTTCCAGGGGAAGGACACCTGCCTTCCCAAGGTGTAACCGTGGATGCTGGGTCATGCACCTCGAGTGGATCAGGGCACACAGAATCCCCTCTCTTGGTATGAGGTGGACAGAATAATCCCACCTCAAACAGGAGGAGACTTTGGATAAGTGGATTTCAGATAACCACACTGTCTGTCTTCCCCAAGGTCAGCTGGCTCAGCAGGGCTTTATCCATATTGTTTTACCCAGGATATTTACCTGCAATACAGGATTAAATCCCTTCAAAGCCAGATTTCTACTTGGGCACTTCACTTTAGGTGGCAGATCTCACATGACTGAAATTTTGTGGCATCCTCCTGAGAAAAAAAATCCCCTAATAATCTGAATGCTGTTAGGCTTCTCCTAACAAGGAGAAGGCTGCTTTCTCTGACTGACTGTATTTTTCCAGTTAATTCAAGGTTTGAGGCTGTCCCTTGGGACTAACGTAAAACCAGAATCATGTTGCACTTGGCTGAAGTCAATGGAACAAATTGACTGCTTTAGCTCACTGTTTATGGAGGGGAGAGTTTATGTAAAAAATACTTCAGAGTTTATAATCTGGCATTTAAGTTACAGTTAAGCCTAAATATAGTGCTTTAATCATCAGCAGCTGTAATTTCACTCCAGTATTTCTTTAAACTCTTTGGTTTGAAAGTCCAAAAGATAAGAAGTACTTCTCAGTAATGCAAATAGACAGAGAGCATGGAGTTCACCCAGAGACTGTTCCTTCAGCCCGGGCTGTGCTTACCTTTTCAGCTCTCAGATAAGTGGGAGGAAAAAATTCCATCTCAACTCTTTCAAACCCTTGAGGTAGACTTGCCCCTCTGCAAAGATCTAGGACAGCACCAGCATCTCTTTTCTGTGTCAGCCCTGCAGATAAACAGCCATGGTGGTACAGGGGTGATCCCAAAGTTCTGCCAAGGGGAAGAAGTGATGAGGAGGGTACAATGGGTAGCAATGCTACGGGATAAAGGAGTGGTGGGAATAAAAGTATAGATTAGCTTGGGTGTGATATGTGTTAGGCTGAGCTACTCTTAGAAAAGACTATATGTAAAGAACTGGTGCAGCATCACCTTGAGTGCTGTGTGCAGTTCTGGACACCACAATATAAAAATAGAGTGTCCAAAGGACGGCAGTGAGGATGGTGGAGGGTCTGGAGGGGAAACAGCATGGGGAGCTACGGAGGTCATTTAGTCTGTTCAGCCTGGGGAAGAGATTGAGGGGAGAGCTCATTGCAGTCTGCAGCTTCCTCATGAGGGGAAGAGAAGGGGCAGGTACCAATTTCTTCACGCTCATGAGCACTGACAGGAGCTGAGAAAACTCCTGAAGCTGTGTCAGGAGAGGTTTAGATTGGATATTATAAAAAATTCTTCACCCAGGGTGTGGTTGAGCACTGGAACAGGCTCCCCAGGGAAGTGGTCACAGCACCAGCCTTGGAGAGCTCAAGAAGCATTAAATAATGCTCTCAGGTACATGGTGTGATTCTTGGAGTGTCCTGTGTACAGCCAGGAGTTGGACTCAATGATTCTTATGGGTCCTATGGATAACATAAAGTGAGTCCTGTCCAGCAAAGAAATAATCAGAAAAGAGAAACTTGTGCAAGCAAAAAACAAGGATGACTGTGCAGGAATCCTGGGCTTGGTGTGGGCAGCTCACTACTTCCTGCTGCCTGACAGGGATTTTGGTCACACTGAGAGGCTCTGACTACTGTTCCTTTGGGCAGAAAGGGAAGGGACATCATGTGGGGCAGGTCAGCAGGGCAGGAGAAGGGTTTTTCCAAGCTGCGAATGGCCCCTCGTTGTTCAGAGCTGTAGTCCAAAGCCTGGAGAAACCCTCCAGCAGAGCCCCATGCCTGGCTTGTTCCAGGGCACCATGACCTAGAAAATTCTCTTAGGCAGGTCAGCGGGTGCAAGTGCTTGAAAGTCCAAGGGCAGAGTTTTGCCAAAGTTCACTCCTTTATGGCACACAAAGTTCTGCCGCCACGTCCGGGCGGCTCCGCTGCACCCAAGTGCAAGGTCTGGGCTGTCCTAGCTCCAGGTGGAGCATTTGTACCCAAGCAAAACATGGTATTTTCAAAACCTGCTATAAAACAAGCTCCCAAACGCATCTCTGGGTCCATCAAATGGCACTGTCAATGCTCAGAGTCGCAGTCATGCAGCAGCTGGAGGGGCTCCAACATTTGATCCCAAACTAATGGCGCAGATTATCTGGAAACATAAATAGCAGAAGATACTGAGTGTTGTTACTCCTCAACAAAAGGTGTACGTGATTTGATTCTAATTATATTTAGTTCAATTTGCTTCCTAAGGATTAGCATTTGAAAGAGATGTCAACAATTTTCACTTTCTTTAAATGAAAGGTGATAGGCTTTTATAGCAGAGTATAAAGATATCGACTGGGAAATCTATGGCCATCAATGGCTTTAGTTTTCTCCCTTTATCTATTGGTATAGCCCTAATTTGACACTTGCCTGTTGAGGAAGCTTGTAAAGCTGACCCTGTTACATTCAGATTAGTCTTACAGCACACTTAAAGCCAGTAAAATGATAATTAAGTCCACTCTTGAGCTGTAAACTCCAGAGTCCCTGGAAGTAGCTCTATTCCTGCCACTGGCAATGCAACTTCATTAGAATTTATACAGTTCCCTGCTGCGGGGACCCCCCAAACCTGGAAGGGAGGGCAGTATCTGTCTGACCACGCTGCCCAGGTCCTGTAGGCTCCTCTGGCCCATGCAGCTCTGTGAAACACTGCTTCATTGCTGCCACAAGGTGCTTCTGAGCTTTGGCACAAGGCTGATAAGATGATACTTATCTCTAAATTCAAACCAGAGGTTACAATTCGATCAAAACCATTCCGTTTATCAAAGAGAAAAGATAGCCCCGCCCTGCTGTTAGGGCAGACAACAAATAATTCTGTGTTATCCTTTCTCAGCTTCTACTTTGAAACAGCATTAGTCTTTTGGGAACTGAAGCTCTCAGACTTTGGCTGAGGTTTTGTCGTGTCTCTGCTGAGCTCTGCAGCAGGAGAGAGCCCAAATGCCCCATTGCTTTTGTCATCCACGAGCCAAATGTGCCACAGCCCCATGGGGACAGCACAGGGTGGGCTCAGCCACTGATGAGAGGAGCTGGAAAGGAGCGTTGCAGTCTGTCCTTCCCTCATAATGACCAGTTTCTTGGGTCATTTCATTCTGTCTCTGCACCCCTGGCATCCACACATGGATTAAGAAACACGGAGGAAGACAGTCTTTTCTCAGCAGAACCTTATTATGTGTCACTTGGTTTGGAAGGATGAATGCCATTGCTTGTTTCTTTGGTAGGGGAAGGATTCTAAAATGCCCCAAAACTGCTTTCACATGTATCAAAAGGAAAGAATTGCATGTCAAGCAACTCGTGCAGAAGTGAACAGGTTTCAGGTTTGATCACTGGGACTCAGCAGAAGGCTTATGATGAAAAAACTTTTGAAACACATTTGGTGTACTTTGTTGTCTCAGTTCAAGTTTTGTCTGATTTTTTTTTTAATTTATTTTTATTTTAAAATTTTTCATGCAAGCACTGGATTGTATCTTCTGAGAAGGTACTGCAGACACTGGTCTGCCCTCAGTCTTTCCCCTTCATCCACCACTAACAATGCATGCTAGAGCAGGAGGCAGGTGGAGTTTGGGGCTGAATCCAAGTAACCATTCCTTTTCTAAATTTATTGAGAAAGTGGCTGAGTAATGGCCACGTTTGGTTTGATGCCAGCTTGGTGGGAATATCCTGTCTTACATCCCTGTCCTGCCTGGATGTGAGGGGATGGGATAATTTGTCCCAAAGTAGCTGCATGGGAGGAGCGGTTCAATTTTCAATGACCCCCCCTAAATTTAGCAGCCTGCCTCTCTGTTCCAAGGCCAGCCTCTGGGCTCCCCTTAGAGGCAGCGCTGCGGTCACGGGAGCAGCGCTGCCGACCCTACGGCTGCCTGGCTGATCCTAGGGATCTCTGGCCGGGCACAGCGGGCTGCAGTGACAAGATCTCCGGTGATTTCTCGTGTGCTGCACGCTCGCTGTGCAAATGGGTGTCTGAACATAGCTGTCTGGACCTTGGACAGAATTCTTTTATACAAACTAATTCGCGCGAGTGATCATCAACACAGAAGCCCTCTGGAGCCTGGCGCCCGTCGGGAACGCTCCGCAGAGCAGCAGTCCCCGCTGTGAGGCAGCAGGAGGGAGAGGCGCGGTGCAGACAAGGGCCGTGGCACATCCAGGGTCGTCTCCAGGCTCTGTTGGGTCCCTGCTGGTCAGGGCGGCACGGAAGAAGTGCAAGCGCTGTGGAAGGAAACCCGGGGCAGGGCAGGGATCACCCCCGGCAGCATCCAGCGCTGCCGGGAGCCGCGCCTGGCCGCGGGTCGGTGCTGCCACCCGCCGGGCTTCGCTGCTGAGGACTATTTCCCCTTTGGGCTCTCGCTCCCCTTCGTTAGAAGGGAGTTCAAGGAAGGACTGACCGTCCCTGCCTGGGGACTTCGTGTCCCTTTGCCACCTCCCAGTCGCCAGGATGGCATCTATCATTCCTATCTGCCCGAAAGAAACCGGGGCGCCTTCTTTGTGTCAGGGGCCTCAGGGTGAAGCCCTTTAGTCTTGGCTTTGTCCTTCCACTTCTGCCTCTTTGCAGCCCCACAATTCCCGGCTTCTGCCTTCAACCCTCCTGGCACCTATCTCATCTTCAGCTGTGATTGCCAGAGAGAGAAGCAGAGAATGCAAAACACCCCAAACAGGGACATTTTAATGAGAGGTGGGAGCACAGCGAGACAGGAGTGCTCTTTTAAAGTAACTGAGAGTTAGACACTGTCCCATGCTATTTGAAGACATAATAAAATTTAATGCATTAGCCTTTCAAGAGTTACCAGTGCATCTCCCCTTGGCTACCTTCAAAAACACTTTTAAAATATTGAAAATCCCTCTGAGCCTTCACTGTGAAACTTTAATGGAGACAGATTCACTGAGCCTGCTGAAAGGATTTCTCTGTAGCATATATTGGTTAATTTACTGAGCTTCTTTCTCCCCAGCATCTTTCTTCGCTCTCTCTCTTTCAAGTGCCAGTTCTGCTCTTTGTTTCATTTTTCATTTCTTCTTCACTTTTGAGCCAGGATTAATTAAACTTTCTAACCATCGTTTTTGCCCCTCATTTCATTTTAGGTAATTTTTATTTTCCACCTTGGCTTTCACTTTGAATTGACTCTTTTCTCTAACTTTAGATGAGCTCTTTTTCTTCTGTATCCTTCTAGGTTTCCATCTTTCCTCTGACAACAAAGTTCATAAGCAATTGAATGTGTTAAAATAACCAGAACAACCCATTCTCTTCCAGATCATTGAGCTCAGGAGAACACCTAGCTGCTCAGAAAATGGGACCAAACGTAGGATGAACAGAGGTTAAGAAGAAAGTCTTCCAGATGCTGATAGCCTCCCTGGACCCCCTTGAGCAACAGTCTTCATGTCAGTGGTCAGACATCTCATCTAAATTTAGGAGATTGCAGTGTAGCATCTGCTTCTGAGGGACTTGTCTGACACCTTCATAACTAAAGGCAGGAAACAAGCACTCTGGGGTACAATTCACTGGACAGAATTTAAATACCTGTTTGGATGTCAGCCTATCTTCTTTTGTTTTCTATCTAACCTATTCCACAGAGCCTTAGGCAATAACTGTTTGGGTTTTCTTGATATGAACACTTACTTCTTGTGGCATTTCTTTGAATACACAGATTATTCAGCACCTTTCTTGCACTGGACATTAGGCAGGAACACAATCCAGACAGTTCTTGTACCAAACAGGTTCACACATTGCTGGTATGATGATTGGGAAAGGGTGTGTTTTGTGAAAATCTTGTCACCAGACCATGCCGCAGCATGTGGATCTCAGGTGCCTTCAAAAGTGCCCCGTGTCCTACTGCACTGGAGCAGCTGGGAATGACCATCTTAGAAGGCAAGAAGAGTTCTAGTGGTCAATTATCTTTTATTCTGAAAATGTAACTGCAAAGAAGAGAAGAAAAAAGAAGAAAAAAGAACAACAGAATCATGTCACAGTTCAACTTCAGTATCATCTATGTTCCCCTTGAAGAGAACTTCCAAGAAAATGTTCCTAGCAGCAATTACCTATTGCCCAAATTTTGCTTTTAAGAGGCAGTTCCTGACCATCCTCACTGAAATTGTCCCCAAGACAAGGGAGTAAGGTTGTGGTGGATTGACCTCAACTAGCAGCCAAACACCTACACATCTGCTGGGTCTCCCCTTTGCCTCCTGATGGGAAGGAGACAGGAGGAACCCACCCAGATAAAAGCAGCTTGTTAGCTTAAGCAAGAACTGCACACTTAAGCAAAGCAAAAAGAGGAATTTGTTCACTTTAACCTTTCAGCAACTGATGTTTTTCCGCCTCTTGGAAACCAGGGCTCCAGCACATGCAAAAGTTAATTGAGGAGACCCATAACCACCAATGTCACCCCTTTTTCCTCCTTTCCTCGAGCTGTTACTGCAGCACGTGTTGCTGTGAGGCAGGAAATAACCCTTTGGCCAGCCTGGCTCAGTTGTCCTGCCTGTGCTCTCTCCCAGCTTCTTGCCAACATCCAGCCTACTTGCAGGTGGGGTAGAGTGGGAAAAATAAAATGCAATGTTGTGCAAGTGCTGCTCAGCAACGGCCAAAACACTGGTGTGTTATCAGCACTGTCCTAGTCACAAATCCAAAACTCAGCACTGTCTGGGCTGCTTTGGAGCAAATGATCTGTTTCCCAGCCAAGCCCAGCACAGGGAGTCAGCTTGGTGGTTCAGCATGTAGGCAAGCGTGTCCAGCTGACCTGTTCTCTGAGCTCCCATGACAGTTCGTGGTGTCTCCAGGGGCTCAGCTGGCATGTGGAGGCTCACCAGACCTGCAGCCACCATTCCCCGAGAGCAGAGGTCTCTGTAAGTCCTGTCCTGTGTCTGCCAGTCCCAAACCAGCGCCTTGGAAGCCTCTGGAAACAAAAGGATAGGGTCACCACGCACCTGCAGACCCCTGCATCTCCTCTCATATTAATTTCTCTGCAGGGGCAGCTACACAAGGACCAAGGGATGGATCCCTCTGAGTACTCAATCCAGGGCTGTTCTGTCATCTTGAAGGTGCCTGGCAGGAAGCAGCTGGCAGAGCACCCAGGAACATCAGGGAGAGATTCAACAAATTTCTCTTAGACCCCATCACATCTTTTAGGTCCTGTTCCCTCCCATTGTATATTCATTTCCAAGCATTCCAAACTACTGTGATTGATATATTAAGCTTTAAATTTTTTTTCTAGCATTTGCTATTATTTTACAAAAGATACATTGTGTCATAAATCCTTTTGCCTTCTTATTTAAAAACTCCAGTAGTTTAACCTTCCACTTTGTCATTCAAAAAGTAATAATTCTATTCAGCATCCCCACCATTCATTATTATCCATACATCCAAATTGGCACATCTTTGGGCTTTTATATCTAGCTGACAAATAAAGGTACTATCACCTTTCTGGACAAATGCTTCACTTTCATATATCAACACAATCAAGTTCAGTTTCATTGATGCCAAACACATCTCTCAGACATTTCACCTGACAGTATTTCTACCAGCTAAGAAGTGTTTTTGTGTGATCACAGTCTGGACATTTTGCTGATTAGAATAAAGAAGTTGCAGAGATGGGGTTTAGTTGTTCCACCAGCTCTGAAAAGTCTTAGACTGGAAAACCAAACTTGTTGGAGCTGCTGTGAAGGCACGAAATAAATCCCTCTGATTTCTCAGCTAATAAAGCTCCTGATCTGAAACAGCTGGTGCTATTTCAGTCCTGGAGCCATTTCACAGTTTCACTGGAGTGCATTGAAGCTGTCACCTGCCTTATTTTCTGACTGACTCTTTGGAGCCAGCAGAAGCAACACAGATCATCTAAGGAGTAGGGGTGAAAATTAATGAAATTGAGGAATTAAATTAAATTAGTAGAGAGTGTTTGACCTGATTGCAATGGTCTGGACATTGAGAAAAAAAACCGGATTTCTTCTGAAATTTACTTCACTGTCAGAAAGACAGCTGGGAAGCAAGAGGCTCTACCTCAGAAGGAAGAAAAATCTGCCTTTGTATGAAATAAAGGAGGCTCAATTCACAGAAACAGTTCCTGGAGCACTGGGAATAGATGGATCTAAAATACACTAAATACCATCTGAAAACCTTTGATGGTGATTCAAAATGATACCTTGAGAAATAATTAGTTACAAACTGGTATGGCAGATCTTTGTTCCATCAGCTGGCCCGTGTTATGATCCAAGCACTTACACTGTAAGACATTTTTTCGTGCAGATGAATTCCTTGTTTTCCCAGACATGCAGTCAGGTACATGGAGGGAGAGCTTGGTGGAAATTCATGTCATTCCTCTAGGAGTCACTCCACTGAATTGACTGTGAAGGAGCTTCCTCCAGGGAAACCAGCCCTTCTTAGTGTCACTGCTCCTGGAAAAGCCTGTTTAGATATTAAGGCTTTGCATATGTATGAATGCCTGTGCTATTTCTCCATCTCTTAATCATGGTACTTGAGCAGACCTGGTTTGTGCTGGATCACAGTGTCTGGATTGTCTATAAGAATGACTTCATGATATGGGAATAGATCTGTAAGAATAAATATACAGATCTAAAATAGCAATTAAAACATAAACGAGCAATCCAGATCCTTCCTCAAGGGATATAAGGAAATTCCAGATGCCTTTCCCTGCATCTCAGATTATCTCAAAGGATTTTGAAATGAAAATGCTAATAGTAACAGTCAAGAAAGCTACCAACTGTGGAATATAAAATCACCAATAATAACCTGAGCTCTGAGTTAAGTAATGTTGGGAATAAGGCAAAAACATCAGCAGACAGAATTTTAAAAAAATCTTTTCATATTGAAAAAGACAGATAAACCATATGAGTTATGCAAATTTCTTTCTTAACCAGTTCCCCAGGGATACCAGTTTCTTCTGATTTCCTTGTAGTGATCATCTTCATTCACAGTCTGCCTCAAGAACAGAGTCTCCAGACGATGACACTGCCCAGAAGATGGCTGGACAAGGCCACGTGTCTCCGGTGCTACATGCAAACTACCAGGCAAAAATGCCAGCTGCCTAAGACATGAGGTGATGTTCTGCCTTGTGGGCATGAATCACAGAACCAGGGAGACATTTAGGCTGGAAAAGACCTCTAAGATCATTGCGTCCAACCAACAACCCATCGCTACCAAGTCCACCACTAAACCATGTCCCAAAGTGCCACATCTACATAGCTTTTAAATACCTCCAGAGATGGTGACTTTCACAACTTCCCTGGACAGCCTGTTTGAATAGCTGACAGCTCTTTCAGGGCAGAAATATTTCCTAATACCCAATCTAAACCTCCCCTGGTGTAACTTCAGGTTCCTTTGCCTTGCTTTATTGCCAAAAGCGCATGAAGAACACATGACTGAATGTGCTAATGCATTTTCCTAAGGACAGGAAAATGCTTGTCCTTAACTTGAACATGAGCCAACCTCCCTCTGGACTTCTGCCAGGTCAGTTCCTGTGGTCTCTTGTGTACCTACATAGTGGTTACTCTTACAGATGTCTTTGGGGAATCACCACTTTCATTAAAAGTTATTACATTTTATGTGTAAGAACATTTATGCCAGAAGCACAGCTAAGGTTGAAATGTTCAAGTACTCAGAAGTTAGGAAATGCTGGAAGTCAGACTGCCTGAAAAAATGTCACTCTGGCCCTAGGATGGTACAGCTGCACCAAAAGTGATCCTCTCTCTTTGAAGGACTGGGTCTGATATGGTCCTGTTGTATTTCAGAGTTTTAAGACTTTTTAAAGGCCAAAGGAATTTTAATAGTTATCGAAGTGCACGTTTTAATTTTAAAATGCATCATCTTCATATTTTATATTATGTCTTAAATAAGAGAAGAACTTGGCTCTAGCAAAAAAGCACTGAAGAGAATGCAATGGATGGATACTGTGCCTCTACTGCATTTTAAAAAAATGATTTTTGACTTTTTACAGGACTCAGTGTAACTGAAAAGTACATGCCCTCTGTATTCCAAGTACATAACCTCTGTGTTCTCTTATTTTCTATTTGTAGCTTTCTGACTTTTAGAAAGTAAACCTGAATAACTCCTCCTCTTGCCACGCCACAAGCTGCTATTACTTTTATTTTTCCTCTGCTTATGCTTTTCTCATAAAGTTTTTAATCACATTCAAATGGCAGCTAAAGCAAGTGAACAAAGTAAAAACAAGTGTTTTCCTGATCACCCCCTGAATACCTGGTAAATCCCTGGTCTAGCACAGAAGAGCGCTAGTGCCCAGACAGGCAAGAATTTGGATCTTCTGAGTTTAGGAAAGAGTGAACAAAAGGGTTTATTTTTTGCCATGAAATTCCTCCTTTCTTCCTGCTCAGCCAGCTGTATTTTTACAGCCGTGTTGCCCAGGCTTGCTTTGAGGTTTGGAGCCCATGGTGGTGGGAAATGCTGCCTGTTGCTCCCACTGGACCTCCTGCCTGGGCAGCAGCTGTGCACAAGAGTGGGAGTTGCAAGATGGGGGGGAAACCGCTGCTGCTGCTCAGGGAAGCTGGAAACCCTTTGTAAGCCAGATGTGTTCAGTCTCCTGCGGGGAGACTTGAGAAACTAGTTATCCTTTTTTCACCTGTGGCCATCAGCCATAGCCCAGGGCAGAGGCAGAAAATAGAGTGAAATTTTAAAAATAGTGATTAGTATTTGACAAGTCAAAGTAGGTCCTGTTTCCAGAGGAGAAATGTCTGCTCTTTGTATTTCATGTATAGAAATGAAATACAACTATTAAAAAAATGCAGCTTCTGCCAATTTTCATGTACTCGAAAGAAGCTGAATGAAAAAAACCCTCTTGCATTATAACTCCCTGTTTTGTTTGTTTTCATTTTTGCTTGTGCGAGCTATTGAACTCTTTCATGTTTGCTGCACAGAGTACTTTGACTTGTTATCTCTTGTTATCTCTGGCCAAGCTCTCTGCACTGCACTGAACTCCAGGCATCAGAGAGGCTGCCCAGCGTGGGGCTGATTGAACAGCTCTAACAGTGATGGAGATACATGTGGTTCCCACCGTATATTATAGAAACAGATCAAGCTTGCCACATACAAGTAATTCCTGATACTAGAAACCTTGTCTTTGCAAATCATCACCTGTAGCTCAAGAAAGTTACAGATCTTTTTCTGCTCCTGTGGTTTCACAACAGTGGTAAATAACAAAGATGTATATTCCTTCCATTAAGGATTTTTTTGAACTAAAACAAGTTCAATAACAAACTGTTGAAGCTGGAATTGTTCTTCATTTTCCTGTTATTTCATGAGAACAAGTAACACCTTGAGATGAAAATGTCTCCCCATCTGTACCATCCCCCAGCTCAGGCTGGGATGCTAATGAACCTTCCCATGAAAGGTGTCGCTGCTCATGTCAGGGGAGCTGGAACTAGATGACCTTAAGGTCCCTTTCAACTCAAAGCATCCTGATTCTGTGATTCTGTGATAGTGCAAAACCCATTTTCCTTGAGCATCTTGTAAATTTCTTGCACATGCTCCTGTAGAAGTTCTTATCTTTAATATTTTAGTCTAAACTGTCCCCCAAGGTCTTGGATTTTTTCCTCCCTCATTCTGTGTACACCTTCCAGACTGATATTGCAACCTCTGCCATCAGGTTCACCCCATGTATCTAAAATTACCCCATGAGGTAATTTTGCTTGTGCAGATGGATGCTCCTTGCAGAACAGGAGCTCCCCTTCACTGCAGTGCAGTTGAGGTGGAAGTTGTCTTGCTGGTCTTCAGCCTCTGGCAGTGGCTGAGTTGTCACTCTGGGCTTCCTTTGGAGGTGGTGACCTTTTTTTTGCCCTTCTGTGGGATGCTGTGCCTTAAAAGTGCCGGTTCCTTTCCATAACTGTGAAGGGAGTCTCTTTCCAGCATGGAGAAATCACTGCTCTGCCACACATGGGGATCATCCACCACCAAGACACCTGGGGAAACCTACCTGCATACCCCAGCTCCACGTGTGATGTTAACCTTATCCTCATTTTCCCAAGTATCCCACCCTCCCTAATTTCCTCCAAGTCTATCTGTCTCCCCTGGCCATTCCCCTGAGGAGGGTGAGGTCCTCCAGCATCCAAAGCCAAAGGAGGATGCTGCAAAGGCAGCTTAATGAGGCCACACAAATTAAGTTCCAGGCAGGAGAAGCAAACCACATACCAGAGCAAAAGCAGCCAGGCTGCCAGCCCACCCTCTCCTGCCATGGCCCAGGAGTCAAGCTGGGTAAGCACATCCTCCTCACTTTCCCACCATAAAGACCCAGCTCCCAGTGTAAGGTACCACTCCTTGTCTGGATAAAGCAGGTTGATAAGGTCTGATAATACTTTTTTTTTACACAAACACTTCTCTTCAAAACATGCACGACTTTCATCCAGATTTTTAAACCTGGACCAGCCACTTTTAAAACATGAGTGCTGATTTTTTTAGTACATTTGCAATCAGCTCTGGTTTGCATTATTTTGTCAATATCACCATCATGATCCCAACCTCCCTGTCTGTAGCTCTTATTGCTACATGGGCAGTAGCAACTTAACCTGCTCCCATCCGGTTCGCAATCAGAAGGATGTCTTGTTTTGCCTAGGATTCATCCAGTTCCCACTGGAATGATGCAAAGCAAATTGTCAGTTGAGTAGAAAAAGGACATATATACTGAGTTCCTCAGAAAATAGACTACTCTGGAGTTAGTAAGAACAGCTGCTGTTGCTACTGCAGGAGCTCCTCTCCTGCAAGCATTTGGCTAGGACCAATCCACATCCCAGCCTTGTGGGGTTTGACTCTACATTTTCATTTCTCCAGCAAATCCCGGGTGGTTCTCAGTCCCCTTGTGCGTGTTCCTCACCTCACCTCACCTTACAAAAAGGATTGAAACAACAACAATCCAGGTGTTTGTGTCCTGAGCATCCCTTCTGTTCTTCCCCCACTCCCCCTGAGGGACACACCACTGTCCATGGTGGTCTGTAGGCAGTGGCCCAAGTGCTGGGCAGGGCTGGTGCAGAACTTCCTTTGGTGGGATTAGCTCACAGCGCTCCTGGGTGATACAAGCACTGCACTGGGGAGCATGACAGCTGCAGGGGTCTGGGATCACACACACACACACACACACACACACCCCCCTTATTCTATCTTTTTTATTCTGTAATAATTCAGTCTGAATCAAAATCGCAGCAAGTCCAGACCAGTTCTGCCTCAGAGGGCAGCCAGAACTGAGAAACGCCATGCCAGGGAGGAATATAAGAGCTTTGTTATAAAAGACAAAGGTAAACAGAACACAATATGAAACCACATCAGGTTTCGTTGCAATGGGCCATTCACTTGGCTGTTGGACTCAATGATCCTTGTGGGTCCCTTCCAACCCACAACAAAATAATAAGGGTTCTAAACGGAGATTGGCTTTTTTTCTGAACTGCCTTTTTTTGGGGCACTTCAAAGGCTCTGCCACTAGATGTAGCAAAAGCTCTCTTAAAATTTGCCTCGGATGCTCTGCTGTATTTCTTTCTCAAAGAGGGGGAAATGGACTAAAGCTCAACAAGTAATACAAAGATGACTTTAAATCAGGAGCAAAAATGCCCGGAAGAGATAGCACTCATGGCAAGCAGTGTCATGTAGGGCACAAAAGGTCTCTCCATTAGAAAACAGATGTGAATGAGATTGGATTACCATGATTGGAAAACTCTCTGCACACCAAATTCTTCTCAGCCTTCTTTGGAATAATCCTAAGTGTTTTATTCACTGTGCAAATGGGAGTTAGCAAAGGGGAGTTCAACACCCACAGGGGTAGGCAGCTGAAATGCCAGGGCAATCGGGAAGTGCAGGATGTATTTCTCTTCTTCTTCCTTGAACTGCACTACGCTTCAAAAGTGGGTACTTTTAGATCCCAAAACATGCAAGAACTGAGTGTAATAAACCACAAATAAGATAATGTGGTTTGTTTCATTTACTTCGAGGGTTAAACTCTTAGAGCTCAAACAGAGTGGATTAGCATGGAGGAAATACCCTTAAATGTCAAAAGTATTTTTTCTTCTGTTAAAAATTATGTTTAGGCATCTGTAGTGTTAGAAATAAGATATCTGGAAAAATAAAGCATCGTAAGTTAAGATTACAATTAAGGAGGCAGTTACATGAGGCTTTGTGCCATCTGAATCCAACATTTCACCAAGCAGTTTATGATAGAATGAAGGTAATTAAAAATAATTTTTAAAAACCCAACAAAAACACATTTTTGCATAGTTGCCAAAGGAAGATGAGAACTGAACAGATCTTACCATGAAATTATAAACAAACCCAAGAATTCAGGCAGTTCCAGAAACTGGTCTGGTACACAGTGTTTCCTCCGGTCCCGTGGGGCATGTCTGACTGGTCACCCAAAGGTGCTTCCACAGGTGGTGGCTGATCCATCCTGTCCCAGAACAAATAGCCACACTGACCTGACAAACCACATGCCAAAAGTGGCCATTTCTCCTCACTGAGCCATGGAAAGAGCCTGGGCTGAGCAGATCACCTGTAGGCTGGAAGAAGAAAACAAAAGAATATCTTTGCTCTTTACCTGCACATGTTGGCCTGGTTCTGCCCAAGGTTTGGCCAATTCACCTTCATTTTTTTCCTTATGCTAGATTTACCCAAAACCAAATTATATCTGGAGTTTAAAAGAGCTTGCTCTAATTTACGCACTTCAGCTTGGTGAGATGTTATTTGAAAGCAAATCATCTTCATTAAACACATGGCTCTGCAGGGCCTGCTCACCTGGTTTACCTGGTGTCACACAGGTCACAGTGAGGGGACAAGCTGCTTCTTTCTCTGCTTGTAAAATGGATGGCTTTACAAATAATCACACAAGAAAACATGAGGATAAAGTGTGACTGTTAACCACGCTATCTATCCCCAGGGGAGAGGGCATCACCTGAGCAGGGGACTAACAGCATACCTCTCCAGCCCATCATGATTTATTAACAGGTGGTAAAAAGCATGGCAAATAAGGACTTAGAAGTAAAAGCAAATTTGGCACCTCGATGTAATTTTTTTCCCTAAACTAAGAAATAGGGGCGTGTCTTGTTTCAGAGCACTGCAGGGTCTGGATCTGCAGATGGAGAAAGAAGAGAGAAAAAGAGGAGGTTTTTTCCTCTCTTATCACAGCTCAAGTAGTTCAGGTCCCTGCATCAGAGGGTGTAAAAGGAGTTCCAAACTCAGCTCTCAAGGTCTCCCAGCAGGCAGCTAGTCCGGATTCCATGAGGCTGACCGTCAGCTAGAGGAGCCATGAAGCTGTCTTTGGGATGCATGCAGATGCTGTGTCATGACGCACCCTTAGAGAGCAGACTGACCCAGGCTGGACAAAATCTCTGGGAAACAGATGGCCATGGTGCAGGAAAGCAGCTCCTGTACTGAGAGAACAAGGCACATCCGGCTCGTGCAAGCACCTTGAAGGGAACAGAGGCTACAAGATTTACAAGGGAGGTCAGAATAACCCGTGCTTGGGACATGTCAGCCACGTTACACAGTCTCTCAAAGGGATCAGATGCACAAGTGTATAACAGGGATGATTTTCTCCGTGCCATTCTCACAATTGCTCTGATTTCTCACCGGTTCTAAGATGACCTGCACATAGGACGCATGTCATGCTTTTCAAGTGTCACAATGTGAACTGGAAAGAAAGCTTACAAGGTTTTATAAGCTATTTAATTTTTTTAATTACTTAGATCAAGCTTATTTAACTCCATATAGTAGAAAGGACTTAATCTGCAGGATCTACCATGGATTATACTGCTCATCATCGCACATAACCCTGGAATTAAGCCAAAACTTCCTTGCAGAAGCACAGCCTTTCAGAGAAGACCAATGACTGTGCACTTTTACCTGTGAGGGAGAGGGCAGCCATTCAGCCACGGACCATTCAAGACTGGAAGAGGAAAAGGGGACTCAGCGGTTAGAGAAAAGCACCTGGACTGGAATGTCTGGTGCAGACACAGGATGCACCCTGGCCTTTGAGGGAGAAATGTGATGCAGGACCACAACCCTTCCCTGGCAGTGTCTGGATTGCCCTGTTGTTTACACGGTCAGGGTTTACAAACGTACTGCAACACCAAAGAGTGCCTTGGAGAGAAACAGCTCTAATGTCCAGCCACACTATAGCTTATTCTTCCCGTGCCAAATTCTTAATTAAAATCCGGGGATAATCATGTTTCCCTGCTTCCTACGGAGTATATTAGATTATGTCTTCAATAGGAGATAAAAGTGTTTTCTTTGATGGCAACAAGAACTGTGCAAATACAAAAGCAAACACTGCCCTGTCAAAGAATCCAGCAGAGCTCCTAGAAACACACATGTCATGAAAAGTCTGATTTTGTCAGGGTTTTATTTCCATACTAATGACACATCCCAGTTCTTGCCACAAATGCAAGACCTTCAAAACCCGTTAATCCATGCTGACAAATAGAAACAGAACGACTTTGTGCATTATTAGAGTGATGGCAACCCCTATGACAGTTCGACCCTCATTAGGCAAGGAGCCCTTGCAGTAATATGGAATAGAATATGGATGTTGCTAATAATATACCCCAGACTAGGTTGCCTGTATGAATTGCAAATGGGTGGCATTTTTAGCAAAGAGTTTTAACCAACCAGGGGCAATTTGCTCTTACATAACTACCAGTGCCTCTGGTTCATCTTTTCTCCTGCAGCCAGTCATGTTCAGGTTAGCGGGGCTGTAAGGGATGCTGTGGTGTCCAGATTTACTCTTGACCCAGCTGGCTGGAGCTATTTCATGTTGATGCTGCTCACAAATTCATCTCCACCACATGTGAGGTACCAGGCAGCTTTCGGGCTCTCTGTTCTGCAAAAGAACGTGCATGGACTTATCATGTAGTTATTGTTCTGGTTAAGGTTAATAGCCTATACAGGTCCTCCACCTTCCATCTTGTCCATTAATCAATAGCGATACTTGGCCTATTAAAAATCTGGAGGGAGAAGAGAGAAAGTCAGAAAGTAAAACGGCCTTTGGGACAATAAAACAACACCAGTACCATCCCCAGAGTCCAGCAGTGATGCTCTACACACAGAAGTATTAAGGCACTGAAGACTCAGATTTAATAGTATTGTGCTCAGTTAATTGCCTCGCACAAATCCCATTTCCACCTCTGTCTCTCCTCTGTGGCTTCCTCCAAGCTATTTTCTTAGTCTGCCCTTTTCCTGCTGTGATTTCCTCCAGATATCCCTCTGCTCTTCATCTTGCTCCACTTTGCTGTATTTTCCCCTTTCTCTTTGCCCCTACTCCCTTCTCTTGCTGTGGCCTTTCTCTGCTGCCCCACAGTCTGTGCCCAGAGCAAGTCATTGTCTGTCCCAAAAGCCCACAGCTCAGACAAACCAGTGGAACCACCACTTCATGCATCTCATTAGACTGACAAATGGAGTGCTGAGTCACTAGCCTTGAGTGACCCACAACACACTTTGACCACAGACTGTGACCAACAGGTTGGCATGAGTGGCGTAAAGCCAATCTGCAAAATAGGGTGAGGAGAGAAGCTCCTGGTGTTGATCCTGCTCAGATTAATTGAGGTGCCAGGAGCAAAAATGGTGCATTAACGCCATGCTCTGATACTTCCTGCCTGAAGGAAAACATGACCAGAGGCAAGGTATTTGCTTCATCAATGCTCTCTCAGGCTATTTCCTCAGACCAACAGTCAGAGCCCAGAAGAATGTTATTCTTCAGGACACACAATCTGTTCTCTTTGCTACCAACATTTTGTATCTTGAAGGCTTTTAAGCCCTGCCTGTGATATCATTCACTAATATAACCCTGCTCCAGCAGTCCCTCTGCATCCAAGGCACTGCCATTAATTTAGGAAACTACTATTGAAAAATATCGGAACAGTCAAACCAAGAGAAAAATGTCCATTCAGCTGGTACATAGGGGATAATGAAGTTTCTCCCCAAGGCTGGCCATCACAATAATGTTAGAAGAGCTACATTTTGTTCAGGTAAAATGTCACATGAGCAGCTTGATGGAATCCCACCAAACATAAATAACTTCTTCTAAATTAAGTACAGATGAGCAGCTCTTAAAGTAAAAATGCAGAAAATAAAGAAAAAGGTGGGTTTTTTCCTTCCCTCCCCCTTTAATCTAAAGATGGATCTTCTCTACTAGAATCTCCAGATTAATTTGGGGGGGGGGGGGGGGGGAAGGAGAGGGAGGGACAGGATGAAAGAACAAAACAGAACCTTTGATTCGTGTGTGGGATATATAGCAGCTATGAATCCTACTTTGTTCCCTCACATACCTATTTACTTCTCCTTTAAACCGCAAGACCTAAAGGCAAATACAGGCAGTTCGTTCTATAACGTTAAGCAATGATGACAAACCATTGTCTAGAGACACTGGTAATTCAATTTAAAAGTTAGTTTTTTAAAACCCACGGACACCATCCAGTCTTTCTCATCCAGAGGGAGGGTTTCATCCCCTGCAACAATGATCTAATGTTACATTTGTCAGTATTGACTTTCTGTGCCAATGCAGCAGGGAGATGTGATCTTAATCTTAGGGGTGACATTTTATCAGTCAGGAAACTATACAGTGAAATACTTTATCCATAACAACTTCATTTTCTTAAGAGAGAAGAGAAATGTGTTCACTACCCCACAGAAAGCATATTCATCATGAGCTGAAGGGAAGCAGAGGCAGAGCTTGAGGGTTGTCCATAGCCTGCCCACGAAGGAGGATGGGAAAAATGAGGAAACTGGCAATCACACCACACTGCTACACACATTCAGGCTGGGCTGTTCTGCTCAGTCAGGGAACTGGTTTCCTCCACCTCACTTCTGTTAAGCTGCATCATTATCTTGATGATAATCAAGAGAAGCGTCTGGACTCTGGATGAGTGATTATTATCAGAACTTGGTCTCAAAACTGTACCCGCTTGTAAAGTCTCCAAGTCATCTGCAAATATCTGAATTGCTTCACTGCACACGCCTGGGCATTGGCCATGGGATGCCTCTGTGTGCCTGATGGGCACCAATAGGCATCACCAATGGACTTTCTTCCCACTTCTCTTGGGATAAAAGTAGTCCTTGCTGGAACTGCATGTTCCCTTTTATTGGCTTTAGGAATTCTTTGGTGGGACCAGATTAGATAGACTTAGGCAATGGACTTAGACTCTCAGTTGGGTGAGGTGACCTCCCCCGCAAATGTTTGCTTCTCATAGGTGACTGTTCCTAGCAGTGTGCTTTGTTAAAGCCTCGCTGTCCTGCCTTGGTGCCACAGGAGCAGGTCAGGCTGGGCAGCCTAGAGCCCAGGTTCTGTACGAAACCATGTCCTGTTGCACTTGCTCCTGTAGGCTCCCCATAAAATATAACTGCTGGAGATTTCCCCAGTGTAAATCTGGACTGGATATTCCACCAAATTCAATATGATGGTCATGTATTTCCTTAGATTAATCTCACTTTTATTTAGCTGTGTGCAACATACATCTCTCTATCTCAGATAGGCTCACCAAGCATGTTACATACAAAGAAATGAAGAGAAAGTGTGAAATCTTGTTTTTATGGGATTGATTTTCCCTCAAGCCAGACATCTGAGGATGATAAGGCGAGTTGTCTACTTCTCCCTGCTGACTACAAAGGAAGCCTAAAGCTAAACTGAGGCTATCTGCATTTGGCTGGGTATAAATTATATAATATGCATATGCAAAGTGTGTGCTATACTCAAGAAATTTATAGCAGTTTTCCTTAGTGAAGAGTTCTTGATAAAATACATGAAAGTAGAAGTTGTGTCAAATCTAGCCTTAAATTCCAGGCCTTTGGCTCATTTTACTTTTAAATGCATTTCTTAGTTTATTCATGGAAAAATAATGGCAGAGCGAGTGATTTTAGCAAGTGATCACAGATTAGCATCTGTGACTAATTGCAAACAATCACAACATGAAATTATATTTTCACGTCTTTAGTTGGAGAATTAGTCCCTTGGTTATTGCTGGTATGCTCCTGTACTGCCTGATTTAACAGAGAAAAGCCACTGTTTTCTTTCAAGGGCATTATAAAATATTTCCCTGTACTGATCCCACACCCTGCAAGGCGAGATCTTTTTTTTGCAGCCTATTACAAGTTCAGAAGGTTGAAGGTTGTACTTGATGATCTTCTAGGTCTCTTCCAACCCTAATAATTTAGTAATACTAATTAAAACTGGCTTAAGAAAGCTCTCTCCTTTGATCAAGGAAAGTGGGAAATCTTGAACCTACCTTCTGTCAACAAGGCATTAGTCACAATTACTGACTATTACAGAGAGCATAAAAATGGCATGTCATATCTGGGAAATATTTATTTGTCTCTTTGTCCCAAGTGATAATTCACCTAAAGCAATGCCCGCAGCTACAGAAAGGTTTAAAAGGCAAAATGAAGGCAAATCATCAGCTTGAGGAAGGGGCTGGACTGTTGTTGGCTGGTTCTGCCCAGCTGCTCCAAGTTACACCACTGCAGGAGGTTTAGCCTTGGGATAAAGCCGCAGCTTGAGCTTTGGACCTGTGTGGAATATGGCTAGGAAAAAAGTGAGCAAAATTGGATTATTTCAATGTCTGTCCTGAGAGCAATGCACTTGTCATCATGTGGGGCAGGCAGTATTACTGTGGCACTGGTCATCTTGGGAATTTCCCCTGAGGGTGGCCAGCAGCAGCAGCAGCAGCCGCCGAGAGCAGATCTGTGCATGGCAGAGTCTCCCAGAAGGCTCGTGCCAGTTTCTGAAGAGATGCAGAACAGAATTCCACCTCAGCTCCAGCTGGAGCTGCACCATCTCAAAACCACATCAGCAGTACCTTCCAGCAAGATTTAGTTTCTCAACTGGAGGGGAGAGTGCTGGGCATTGCTGTGCTCTTTCTAAAATTGGAGATTAGGTATGTTTTCAGTCTGCCAGGTCTTAGCACAGCCTTCATTATAATCTGGCCCCTACCTGGGCAATTCAATCTACCATTCCCACCACGGTTTCCATAGAAAGGATGGGGGCACAGAGGCAGGCCAGAGCCGTGGAGCACGTTTTTACCCTAGAAACAGCCAGAGGATTTGAGGAGTAGGAGGGTATTCCCACAAATGCACAGAGCCAGGAGCCTCCCAGTGACACACCAGATTAAGCAGCTTTGCCTCTTGCACTGCTAAAGCAATATCAAAAACAATGCTCAGGAGAAGTGTCTTCTTCTGCAGCCAGGTGCATCTGCATCTCTGAAGGACGTGAAGTGAAGAACAAACACAGAGACTGTGACATCAAAGAGAAAAGCCCAGTAAGCCTTTTCAGGCATATATCCCCCCTCAGCACACTGAAACATGACATTTTTCTTTGTTTGGCTGGTTTTTTCCCACCTTTTTCATTTTAAATTGTTCTGCTTTACAGGATACATATTCTTAGTCAGTTATGCCACATGTCTGCTGCTAAATGCATTAGGACACTCACTGTGTTTGCTCATGCCTCCAGCAAGGATAAAGAGAAAAAAAAAATATATCTATATATATTTCACTCAGCCTCTGACATGTGTGGACAGTAGATGTTCCACAGAAATAGGGTATAAGCTATTTTCAGATTATAAATCAGATTTCCATAGTCTACTGCTAAAATCCCCTCTGTTATTAATTTATTAGATGCTGTTAGTACACAGACACATTGTCATTACTAAGCACAACTAGTAGGTAAGGACTTGTACTAATTATCTGCATTATCATTGTAATCTGTGCAGGCTTTGAAGGTGTATTGGACTTTTCAGCTCTTCCCCACACAGCAGAACCCAAAAGACCAGTTGTCCCTTGGATATCTCTTCTGTCACCTACAGCTTTCCAAATTGATAAACCTGGCTCTCCTTCAGTGCATCTATCTTCAGTGCACTCATACCATCACAACATCCTTAGCTCCACACAGAAGTTAACAGCCCAAAGCACAGCAGAAGGACTGAGAGGAGCGGGCTGTTCCTGACACAACTCTAGACCTGAAAGATATTCAGGGGAAGCTTAACATCACTTCAGTGATGACAGAGCCCTCACAAAAGAAACCAGGAACATCTGCTCTTCTGCAGACCACCAAGACCACCACCCCTTTCATTGTCTGGGGCTCAGCAGGTGCAACAACATTGTGAAAGAGCTCCTACTGTATCAGCTCAGTCTTAGCTAATAGATTAATTGCTTGCTTGTATGTCAAGGCTAAAGAAAGACAGCTGAAACAAGGCTTTATGCAACTTGGTGCCACATCCGTATTTACATTAAGAAATGCAAAAGGCTGCCGAAGTAGCACTGCAAAGGTAAGAAAACACCACAACCAGTGGCCCTGGGCACAAGGCAGTGCATAAACACTCTCAAAAGGTCAGGAATCACTGGCAATATTTGCAGGGGTTCAGATTCAAAATCCAAAGATTTCAGGAGCTGTTGTTTTTTTTAAACCAGCCAATGCTTTAGAGATTTTCAGAAGTCAGTATCCTGCCTTAGGCAGTGCACAATATCTTGTGTTTCAGAAGCAGCCTGGGGCCAGGGCCCCCTAGCTCTGCACTTCACACCACCAGTGTGGGGACATGTAATAGCACTGGATGGGAGCTGCTTTCAGCACCACAGCAAGGGGGTCCTGAGTGCCTGAGCCACATTCCCCCATTTCCAGTCTCCTTCTCTGAAGAGCCACATCCAGTGCAGCACCTGGTTTAGCCTTCTCTTTACTTTACATTTCCTAGAAATTACTCCTCCTTCCCATGCATCTCTGCAGAAAACTTTCTGCTCCTGTTAGGGCAGCTCCTGGGTGTCCTGGGGGAAAGCAGAATGCTTCTAATGAGCTTGATGCATAATTTCCTAACAGATTTAGCCAGGAGTGGATCAATCAACATTTTAAAAAGAGAGAGGAAATGCAGACTCCGATCTGGAGAAAACAGAGGCAACAAACCTGGAGCATGCATCAGCATTGAAGGTTGGAAGGTCTCGGTGGCATCTGGCTCCAGAGAGCAAACACTTTGGTCACAAAATTAGCTTGATACCTTTGTTTTTAATCCATCAATGCTCTGATTTCTCAGGTGACCCTGGGCAAGGCAGTGCACTAGAATTACTGCTAGAATGAAAATGATATTGTTCCCCCTTTCCTGTCCCTTTTACACCATGTGGGTATGGTGAGGTGCCACAGCAGCTGCCACAGGGACATTCCTCATCTCAAATTGCTCCTTTAAGCATTCATGCAGCACAGTTTTCCCAGAATCAGTATTTACCAACTGGATCCACAAGCAGTTCATTTTCCGTGCATTAGTGTCACTGCAAGACAGTGATTTACTGCTGAGCGAGGAGATGCTTTCTCTGGGGAAGAAGCTCATTTAACCCTCCCCCAAGCCCTGCCAGATGCCTCTAGTCAGCATGGGGAAGAGAATGGTGGTCTGCAGCATCCTGATGCCTGGGGGCTGTGCAGTGCCTGGCTGTGCTGTGTTGTGCTGTGCTGCAGCACAGGGAGTGCCAGCCCAGGGCATCCTGAGAGCTCAGCTTCCTGCACGTGAGCTGAATCTAAGCCAGACACAGAGGAGCCCTGAAACACTGCCTGCTGTAAAAAGGATCCTTTCAACAAAAGGGTCTCACCACTCTTGTGCACAGCGCTAGCTGGGTGACATTCCTGATAGCTTCAGTGCATGGCACACCCAGTCTGACCACTGCTTGTGTCACAAGACTGATATCTGAGGAATATTCAAGTGATGTATCCTTCATTGTGCTTTCCTGGGTGAATTCAGTTTTTTGAGAGTGCAGAGATCAGGGCAAGAGCTGGGACAGTGCCCTCACTCTCCCAGTAAATCCCTATGGTCTCACTGATGATGTAGTACACACGCTTGACTTTATTTTTTGTCCATACCGTTTTCAAGTATAGTTCAGATTATTGGTATTTGTTGGTCCTATGGCTGCAAGGTGCCTTCTCTTCTGAGAGGGAGTGAGAGGAGCAGGCTGGGTCTGGACATGAATGGAAGGCATGAACTGTGAAAGTCTCCCCAGGTGGCAGATTCCCCTGCCCTAACTTTCATTTTCCTTTTTTGCACATACAGAGGAAGAACATTATTTTTGTGGGTGAAGGGTGAGGGATATGTCATCATCTCACTTCTTTTCCTGTCAAACAGAGGAAAGAGCCACATTTTCTAAAGCAAAGAAAATGGAAATGTTCTTAGTCTTCCCGTGAAAGGATCTAGGACAAGACATGAATCCGAGACCTACTGAGAAACAATCTCCATCTGTTTTATCAAACTTAATGACTCACTCTTATAAGTCAATAGTGAAATAATGCATTTTCTTTTTCACAAGGCAGATTTTAAAGATACCCAAAGCCAAGCCTGAAAATATCAGCAACCTAGAATACGAAATGGAGACAATTGGCAGCCCTGCATATAGCTAGCAGGCAACACATCCAAGATGTTTGCCTCCTAATAATAGAAAGCTGTAAGAGGCATATGGAGAAATTGAGCTCTAAAATTTTTATTCCCTATGTGTAAATACACTGAAGTCACAGATGTCTCTGCAGTCTCAATCTGCCAAGACCAAATGTAAGGAACAGACCCCGAAGACACCAAGAAATGTGGAATAACAAGTTCTCCCTAGTGAAGAATTTCCTCCCTTTCTGATAGCTGGGTGTTTAAAAAGTTCTACCAACCAGTTTCAAACAAGCTGATTGATCTATTAAAAAGCCACATTTTCTTTGCATTCCCTTTTCCCACTAAGCCAGGGGGTTGGTGCCTGTACTACTAAGGGAAGACATGCCTTGCCAGGAGCACCTCTGATCACCTCCCAGAGTCATGAGAACACTGTCAGCTCTACGAGAAGCCTCTAAAAAAGGTACAAAACATTGCAAAAACAGATGTTATGTAGGTAAAATCTGGTTTTTACATGTGCCTGGTGACACTTAGATTAGACCTTTGCCATGTTAACAGAAGCTTTGAGTTCTAAAGAATGAAAAAGTAATATTCTTGCATATCTCGTAAACAGAAATTGTTAAATTCATTTCAGTCTCCAGCACTGCATACAACACTTTTACACACCAGGCCAGCTGGTAACCTGTGAGTCTTATGAGATAATGCCTGTGATTGATACTCATAAAATCTGCAAGGGGAGTCTGTAGGTCCCAGGAGATCCATAGACTGTCTATAGCTTTTACAAGTTCTACTGTAGCAGAAGGCCAAATTTGCAATTGCCAGGAGAGAAATATTTATGGGTCATGAACCTTCAGGCTGAGCCAGGAGAGCCTTCAGCTATTGTCAGGAGCATATATAAACTCTGCTTTTATGTTACCCAGTTGTCCAGACATGGGGAAATTGGATTTGTGCCAGTACTGCCAGTATCTGCTGAACTGCTCGTAATTTTATTTTTTTGTCATTTCTTTATGATGTATCAGGTGGAGTATGACAGATTTATTATTAAAGTCATATGAGAGGCAAAATGCTTTTTCTCACTTTTTCTAGGGTCATCAAAGTCTTGTAAAATCTGGAAAGCTCCATGAACAAGTGAGAAAAAGAAGGGACCAGGAAAGTGAAAGGTGATAGCCCTAAGTGAAAAGATATTTCTGACCAAACTAATTTATTTAATTTATTTGAAATTTTTACTTGTAGAGTGAAGAGGTGGGCTCTCTCTTTTCTCCTAAGTATTTAGGATTGCATCTTTCCCATTGCTGGGAAGGTAAGATGACACCCATAATTCATT
Organism: Hirundo rustica; assembly: GCF_015227805.2. Classification (NCBI taxonomy): domain Eukaryota; kingdom Metazoa; phylum Chordata; class Aves; order Passeriformes; family Hirundinidae; genus Hirundo; species Hirundo rustica. The sequence goes on along the minus strand of NC_053451.1, from coordinate 47,451,711 downwards.
AGTTCGCTATTCATTAGTTCCTTGCAATAAACAAAGAAACAAAAAGCTTTGATATCCCTCATAATTTCAAGAACACTAATTAAATAATTTAAAAGTGCTTTCTAAAATAAGTCACAAAAACAGGCTTCCTACATAAGATTTTTAAAACACCTTGTTCCTCCTGTAAATCTTCCAGTAATTTATGAAGCCTTTTGAGATAATTTGTATTATATTGCAATAAAAATGGAAGCTATTATGACAGCAGGTGTCATTTGGTGCAAAGGAACATGTATAATCAGCCATGAAACACCTTCCTACTGGAAGAAGTCAGTCCACGATTAAAGAGCAGGGCTAATCTCATCCCTGATTGTATTTATAAGGCAGCAACCATCATGACAAGTAATGGCACAATTCAGATCAATTCCCAGATGTCCTTGAACAGATTTCCTTCAAATCGTAGGAATATATTTATTAACGACCAAAAGGTACAGCAGCAAAGTAGCTTTCAGAAAAGCTTGGCTATTTTTTTCTAGTGATATCTGTTACTCTAATAAAAGATATTGCCTCTTGCTCCAAACTTCTGCATTTTTGAAACCATTTCTAGAATCCATACTACTTTTTTTTTTTTTTTTTTTTTTTTTTTTTTTTTTTTTTTTTTTTTTTTTTTTTTTTTTTGGAGCAGCAAACACGAAGGACTTTTTTGGTTTTTTGCTGGTTTTCTCAGGCGCTGTAATTTGGCATTCAGCATCTGCTGAATAAAACTCAGCAGATAAAAATCAGGACAAAAATCAAGCCTGCCTTGTCCAGAGCCCCAGCCTGACGTGTATAAAATATTATTTTCCCTCCAGCAGCAACCTCTGCAGATCATTCCTTGCAGATCCTTCCCGCGCCTGGGTCTTCTGCAAAGCCATCTCTTAGTCTTGCAAAAAGATGAGGATCCTGACATTGCCGCAGGAGGGATTGGAGCCTGAATGCAATTAAGTGCCAATGCCACAATATCCCTGTGCTTCAGCTGTTCCCACTGACAGAAAATACTGAAGAAATATCAAAAAGCAGTGCAGCCTCATAGGGAAGGTATTAGACTTGTGTCTCCTTGGTATTAGCATCAAGCAAACACCAAGGAGACACAAGCGGAAGTTACTCCCTCCAATGTGCACAGGCAGGGGAATTCTGCTGCCTCTTTGGTCTGCAGGTAGTCTGTGGGTCATACAGCAACATCAGCACAGTGAGATGGAGAGAGGAGCAAGGGGCTCCCAGCACTTTTCCTTTCCTCTTTTTGCTACTGACAAGGAGCCCTCCTGTGCTCTCTGTCACAGAATAACAGAATAATCTGAGCTGAAGGGAAGAGAAGCAGGCCATGAGAGAGGTGATGGAGATGGCAGTAATGTGAAATCTGTGTCTCCTGAAGGAGTCAAATACACTTGTTTTTATGCCTTTGATGATCCACGTTTAGCACATTTTCAGTTCAATCCAATCTGCCAACAGAATTAGCATGATGGGATGTGAAATTCCTGTTGTTGTTGTTATTATTTATTTTAAAGAGGGTTTATGCCAAACATCAGAATTCTCCCACCCTTGTCTTAGGAAGTGTTTTAAGAGCTAACTCCTCTTCCTGCCACCATTTGCCTTATCCCTCCGTGATGGGGCTTTCCCACGTGCTCCCTCTCCTTGCCCTCAGCAGCTCAGGCAGGAGATGCTCTGGCTGCTCCCCTCCCTTTCCAGGAGCTGCTTTGCACAATGTCCATTGCAGCTCTCTCTGAGCAGACCTATTGTGCGGGAAGAGAGGTCCCCTTGCAAGTGTCAGCACTGAGTCCTATTGAATCCACCTGAAAAATCAAACATTCTTCATCCAGCGGGAACAGCGTTGCTTTAAGCATTTCAGAAAACCCTCTCTTTGGAGGCATAATGTTGTAAGCAAACACAGCAGTGGGGGCTGTTTCAATCCAGCTTGTTCAGCTGCTGCTGACAGGGCTGACTCCACACACACAAACCCTCCTGGTTATGCCCCTCCATCGTGTGGGACAGCACAGAGGGGGACAGCATAGCATGAACCATGGGGATAGCATCCAGACAGCCTCAAATTACATTAAAAACTGGCAGTCCTAAAGAGACACTCATAAGCAGCCCACCTCTCTCTCCTGCCAAGGTTCTTTTAAATATATATGCATATAGTATATGTGTGTAATTTTTTGTGGCAGGAAAAGAAAGTGTTTTCAAATTCTACAACCTCTCCTGTGGAAACTCTTTCTTTTGCCTTCTCTTTTTCAGTACTAGTAGCAAGTAAATACAGCCCACCTCAAGAGCAACAGCTGAACAAGGCAGGTCTTCTATGCTTCAGACCTGCCACTCACACATAACTCAAGCTGCAAGTTTCTAAACCAGGAATATAAAAATGCTGTTTCCACCCACCATATCAACCTGCTGTGAAGAAAATCACATGCAAAAAAAATCACTTAAGATCTCTTAAGTGCATGGCCATCATACAGGCTGTGAAAATAATCTGATTTTCCCTCATTCCAGGCTGCCCCGACAGAAAAAAACCCCAAACGTGAGTATGTATCAGTAATCATGAGTATTGGCAGAGACAAAAGCCAAAGGTGGAGCAGAAGTGAGAAGTCTCTTGCCTGAAGCAGGGACAGGCAGCAGAGTGGGCAGGAGCCAAGGAAATCCCTGGCAGAGAGCTGGGAGATGTGATCCTATAGCAGAGCCAACTTGGCATTGGAAACTGATATTCACTGAGTGAGTGCATTAGAAACAACCAGGAGAGATGGAGAAGGGCCCAGGACTGAGGATGTGCCAAGGAGTGCTTTGCAGAGTGCCACTAGTCTGGGACAGAGGTGTCAGGGAGCAGAGGAATGGAGGTGGCAGAGGGCTCTGCAGCCCTGGGGGGAGGTGGCTGCAGTCTCATTCCACATCAGGATATCATAAACCATTTAGCACATGGGATTCTCTGTATAGTGACCCCTCAAGGCTTATTATTGAGGCAGATGCTAGACCAATATTAGTAGGAGAAACTGAGAAGCCCAGCCTCTGCAGTACTCCCTGAGAAGTTACAAATTTATAGTATATGTGAAACCATCACAGCATTAAGAGGAAACCCAAATACTGTTACAAAGAAATCCCCACAAATAATCCCAAATTAGAACCTTGGTGTGAAGTTGAAGGTCAGGTACTTCTCAGATAGGGCTGGAGAACACAGATTAGATGACAGCAATCAGTGCTGGGTTGGGGGGGTGGGTTGTGCTTCAGCTTGCTGCCAAATGTTGCAGGGTAGCTGCTGAGTGAACATGGTCACTGGCCTCTCCCATGACTAGCATAAGTAATGTGACCCAAAAATGGGCTTTCTAGGGTCACATCTCATAGCACGTCAAGAAAACCACATGCAGTTGAAAAGACAGTACTGGAAACTTCCTTAATGGAAAATCCCCTATCTATCAGTGACTTAAATTAGATATCTGTGCAGGTATCTCTTGGTATTTAGTGTAAAGTTTATCTTTTTTCAGTAATGTGACAGATAAAATTGAAAAGCACAGGGACTGTCAATTCACTCTGCTCCTTTTTCCCCAGCTCAGCTTTTCTGGGCTATTGCTCAACAGTGTAGTAATGAATGCAGTAAATCTGTTTAACTTGACAGATAATGTATAAATGGAAAGGTGCCACCCCCTCCAAACACACACATGACAATTTTCTGAACTGTGGAATAATTTTGGTTGATAGGGCTTGTGGAGTCCACCTCCTACTCAAGCATGGACTCAAATATTTCATCAGTTTTCTGACTTTGAATCCTGAGAGAGAGAGAGAGAACTCTCTGATAACCCAAACCTTAGAGGGGGGAAGTTTAAAACATGTGTCAGTCCTCAACATTTCCCCTGTTGTCTGACTTAGGCAAAATCAATGCTTCCTAGCACTCAGGCATTCCCAGAAAGTTTACAGGGAGGATTTTTCCTAAAATATTCAGAAAAGGGGCTGAAATTTCCCAGTGATCTTTGGTGTAGGACATGGCAAAGGATAATAAATTGGAAGATGCAAGTTGATGTAGATAAGCAGAACATAATACACATGGGGGAAAAGCACTTCTGTTGCAGACAGAGTGAAAAACTCTGAACTAGCTGCTCAGGAAAGGTCTTGGAGTAAGATAGTTTTTGAAAATGACAGCTCAGTGCTCAGGAGAGGTCAAATGGGAGGTTAGAAATGTAGCTAGGAAAGGCACAGCAAGAGACATCGTGCTGGCTGTCAGCATACCAATGCATAATACAGCTCTCCTCCTTTCAGAAATGAAGGGGAACTGAGAAAGAGACAAAATTAAGGGAGAAGGCTGGCCAAAGGCTTCTGTGCAAAGAGAGACGGAGCAGATCAGGACCCTTCAGTTAGGAGAAGACATTGCTGAGAAAGCAGATGAGAGAGCTCAAAATCATGAAAGGTGTAGGGACTTTGACAGGAAATTACAAAACACACGGTAAGTTTACCAGGCAGCAGGTTCAAAATGATGGGGAGAGGTTCCTTCATGCAATGCATGATAAGCTGTGGAGCTACTTGCTGCAGGATACTGCAGGCAGTGAGATTATTCATAGCTCCAAGGAAGATCAAAGCCAAAGAGACATTTTTTTCGAGGATTAGTAAATACAAAGGCATCACTCCTGGCTCAAGAAGTCAATGCAGGGCTGTCTTCCTGCTCTCCACACCACACCTGTGGTTTGGTCTGTGAATGCTACAATTACAGTCATGGCTGTGCCTCAGAGTTGTAGGTTCCAAAGGAGAGAAGAGATGTCAGAGAAGATGACTTGCAGGGCCCAGCATCTCGTTCTACACTATCAGCCCTCTCACAGATAAGAAAAGCTTCAAGCTGGCACAAAACTGGTGAGTGCAAATTAACCCTTTCCAGACTTCTGAAGAAGCAGAGTGCTTGGGGAGCACCTGACACCATGAGGACCTATTTTTAGTCTGAGCTAGGATCACTCAAGCAGGATTTACTGTATCCTTGAGCCACAGAATCAGCAGTGCTGGTCAAACCAGATCGGTGAAGTCACCTGGCTGAACAAAACGTGTGAAGTCGGAATTTCTTTCTGTCAGAAGAAACAAAGAGTTTTCTTAAAAATGCATGCTTTCGTGGATCTTTCCAAGCCACAGAAGCAAAAAACAAGGCAACCAGCCCACCCTGGAGAGATTAAATTCCTCCAGGTGCAGAAGGCCCCTACCTGCCCTGCTGCCAAGGGATGTATGATGAGGAACAGCTCTCTCCTAGCATTACAACTCCTCACTCTTTTCTGGTCTGCATTGCTGTATTTTCCACACTGCTTTCTAGATCCTTAATGCCCAAGAACACATCTGCCAATTTTGCTACTCAAAACCAGAGCTGGAAAAAAAAAAAGCAAAAAACCTCTTTTATTGAGCTGCCTGCTATTTGATTGAGAATATAACACCCCGAGATGAGTTATTGGCCCAATTGTCACTCAGAATATGTGTGCTCTTGGTGCCAGACCGAGTATGCATTTGAGTGTGTATAGCACATGTGTACAGCTCTCTCAACACCTGGAGCCTGATCTTTTTGCAGGTACTCCAGCTTGCCTTCCATGTGTGATACAGATGCTTCTCAACATCTCTCTCCCTACAGCCTGCAGAACACCAGAAAACCCAGTGTGACACAGTTTAAATTTACACCTTTGGTTTTCTTAATTATATAACGGATGGGTTTGAGAGCACTGGTGCTGTGGATACGAAGCCAACCTTTGAGGCAGCCCCCACAGTTCGTGGCATAGCTGCTATGACACCGTGTCAATCACCCCAGCTCTGAGCACAGAAGGCTGCAGCAGCACTGTTAGATCTCAAATAAAGATCACTCATGGAGGAGCTGGGTAATTTCTCTGCACAGAGCTGTCTATTTCAGATGCCTGGAAGAGAAAATGGAACTAAATAACATTCATTGTGTTAAACCCATCCGATTTTTAAAAAGAAATTTGTTTTAAAATGGCTTTAAAGCTCTCCCCTCTGGAGCTCTGGGTATTTCAGTTGCCTGAGGCTGGGAGGGAAGGGTGCACCATTTGCTTTCCTGCCCTCAATTTCAATTTCATTGCTAGATGTGAAATGCAGTTAAAAATGCCTCCATGTGAAGACACTTTCACAGCTGTGAACACCCCTGTGTCACACACAGGTTCAGCACAGATGAGCACAGACCCTCTTGCCTCGCCCAGGCAAGCTCTGTTAAAGTTCTCTGCTGAGCCAAGATGATCCTTTATCTGCAAAGGCTGGATTTTCCCCTAAGAATCTGGCTCCTGGCAGAACATTAAGTGTTCAGGATTTTTATGAAAGGTTTGTTTTACTATATATGCTGCATTTTAATGACCTCTCCTGGGAATTGTGTCTGATATCAGATATATATCTCAAATACCTGGCTGTGCAATAATTTTGCAACAATGTAATTAATTGCACATTCCAAGGCAGGGAACCTAAGCGGCTATTGGAAACTTTAATTTATATTAAATCAGTAAAATTAATTGCCTATCCATAACAAATGAAAAAGAAATACATACTTTGGAAGATGGTCACAGGTCTCCAGTTGATATAAATTGAATGTACTTCTGCATATTTCAGAGTAAAAATTTATTTCAGCACTTTATTGGGTATTCTAGGAATTCCTTGACAACATAGTGCTAGGAAATCAGATTAACCTCATATTCCTACAGAAGGCAGGGGAAGGTCAAGTTCAATAGAGTCAAAAGGGTGCACATCACCATCCCATGGCAAAGGCCCTGTTTACTTCTTGTGTTTATAAAAAATAACATAATATGGAAAAATAAACATAAAATGTATTATGTATTTCATTAGTAGGTAAGAATCACTATTATAACCTTTATAACCCCACTATGCACAGAGAAAAATACATACTGGTTTTTAATTCTCTACCATTCCTCACAGTACTGAGACCTTTTGCAGGAATAAGAACAAAACGTCACTCAGCTGAGTATGAACTGGAAGGTCAGGCCAACTCTAAGTGTTTTAAGGCAGTGAATCTCCTGTCTCTTTCACTCACAAAAAACCTGTTATCTCTGATTTGGGGTGGTTGCAGGAGAACAGCCTTACACTCAAGAAATGAAATTGTCAAAACCTTTTTTGGCTTGAGCCTCATGAGTCTTGGCTTTTGACCAGATTTTTACTACCCCTTGGGTCTAGCTGAACTGAAAATATTCTTAGAAAAGGAGATCATCTGAACCTCTGCAATCACGGACTCAAGCAAAGCCACGACATTCAGAGAGAGGCTGAACCAAGATAAGAGAGCAGAGAGCTTTGATTTGGGGAAAAATGCATTTAGCTCAAATTCTTGTCACATTTGAGGAAAAATTTAATTGTATTAGAATACAACTTGACTATTGGGGAAGGTACACACACTCAGGTAGTATAAAACTGCATCACAGAACTTCTGTGACAGTGCAACAGCACACATGGAAGCCATCAGGAAGGTCACCTGGGCTTGCGCCAGTGTTTTCGGTGGAACTTGGCTTCTCTATGTCACTTGGATGCTCAAGGTGTGAAAGTCTGCTTGATGCTACTTACTAAATTCTGCCCTTAAATGAGCATACACAAAATAGAACAGCCACAGGCCAAGGAAATACTCTGGGACTTGAAATCTGCCTTCCATCCCTGGGGAAGTGTTTTGCCTGCCCTTTGTTTCAGTGCTTGCTTTGTGGAATATAAATCTTGTTCCTTCAACCAGCTAGTGAGTAAGCCCCAGATATATGCATCCCATCCAACAGGACATGACACATCTTTGCATGTGTCCACCTCCTCTCAGGATGAAGCGCTGCAAGAATCAAGTCCACGGAAGATCATGCTAATATGTAATTGAGTCATGGAGATAGATGAATCACACAAGCTGCATGCACAAAATGATCATTTTCATCATGTGATTTCATAAAAGGGAGCTTGGTTGTAACAGAGGGAAAAAGTTATTCCTGATTCTGAATTATGTTAGCCCAGTGCAGCCTGTTAAAATTGCATGGGTGAAACCAGAAGGGGGAAAGATTATCCAGCTAAAAGCAAGTGTCTCCATTATGCAATGAACAATCTCTGATCATAGCAGTGGTGTCCATAATTAATTAGAATCCACCAAGCTAGACCATTTCAATATTTCTAATTTTATTATTTGGCAATTAATTTACTTTTGGTGACATAGTATTTACTGTAAAAAGAAACTACTGCCTGCTCTCAAGCCTTTCTAGATAGAGAAAGACCTCAGAAATAGATGTGAAAAGGTGCACTGTATAGGCATTTTTCAGCAGCTGAGAACATTGCAAGGGAGAGCAGGTGTGCAGCACGGGTAAATCTTCCCAGTCACCTGAAATGTCTGGTTATTCATTTATAATAATGTGATTTATAATCAATGACACCCATAATCTCAGGAAGGTTTTGCATATCAGGAATGGTATCTTAGGTTCTGTTTTGCACAGTATCTATCACAGGGGTCCATTTATGGGTTTTTGAAGAAGAGCTATTATGCCAATAGATATAATAGTAATTGTTATTAGTGGCAGAAGGATGACGCTGAGAGATCAGACAGCAGTGAAGCAAAAAGGAGTTCATCCACCACAACAATCTCTCAGACACAAGACTGTCCCTAGAAGATTGTTTCATCATCCCCTCAGAATAAGTGGGTAGAAGTTCATTCATTATGCCCACTGCAGCTGTTTCTCCTGAGCTTGCCAAAGATCAGAGCTGCGGTTGCAGAGTGCACAGAGGGTGTCAGTACTTGACAAAGAGAGTTTGCTTATTGCCCATTCAACATCATATGGAGAAGATGGGAAAGATGCAGCCTAGCCAAGACTGGGCAATATCCACTCCACCACAGCTCACAAACCCAGCTCAGCCAAACCTGACCACACATCCCTGACAGACATGTGGAGAGCAGTCCCAGTACTGGGAATTGTGCACAGGAGGAAATCCTCTCAGTGGCTGGCCTGTAACTGGAATTCAGGCACAGAAAGGTTTTTAGCTCACCATTGTTCAACAACGACCACAGGGACTGGACTCGGAGATCTAAAGGGCAGGCTTTAAAGGACTAGTTTTCTTCATGCCAGAAGCAATGCCCCATAGACAGTTTTCATGTAACCATCCTGTTTCGGAGGCTGAAAGAATTTATTGGGATGATTTCCAGGCTGACTTAAGTTCCAGATGACCATCTTCAACCTGTTTAATTTTGGAGCATAGATGAAGCCAAAGTGTCCTGCTGTATTCTCACTTCCAAGAACCATGGCCATGCAAAGGAAAAAAGCAAAGCCTCTCTTTTTCAGTTCAACAGTTCTTTTTTAACAATATATTTTAAATATACCTTTGATCCAGCAGGTTTCCTAAGACTGTCACCTTTTACTTTTTTCCTTCTGCTTTTAGGTCTTGGATTCCTTTTCTATAGAAGCTATTAGGTTTGCACTGAGAAATACAAGGGGGAATGTTTCAATGACAGCAAGATGCAGCACTAGGTGCAATGTTATATTCAGAGTAAATGATACCATTCAAAGGGCAAGCAGAGCATGAATAGCATTGATTTCCAGAAGAGCTATTTCAGTACACAGCAAAGTTTGATAAGACTGCTCTCCTTCACTGCCTGAGTTGTTAAGAGGCTGTGTCCCACACTAGCAGGCAGCAATATGGTCTGAGCTAAATGTAACTCATCACCTCCTGTGGGGTTGTCAGCATTAAATTATGCCTGGGCTCACCACCCCATACTCATGGAAAACACAAGAGCATCCCACAGTACTACTGTGTGCCGAGGTATGAGTGCCCAAACTGCGCTTTGCACTCTAGAAGGGCTCACAAAGCAGGTCTGTATCATTAAAGCATGCAGTGACCTACTCCAAGGGTATCTGAAATCACCTGGCCTGATTTCAAGGGTGAAGGCCTGACTGGTGGCTGAGAGCCCCCAAGGGTGAAGCTGTGCAGGAGGAGACCCTTTGGAGCTGGTCCAAGCCAATGGGATGTTCTTTCAAAGCTTCAAAACCAAGAGCAGCAGCATCACTTCAGAGAACCATTAGTTTACCTAGTGGGTTTCATCTACTGCAAGACAAGGTGAACCACAACTTGAGAGTTGCTGCCTTCTTTGCTTTAAGTGGGGTCTGGAGAACCAGCTCAAGTGCAAAAAAAGTACATCCACAGGTTTCAATATGCAAAGTCATCTCCAAGCAAGGAGTTGCACTTTGCCCACCCATACAAACAGCTGTAATAAAACCAAAAGATTTGCAGCCCAAATCCATAAATTTATATAACTTTTTGGAGCAAGTTATATTAAATCGAAGTTAAAAAGTTTTGCAGATGATTTGAAAAGAGAAAATAATCTATTTTTTGCTCAAATAACCTATTTTGTTACTGCAAAAGATCTCTTTTTTTACAGATTTTAAGTACTATATAATATCTTACTTCAGCTAAAATACCATGTTTTAAACCTACTTTTGGTTTTGAAAGTTTTTTGAAAATAACTTTCAGCTACTTTACAAGCATAAATGTGTCAAAACGATGTTGTCTCATAAGAATGCCCTTCAACCACCTGAATAACTCAATATTGGCAGCAGTTCAGACCACACATCTTGGCAGGCAAACAACCTGGCTATATATCCAAAGCTATCACTAAGCACACTTTCTGTGGCATGCCAACCTTGAGTACCTTGAAAGTGTATGAGTATTTTAAGAAGGTTAAAATGTTGTTGCCAGTTTGTCAGTTTTATCATTTCACCAATTACCACAGCTTCAACAAATCCTTAGATGTCACAGGTCTCCTGAAGCTGCTGCCAAACTAGAAGAGGGAGAGGGATGGATCAGCAGAGCCATTGAGGGAGTGAGAGTCCTTGTGTCTGGAGGCTAGAGGCTTGTTTACTTCAGTTTTAGACTGTTTACTGAACATTGAACTGGGAATCTTGATTGCTTCTGAGGAAATAAGTAGAAATTGTTGTATTTTTGAAGTTTCAAATTCTTCATGCAGTGCTGTGGAAATTGACATAGTGGGCAGGGGAGGACTGTGATGGGATTGATCTTTCCAAAGATAAATTGGTTGTAAAATCATGCTCCTAATCTTCTTGTTGCTCCTCCAGCTCTCCTTCTTCATAGCCCACCTTATCCACCTACAGCCCACACTGTGGGAGATATCAGGCCCTGAGCAGGAATTTACAATCACAGCAGATACCAAAGCAGCTCTGACATGAGGGTCTGGTCATGCCTCCCACCACTTCCAATCCATCACCCCTTCTTTCATGCTCTACAACTGTTCCTCTCAGCTGACTCTGAGACATGCACAAGGTCATCGCTTCAGAGCAGGACCCCCCTAGAGAAAATCTTTCCCTTACACATCACCCCTCCTGCTAATGTTTCCCCTGCATCTTTACTGTCCTGCTCACAGCCCAGCACTTCCCTTGCATCTCCCCTGGCTGTTCACCTTCTTCCTGCCTCTCTGATAACTGGGCAGCCAGCAAAAGCAGCAGTAGGCCAGCAGAGTTCATGTTGTCCTGTCAAATCTCAAATCACCTGCTTCTAATCCTGACTGATTCCTTCAAGGAGAGACAAAGAACACAGAAGCATGAAAATGCCTTTGCAAAGTTTGAATGCTGATGTTTAGTTTCTTGACATGATGAATTTACCCAGAAAAGCTGTGTCTCAAGCATACAGGAATCTGTTATGAAAAAGGCACTGCAAGTAGCTGGCAGGCAGTACAACATTGTGTCAATGACCATTATCCTTCTCGGGTGATCTCCTTGTCAAAGACAATAGGACTGTGCTGCACACATAGGACGCAGAAGCAGCCACTGAGCAGGCAAATTCCAACTCATTTCACCAGCCATAAAATAAATCCTGAGTCCATAAGTGTTTGTGTAGAAATGAAAGCTGTTTTATGACCAAAGCATAAGAAGAAAGCCCTTCAAATGCCCGTTTCAAAGTCTAAAGCTTTCTTACACTTCTGACCCTTCCAATCCCTTTAGCTTTTTGCTATGAGTGCCGTTTTAGCAACAATAGCAACGAGAAAATAACACCAAATTGGCTTAGCACCACGTGTGAATTCTTATTTACAAGCTACCGATAGCAGCATTTTTATCCCTGGCTCAGCTCTAGCTGCAGCAAGCGAGTCTGAAAGCAGTTTCACAGCTCAGGGCTGACAGCAAGAAGGGCACTGCCCCAGCCCAAGCCCTGTTCCTGTCTCATGAGGCCCCACACCACTGAGGTGATCAGGTATCGCCATCAAAGTGCCCCTGGGTCAGTGGGGGATCAGGGACTCACTATGCACCAGTACGACCTACTGCTGCCCAGACGCCTTCTCTTCTATTTCTGACCTGATTTTCTCACCTCACACAAAAAGGGCTGCTCTTATTGATGTTCCCACCGGGTTTTTTCTGCTTTGCAGGGTGGCAGAACATTCAATGGTGCCTGAAAAGAGAGCAGCCACTAATAAAGACTGAGCACAACCTGTGCCCAGGAGCGAAGCTACCCACATAGGGAGGAGTCAGAGGTCCTGGTTCCCACTCCCCAGAACGTATTGTACTAAGAACAGGGGCAGGAGCTCTGGACTCATCGATCCCCCTCTATTACTCACATCTCCAGGGCCTCTTTATCTATTGCATTTACACACAGCTGGTTATAAATATCGCCATATGAAATAAAGTGGCTTGGGGCTTTTTTATCTAGCTGACATTCCTCATGTTTTCCCACATTTCCTATGGCATGTGGTAGGGCAGGAGATCCCACAAAATCCATCATCCTTTTTCATGGATTTTCAGCAAGGTATGCAGTGAGGCAATAATTATGACCTCAAGTCTACATTTTGGCAAAGTTTTCAGTGGATTAATTTGAAATACATGACAAGATAATGATATCTTAATGATTTTTTTCAGGTTATTATATAAATCACACCACTCTCTCCAGAATAATGGGGGGTCCTATTTGTTACTCCCTCTTCAGTTTCCATCACTTGCTGTTGCCCCAAAACATTTAGAGCTGTTGTAGTATCTCTTCCCAATGTACTAAAATACAATTTGCTTGTTGCTATTGCAAGACATTAAAGACCAGACAAAGTGACTGGGTTTTTGTTTGAATCTAGGAAGGAAAATTCCAGGAACATAATAAAAAGTTATAAACAACATCCACTCTGGTGCACCTGCCAGTTGCAAGCCATAAAAAAACCAAAAAGGGCTATAACATGCCCCAACTAATTTAAGATCTTTCACCTAAAAGACTAAAGGCCTCAGATATGACAATGTGCATGCACATAAAAAAAAGTCAAACAAAAAACCAAAGAACACCCCACCCCAAAACCCAGAAGAAATGAAAAGTATAATTTTCCTCATGTTTCTGTAGGAACAGAGTCTATTATGTAACAGAGCTGAGATGACCCTAAAAGATGACTCTAAGCTGTAAAAAAAGAAAAATGACAGTGCTTGCTAGTTTGACCTGAAGATAAACTCCTTCCTGGTGTTAAACCTTCTGACTGAATCCAGGTGGCTCCATTTCAGTCCTGCCACACAATAAGATTTTTTAGCATAAGTATTTTGTTCATAATGTAAATCAGGCATGTAGTTCTATCTTACCCTAGGAAAGCTGTTCTCCATTTGCTTAAACTAAGGAAACTTGGCAGTGTGACTAAGCTGAGACTCCCAAATATGTTTCATTTTACTGTGAGAGTCATTATCAGCATGCAGAAGTGCTGGACTAGCCTGTTAAAATTGGTACAGCCCCTGCCCTGTGATGTGCACATGAGATACAAGAGGCAGGTATAGCTGACAGAAGGAAAGAGCGGAGTGAATCAAGCCAGCACTAGGACTGTCCACGGGCCACTCTCTGCACAACCAGCACTGATTTATTTTAAACGTCCCAGAAGGGAAGATTTTACTGGGGAATCAGAATGTGAGCAGTGAGGGAAATTTGCCACTATTTATCTGGAGCTCCTCCACACGGGAGGGAGACATTCAGCAAGTAAACTTCAATAGTTAAATTTACAAGTTCTTTTACACTTTCTCTTAAGACAGAGGAGAAAAAGTAATTTGCAGGAGTGGTTTATCCAAGCTGTCAGATGTTCATGGAACAAAATCAAACTCCAGTTTGGCAGGACCAAGGGATTTTTCAGAGTTGTACTTATTTCAAGAAACCTGGGAGAAGTCCAAGTAGGGTTGCTTTACTAAAAGCCAGAGAGAGAAAGACCTCATCTGACCTGCAAAATCTGAGTGCTGCTTGTGTACCATGAATGCTAAAACTGAAATGGCCTGTGGATGCTGTGCCAGAGAGGATTCAGTCTTCAGCCCAGAATAGCCAGTGCCCACTGTGGTCAATGCAAGGGCCGAGTTCCAGCCCTGCTTGCTGCTGAATCAGGGAAGAAGTGACACCTCTACTCGTCACACCCCAACAGAGTACCCTTGTCTTTACACCTCTCGTCATCCATACTGAATGTATTTTGAAAAGTTTGCAGCTTCATTTTGATGCAAAATGAAAATGGATTTTAGAACTGTAACATCTCTTCATGGGATAGCGTCCATGTTTTCCAGCCCAACTGAGCTTTAAGCTTTAGTTTTAAATGCTTAATATAAATAATTTGAAATAGGAACACTGAAAGGCCTGGATGCATTCTAAGCACTAGTATTCCAAATCAGTAAGCATAAAACTTATTTTAAACTCACTCCTGTTTCATTAATCCAAACTTCATAGTAAGTAAAGTAGAAATCTTCCTACAAATTCAAAAGCAAACCACTTTCCAATCTCTCTTCATCTGTTTAAATTATGCTGGCTGCCATAGAAAGCATACCCTTTAGAAATAATAGATGATTAAACAGCCTGCCTCACCTGTAAATAAGCATGGAATTTGGTGTGTTAGACATGTTATTTGCTTTGCACCTACTAGTCAAGCTCAAGTCCTGTGACTATTTATCTTCCAGAGAGCCTCCATGTTTTTTTCATTTGAAAAAATGCCAAATGACAAATTGCATTTGACTCCAGAGATTTGGAGACTGAACTGCTGCCACATATGTAAGCTTTTTGCTGGGGAGCCATCTGCAAGGCAAACGCAAAGCTCTAACATTATTATTCCAACCCAATGTGAAATACTGCAAAATACAAACTCAGCCTCCAGTTTTACTCCTACTAATATGCACACACCATAAGACTCAAATAAAAATGTTCAGCTGTGAATATTTATGTCTTATTATTAGCTCTGTTGTGTTTAGAGGCTTAGTACACCTTTGGTTGCTTCTCATCCTCCAAACAGACAACACAGAAAGATTTTTTGTGTCAATCACATGCCAGCAAGACAGAAAGAACATGGCAAAGGTGCATAAAATGTAGGAATAATTTTGCTGGGCCTTGCTGCATTTCAAATGGATGTTTCAAAAATGCAAGAAGTTTTACTAATTGCAGGATATACTTTCAAGAACCATCAGATTTCTTATGTGTGGTAGTCTAACTTGCACTGTCACATCTCCAGCCAAAATTGCAGCAAGGTGCCAGTGGGCACCAGAAATCTCTGATGCTACAGCTGGGTTTCTCCAGCTATGGACACTGGACAAATCATGCCATTCTGTCACACTGTTTTCTCTGAAGGCACAGGAAAAATCTTTCTGAACCTACTCATTAGAAAAAAGCACTATCTGGCAAACCCAGCATGCTTATGTTATTAATGGAAATTAAGGAGAACCATGCCTCTCACTTGCCTTTCAGACACTTAAGTAAACATTCATTATAACATCTCAAGTAAACATTCATTGTTATATCTCTGAGCCTAACTTGGCAAACTGCATAAGCCCTGCTGGAAAAGGTGCATAGTAATGAATTAAACTAGTGTAAATGTGATCTGAGCAGTAAAAAAATCATTGCAAAAGCAATACATGATTGCCTTTACTAAACAGTTACAGTACTGACAGAAATAATGGTTTCAACAGCTCTGCAGTCACTGACTTAAGGCACCACCATAAAACACTATGCATTGAAGACGTTGCAAAACAACAACTTTTGAAAAACGGGATATATATTAAAATATGGGATCTGAATACAGAGATGAATCAAGAGAGGAAAGTCTGTGTTTTAGCAGCTGTTTTTTTTCCCTTTAATTTGGATTTAAATACTGTCTTGGAGGACACAGGTATCGAGATGCTGCCCATAAACATGTATCTGATATAACTAAAGGAAGAACTAGTGACATACACAATTTGTCCCACGTGTCTGACCATGAATCTTGTTCACAGTGACTCAGAGACACTAATTATGATTTTAGGGAGGGGACACCAGGACTATCCATGCCTTCCACCAGAAGTTCTACATCTAAGCTTTATCACCAGGCACTTCTATGAACCTCTGACATTCTACTGGATTCAGGGAAACTTTTAGAAGATTTCCCAAAGAGATTCAAAGCTGTCAGCGTGATCCTAATAGGATTTTTTCCACTGTCATTTGGTTGATCTCTCCAAATTGACTCACAGCTGAAGACACCACATAAATCTGAGGATTTGTTTGTCCAAGGCACTGGCAAGGTCCCCATCACCAAATGGGATTATCCAAGTGTCTCATGAAATAGCATCTATTAACAATTTGAACATATTTAATGTCATGTCGCCCCACTGTTTCACAGAATATTATACATATGAGGAATTACAGCACAAAGAGGCTAATGTTTAGATCCTGGGAAAAAAAAGGACACTAAGAATAATTTACCATTATGTGGTATTGCAATGCCCAGCTTTCAGCATCCTTGTCCTCCTGATGGAACATGGAACTCTGACAGTCTGATCACTTGGATACCTCATGCTGGGGGACACCTGAGGCAGCAGGGACAGCACAGGGCAAGGAATAGCACCTAGTTCAAATCCTGCCCTCCTTCTATGGCAGCAGAGAGGCACTTCCAACCTTCCCTGAAGGTGGTGATGAATACACACTGAAGAGATATAGCAAGAGATCTCCATAATAGTAAACTGGATAGATGAGTAGCTTTTCAGGGAGCTGTAGAGAACAGTGTTTTGCCAGATCCACCAATCTGGTTTACAAAGAAAGAGTGGTGTAGGCATGTCAACTTGTGTGTCATTTGAAGGTGCTATTGTCATATTTTAGGAGAAGAGATCTTAGAGGAATTAAAGCAAGCTGTCCCTTGACCATGCAGCTAGACTCATGCCTTTAAACATGTACTTAGTATTGTCCTTAAAAATTTACCTCAAGGCTTTAACATTGCAAATGGGAATACATTTTAGGACAAAAGGAACTCTTAGATGCTCAGGTGTGCATTACCTTATTCATCACAAGTTCTGGGTTTTTTTTTTCCATGATTACCCCTGCAACCAGCCCGAAGTTTAATTTTGTTTTAAGGAAATATTAGGACCTGGACAAACTGTCAGGGACATTAGAACAGCTATGCACAGCAGAGCCATGGTCCATCCAGTCCTGTGTTCTGTCCCCATTCTCTGTCTGGCCCAAAAGCAGGTGCCCGGGCTAGCACATGACAACAGGGCAAGCACCCGTCAGCACCTGCCCTGATTATGCTCCTAGCCCCCTTCAGGTTGTGTCTCTGGGACTCCTGGACCAGGCAAAGCATAAACAAGAAAAGTGATAAAGACCAACATGAAGTGAGCATCCAGAATTAAAAATGTCCTTGATATTTCCCATTGTAAAGCATTATCTTCAGAAAAAGTATGTGACCTTCTTGCAGCCTCTGCAAATTTTTATCATTCTTGTTTTGAATGTATAAACTGTGTGCAGCCCTTGAGTACCAATCCTATCAATGCTAAGTACAGAGTTTAGCTCCCTTTTGACTCAGCAGTCTTTTAGCTACATATCAAATGAGCATTTTTTGCTGCAGCACCAAACTAGAATTTCATATCCAAGCACATGCTCTCTGGGATTCTTAAGCTTTTATCATCATCACTGTTTTCCTATGAAAAGCACCTAAATGATTACACTTAAATGCAACTTTGTATAACAAGGCCAACTTATCCAGCACTCCAGACTTCTCTGTATATCTGCCCCCCTATCTCTACAGGTCTTTCTACAGTCTTAGTGTGAGTTGCAAGTTTTCTTCTGGCTTCGAGTTCAGTATCAAAAATACTGAGTAGTGCTGGTATTTGCATGGAGCCTTGGAGACTCTCTGAGACACACTTTAATCTGGAGATTATTTCCTATGATAAGCTTCTAGACTTATGCAAATTCAAGACAATTTAAAGTGTTTTAGAATATTGCTCCAAAAATATACCTTATATGCTACTCATGTCTTGCTTTCTATGAGAAATCCAGAGATGTGTGCTGGAGAATCTGGCTTTAAGCATGGCTGTCACAAAACAAAAATGGACCCTGGTTTGATATGTATCAAAATAAAGTGAGCAGAAGTGTGAACAGGGTGGGAGTGAGAGCTTTTACACGTGCAGTGAGTGCCAATTAACAGACATCAGAAGCTTGTGCCAGCGTGAGACAGGCACTCCCAGCCCCTTCACCCACCACAGGCACTGCTCTGCAGGGACTCATTACAAGTGTGAGCCAGAAGCAGTCAGGGCTGTGGAGAAAAAGGAGTGCCAACCTGAGGCTATCAGGAATAGGAAAATAGGGCAATGAGGGTGGCGGGACTGATTTGGGGTTCTGGTCTGTGAACATGGGGGGAGAGGAGAGGATGGAGCTCCATATCCAGGCGTTTAGAAGACGGGTGATGTGGGAGGCACTGCTTTGAGGACGTGGCACAGCAGGATGGGACCTCCTAGTATGCAAAGCCAAAAGCTTTTTCTCATAAATAATTAAAAGTCTTTTTCCATTCCTGTTTTTTTTTTTTTTTAATAAATATGATTCTTTTTAGCTTCTACCAATTAGCCTGATAGTAATCTATTAAATGCATATGTTCTTGATAATGTAGGTGTACCTTTGCAACCCAAATGTCAAGTGGCAGGTACAAATGCCTCTCAGAATTTAAAGAAAATGCATGTGCTCTGTTCCTTCCATGTGCAACATTTATAATCTCAGCAAAAATGAAAGCAGATTTGCTTGATGAGATGTAGCATGAAACATTGAAATCCCCCTTTGCCCTGGCTTGCCAGCCAAATAAATCACAGGCCACTTCATTGAGTCCCTGTCTGAATACATAAACATGACAGGACAGCTTTGGGAACATCTAGTAAATCTCATTAAACACTTTCACTGACAGCATAATAACATGCTAAGCATATTCCAGCTGCCACACTGCACTGAGAATCAGAGTGCCTCTCTCCTGCTTTTTGTAATTCTGAGCTTTGCTTCCATAAAAAGAAAGATACTATCATAGTTTTGTTTTAAAATACTGGCTCACCCTGCAGGTTGTATATTTTCAAAACTCAGCTTTTCTCACTCTCCTTTTTGGGACACATCACTTGTTAACCTTGGACTTCTCTCCTGACAAGGTGAAAACTCATTAACCACCTCTGTATAATTTAAACACACAGCTTTGTTACTATGCCTGCCCCAGCCCACAGGGACGGCTGGGTTCCTGAAGCAATAGCTTGTTCTCATGGCAGGTACGTCCTCAATCACTTTCTCTGGGACAGAAGATAATTACCTGCCCAGTAAAAGAATCACAGTACAAGAAAACCCAAAAATGCTGTATGAACTTTTACAAGGCAAGATCACCTCACCCAGGACTATCAGTGATAGAGCAGAAAAAAATGACGCTGCTCTTGAGTTTCCCTTTTCATGTTATCTGAACAGTCCCCATGGGAATGATTCCTCTCGCTGTCTCTCCCAGTACCTGATGGTACGAGAGAGAGAGGCACACACAAAAACTTTCAGCTCTCGCGTCAAACGCTTCTCTTCCCTTAGCTGCCATTTCAGTGGTAGACAGCTTTTCAAAAGTGATTGTTCTTAATAATAGCCCAGGAGAACAATTTTGACGCTGGGTATCTCTAATACTTAATATCACTGTCCCCTGTAACAGACAAAGAAACACTAACATTGCTGCAGGGTCATCTGGGAAATGGCAGATGGATCCAAGTGGCAGGGGAATGGCCCCACCGGTCTGGAGTCACCTTCCCCAGCACCATGGCTACATCCAGCTGATCTCTAGTTACACTGGCTTAGTGTGGGCTCTTTGTGGTTACCTTTCACCCCTCTGCCAACCTCCCAAGTGTTGTTTAAAGCCACATGGCGCCACAGATAAAGTCTCCTCCAGAAAGGATCACTGATTTACATTCACTTTATAGAACACTTCTATGTCTGCTCACGGCTCCAGTGACTGGGTGCATCCAGCACCGGCAGACTTCCAAAGTCACAAGACCCACCAGGCTTCAAAAGCTTGTGGTAGCAACATCTGATAGCAAAACCAGGACTGCATCATTTAATATATGATAGTGTGGGAGATGGAGGGGAAGCGGCTTAGTATGGTAGGCACCGGGTGAAGGCATTAGCAGATGAAAGCCATAGGAACCCTTATGTCAGATTTCCCCACACGCATTTATTTCTAGGCTGAATGCTAAGTAGGATTTGTCTGCTTTCCAATTTCAGTTTGAATCATGCCAAAATCTTTTGAGCACAACCCAAGGAAGTCAAAGTAGCAGGTACTCATTTTCACTAAAGAAAAAACAGTCTAGGAAGTTCTCTAGAGTGTAAAACAGGCCCACGCACAGAGAGCCCTGAGATGCGGTTTGGCATTCGTGTCACAGAGGGCTTCTGGAATTTCGCAAGTCCCCACACTGACACTTCCCATGTCTCAGGTGCCACCTAGAGCTGCTGCCTATCTACTCTGATGAAGATACAGTGACAGTCTGGGGGCAACAGCAAGAAAACAAGAAGAGAAAAGAAAATTGACTCTAGCATTTAAAGAGCCAAATTTACCAATTTTTTCTTAATATAAATAAAATGGAATGAGACAATTTTGAATGGATCAAACTAACTTCTTCATGTGGTTCACCTTACCTCTCATACCCTCCTCTTTCCCATTCTCATCATTTTTCACCACAGAACAACTGTGGCCTTTTAAGTCCTTGCCATTGCACCAGAACCCTTCCTTTTTTTTCTTCTCTCTTGACCCTTCAGATCAGGACCTGACCACCTGCTTAAGGGCTGTCTAGAGATAGGCAAGGTTTGCAACACCTAGGAACCTCATTTCTCAGCAGGTTTGCCTGCGTGTAAGGCTCTGGGTGGGAGTAAATCCACGGTTCTGGCCCACACCTGGAGCACTGCACCAGCTCCAAGGACAGCACAGCAGCCAGCCTGTGGTCCATGCTGACAGGGGGATACCTGGGCCTGACTCAAACCTCCTCAAGTTAGTGGCATCACTTCCATCAACCCGGATGGAGTCTGGATCAGCACTGTGGTGGGAACAATTATGGAGGTAATCTAAATGGCAGACTCCAAGTAGATGATTGCCAATAAACGAGGAGCTGATGAGCAGAAGGGAAAAAAATTAGAAGGACCAACCAGCCAACAGTGGTAAACAAAATTCCTACAGGACAATGCATAGGTAACTTCCCATGGTTTCCTCTCTGTAAGCCGCTCCTTGCAAACCTCTTTTCTTCACATATTGTTTACATTGGCACATATTTTACCTCCAAATCTGGACTAATGCTGTTCAGATCCATGCAGCAAGGATATTTCATAGCATACACAATACAAAGAAAAGTCTCTCAGTTCCCTCCCAGTTCACATTTGTGTGGGTCCTTCACCCTCTTCAGGATAATAAGAGCTGTCTCTGTAGCCAAGGCAGCAACTTTTACCATGAAAACTGATTCTTAAGGCAGTATTTAATGCTGTTTATTTGGCATTAATTTAGAAATTGCCCTTCTTTAGGAAGGTGACCAAATCTCTAGGCAGAAAATGCCAGTGAAGCCTTTTACAGCAAATCAGTGCATGGAAACTGCTGGTAGAACTACATGGAGGCTAATGCCAGAGATGTATTCACCAGATCCAGCTGTTGGAACTTAAAGGAGGAGGCTGGTAACCTACAGTCCAGGGAGAAGGAAAGAGAGCTCTGAAGGCATCCTAGACTGGGTTGAGCCCTTTCACAAGGTACCTGCCTCCTTCCCTCACTGTGGAGGCCAGATTCTGGCTAATACAGACAGACCTGTGTTGAGAGGAGACCTGGAAACAGATCTTGTGAAATGGACTGGCTGATCGGGTAACACAAGACTGAGCAGATTAAACCACTGGGATCATTTTTCCTTTTAATCATCTAGTTCTGTGGCATTGGAAATAGTTGATGTGGGCACTTGCTCATGCAGGCAAACAGGGAAAACTCTGGAGGGCAGCAAGGTCAACTAAGCACCCAGGTTATCAGGTGGGTTTGTCATGAAGGGGCAGGTGCCGCAGGTCAGGACCATGCTCCACAGGGTCAGAACTGCCCTGGGATGGCCAGGACTATGGAGGGCTGGAGACCTGCACTGCTGCTGCATGGCCAGGGCACGGGTTGGAATGGGGCCCTGGCCCATGGGCAGGATGGGGAGAGGTCCTGGAGGATGTCAAACAAGGCCAACAGAGCCTGTTAGTGCCGTAAGGAACCTGGCAGTAGCTTGGCTGTAAATGTTCAAGGACTCCAGCTTTATCAGATTTCATTAAAACTAACGGGATGAAATCATACCTATTTATTATGTGTCATGCCCTCCTTCTCTAAAAATTTAGGAGTCTCTCACTTTAGGCAGAGCCATGAGAACAGCTGTAAGAATGATTTGTTATGAAGAACCCAACCTGCAGTGCTCTAGGCTACTGCAATTACCTAAATCTTTACCACTGTTGCAAATTACTCTCGTTTGTCAACGTCCCCATCAGGTCCAACCCATGATATGTTGTTATCATTGCCTCTGGATTTAAATATTCCACAATGCTGCTTTTGTTGCAGAAGGCATCTATTTAAAAACAAAATTAAACTTAGAGAAGACTTTTGATTACAGATAGCCTGTGTAATACATTAACGCTCATCAGTCTTCACTAATTTATTCTTGCTCCCCTGTAAAGCACGTGCAGACACTGTGTAAACAGGAGCTCTATCAGAACGAAGGATACACTTTCATTCCTCAAGCACAGAAGACAGATTCTCGCTCCATAAATTATTCCATTTGTAAATTATCCTATAGGTTAATAGATTTTAGAGCCTGACGGGGCTTCTGGCATCATCTAGCCTGTATCAACTCTTGCGTAATCACTGCATATATTAGGTGTACAGTTTTATCCAATGACTCCTAGCAAAGAAGAAATTTTTCTCCCAAACTTAGTGCAGTCGGGGATCTATGAGGGGAAAACTATGAATGAGATAAATAATCCTTTGCCCTTAAAAATTACTTCTAGCAGGATATTTTCTCGGTATATAAATCACTAGTAGTTAAAGGCAGATTACATTCATAATAAATGATAGATGTCACATGTTATCAAAGTGATTTCAGGCTTCACTCCACAAAGGCACTTGAGAGTGAATAGCTTTAAACTCGTGAATTGCCTTGTAGGTTTCTGTGGGATCACTCCTGGGCTTCCAACAGAGCCGGCATGTAAGAGCTTGCTAGAATAACTCTTGCAAAAGCTGACGGAATACATCTAGGAAACAGCACCAGATGAGCTTCAGAGTGAACTAAAACTCCAGACTCTCAATAGCTGCACTGCAGCAAAATGCCTTCAAGGCAGGTCTGGAAACATTATGATTCCTATATATCACACCCAGCTGATTTCAACTTGTCTGTGAGCATGGCGATATCCCATTTAAAAAAATCAACCCTGGTACATGACACTCAGGCTTGAAAATCTTGAATTTTGCTATCAGTAATCACAAAATTATGCTCATTTCTGCAGCATATGACAAGAAATAGTTGGTGTCTATGGTACGTACTGAGCAAAGACTAGCTCTTGAATTGTGGATGTTTGTTTAGCTGAAGCCACCTTCATTTACCTGCCCTTTGAGAAGACAGCATTCTCACAACAGCTGTGTCATGTCATAAACTCAACTTCTAAACAGCAATAATTGGAATCCATGGGAAGCACCTGATACTTTCAGGAAAATACAAAATTGTGCCAAAGCACATCAAAGAAAAGTTGCACAACAAGAAAGATGTCAAAGTAATATCAACATAGACAAATAAGAAGCTGAAAGATTAAACGCAACAAACATTATTGCCAGCTTTTGTAAATAACTGCAGGGTATCCAGGTGACTGGAAAAAAATTAATTGGGACACTGGGAAAAGAGCAAATTAGCTCACTAGCAAGTATATATGAGCTAGGAACCTAACTAAAACTAACAAGATTGAATAATATCACTTCAAGGTGAAACTGTGAACTTTGTAGAATCCATCCAACAGTGAGCTGATTTTGGTATACCTTCAGGTAGACTGTTATCCAGTCTGTATCTTAAAGAACGTCCTTTATTTCCTTGATTTGTTCCACAGGTTTGTCCCCCTCCCCGATGCTAAAGATTCTTTTATCATGAGATCTGAATCAATTAATTAAGCCTCTGAAGAGCACCAATAAGATTCTGATTAATCTTTCCCTCAGAGCAAAGCCTGGAAAAAAACCTACAATACCCTAGCAGTACTAAGGACAAAGCTTCTCCAAAAACAGTAGAGCTATTTTGCTTTCCTCCTCTCCTAAGGTGGCAGAGAATGGGATTCTTGCACTAAAAATTATGAAACTTCTCAGTTAAGACTTTGTCAGTTAAGGTACTTCTCTAAACCTTTGGTTTTGCGGTTGTAACTTGAGAAGAAATTATGTTCCAAAACTCTAGAAAGGTTTGTTAGTGGGTGTGAATACAATAAAGTTATACCTACATGTGGCATTCTGAGGAGCAAAAGGAGTGCCTTCACTAGTCCAACCTGCAAAGCCCCATGCCACCCGCAAAAGCCACCTTCATCCCACAAGCAGCAGCAGTGCACAGGGTGCTCCTGAAGGCTGTCTTTGGTTTAGTGATGTTGGAAGGGAATTCAGTCTGTGTGAATTCAATCAATTCTTGGTGTGAACCAAAGCATGCTAAGGGGGCAAGAGATGCTAATGCACACTCTTACTTTGCACAAAAATATCACTGGCAGATTGCCTGCAGGCACCAGCCTGCTCTGCTGGGTTCAGAAGCTGAGCAGCAAGTTACTGCTTCTGGCAGGACTTGAAAACAGGTTTACTAAGGCTCTTTGGGATTTCCAATGTCAGTTCAATACTCAGAGGGAAAGATCAGGCCTTCAGGTGTTCTAGCATAGCAAGCTGCTGTTGAGTTCTGAGTACCAAGGTAGTCACAGAAGACTTCAGCAATATCTTTGAAACTAGCAAAAGAAACCAATCCCCTTCAAGTTTTGTACAGAAACTGAAGGTCTCACAAATCGTCTGAGGTGAAAATTTTCAAAAATTATGGAGACAAGAGTTTGAGATTGAAGGACATAAGCATACAAAAAATTAGGAAAACTGAGGAAACCACTCAAGAACTCACTTTCTCACTATAAAATTCAGCAGAATTTGGAGGATTGAGATCTTTGGCTGAAGGACAGAAACACAGTGAGGACCAGAGGTGCAAAAAACCATGAGTAACCTGCTTTGAACTTTGAATCCTCAAAGCTTCTGTTTTGGCACTGAAGCATGCCAACTTCCCCAAAAAATTGTTTTGTGCAGGTAACAATCTAGACGCAAACAGGGTTATAAACATTTTGGAGTTCTGTCATTTGGTTGTTTCTAAGAATGATTTACCAGGGTTTGCAAAGACTAGTCCATGTCCAAACAAATGGTACACAGAGTAAAAAATACAGAGCCAGTTACACACAAAGCAGTAGCACATCAGTCCTTCTTGCCTGCCTTGTCCGGTACAGTTTCCTGCACCAGAACCGATACCCCACGTGCTCCCCATGCAGCAGGATCAGATCAGTACATTTCCAAGTTGGTTTCTAACTGCAGTGCTCTGAGCTACTGTGTTTTCAGGACCTGTATTCAGATCCAAACATCACCCTCCTATCATGGCTAACTTGACCGTACCTTAGCAACGTGGCCAAAATGAGAAGCCTCAGGCACAGAAACAAGTTACCAGGCAGTGAAGAGTCGCTGTGTGTCAGCTACCCTGCAGTGGCTGTCTGCACTGATGCTGTTAAATGTCTGCAAGGAAAGACTTGTGGCTGTGCTTTGCTTCTGCCACAGACCGTGTGCACAGTTGCAGCACATCAGCTGATGGGAGGTCATTTCTTTCCCACTTTCATCCTGCCTGCGCTGCCTGTAGTATTTTGCTGGCTGATTTGACAGGCCCTGTGCAGACACAGGCTGTGGATGGCTGGAAGCTTGTTTCTATAATTTCATACTTTGCTCCTGTTTGAAGGACAGCCTGGCAGTGTGTATACACAGACATGGGTCTGGCAGGCACTGGTTGTCAGAGGGCCCAGGCAAGCACCCATGGAGCAGGAAGAAAACATTGGGTATGATTTAGTGGTTGGGCAGGGGTACGAAAGAAGAGGGCAGAGAGAGAAAAATTATGCAGATGCTTCTCAGTGGAGTGAGGACCACGAGGGTTCATAGAGGCTGGAAAACAATAGCTGTTAGACAGTGTGATTGTGGTTCTGAGGGCATTGACTCAAAACAAAGGAAAAAGGTGTCATGTCATGCAGGACCCTCGGCTCACTCCCTATAAAAGCATAAAGATACTGGGAAGAGAAAGGGACACAAAATCTGCTTGTTCTCTTTTTCTTCTTTTTCTCTGAAGGCTAGTATAGTACAACAGGAAATTCAGAACCACACTGAAAAGAAATTTCAGCGAAGTGCCTTCTCTGAGGACAACCTGTGAATTAACTTCAAGACTGAAGTTCAAAAATATTTTACTGCTATACCTCTTTTTACACCAAAGACTTCCTACAACTACTCAGTATTTCAAATCAGCTTATTTCAAAGCTTACAATATTGCCTTGTTACAGTTCCCATTTGAGCCTAGTTAATGTTTGCAATAATAAGAAAATAAATTGTTTCAGTGAGAAAACAGCTACTGCAGATATTTGCTTGCATTGTGAAAATGACTGGGTCAAAGAACAACTTCCCCAGGGAAAAAAAAATAAAGAGATCCAAATAAAACCAGAGACATAAACAGAAACATGCTTCACATCTTTATCCTGGCAACCAGCATGAGGGTTCAACAAATCTGCACCAAATGACATCCAGCTCAAGGTCCAGAAATTTGTCTTTATTATTTAGCTTTTTTTTTTGTTAAAGCTTTGGAGTTTTTTTCACTGTCATGTTTTGAGGGGTTGGGACATGCCTTTCACAAATTAAAATGCCCTTTTTTCTTAAAAATGCTGGTTTTAATGGCTGCAGGTCACATGTATTTCAACAGAAAAACTGGCACTCTCTTCTTACTCAAGCTGACACATAAAACAATACAGATCAAACCAAGCAAAGTCCCATGGGAGCAATACACAGGGAAACACACATACTCCAGAATTTGCTGGTTTATTTATAAAATATGATGACTTTAAATATGTGGTTTCTGTAGTAGCTCATGGATCCTCTGTATACCTGAGATTTTATCTTCATTTTTTTTCATTTTATCTCCTTGGTTTCTTAAAATATAAATTTTATATTTCTGCTTGTTTGCCTTCCTTCCCCAAACATCAACAAAATTTCTGGAATTGGCACTAGCACTCTAGATGCATAAAGAAGCAACTTTTCAAATTAAGCCATGCACAATTTAATTTCTCCTGGGGTCTTAATAACCACAATATCTTTCAAACATAAGGTACAAAGCATAATTTAAAATAAAATAAAATTTTTAAAAAGGCTTCAATTTGTATGTGTCTGCCTTATTCCCTTACTAAATATGAGATCTCAAATTCTCAAAGCAACAAAGGTGGAGGCAACTACTTAGTTATCTGAATTTGTTTATCATTGTTTACTATTTGTATCCAAGTGGCATTGTATTATACACAGAGCAATACAGATGAAAACAGCCCTCTGCATCACACAGCTCACAGAGATAACTGCAGCTAGTAAGAAAAAGGAAGAGCAGGATGGTCTCGATCTATCTGCCTCAGTTCATCACCTTTAAAAAAATGCCATTTGTGCTCAGAATTCTTGGTCATGTGTCTACCATGGAAAAAAGTCATAGTAAAACATTTAAGTATCTAGACATTTTTACAGACTTCAATAGAGACGTCATTTCAGCCCTTCCAGCTTCACTGTTGCATGAGGAAAACACAGCACATTAGTTACAAATGTGGGCTGCATGTTTGTGGGAATCCTAATGGCTGAAAGACAGAGGGAAAATAAGACAACCAAAATTTATTACTAAATAAACTAGAAACTACCTTGTATTATGAAGGCTGTTCTCGAAAACTTTAGATGTACAAGTCATGGTTTGAAATATTTGAGGTTGCAGGTTTGCCCCTGCATTTTTAACTGCTGCCTGTGAGTAGAGCAGCTGTGTCATCATTCACACCTTTATGTCATTCTGCAATATGTCAAGAGCTGCATCCTTAAAATCTGTAGATTTGAAAGCATGAATCAGCAAAATTCTCACCTTTTTCTTTTACTCTTAGAGAATGGCTAAACAAATTATATATGTAATCTGAAAAAACAGACAATAAACACTCAGTTGAACTGGATGGTTTCTGGTTTACAGGCTCTTACATTCTGCTCCCACAAGTGGGGGGGATCAGATATGGTATAGTTAAAAACTTATTAGCAAAAATAATTCACAGTTCATTTATGGTGGGAATCGTTTGATTCTAACCCGTCAGGAAGTTTCACTCGGTTGCTTAAATGAAAGAGGAACAATTCTTCTGGATATAGGAAGAGGATCTTGTTGGGTTTTTTGGTTTTTTTTTTTTTTTATAAAACCCCTTTTTTCTTATCACTTTTCCCTTTTTACCTTTGCTGTGTACCACTCTGTCTTGTGGGCTGCTATTTAGTTAAGAGAGGATAGATATACTTTGCCCCAGAACACATCACTGTGAGGAAAAGCCACATAAACACTAACCGTGCGGAAGAGAGGACTGAAAAAAAGCAACTCAGAGTCAAGCTGTGTAATGAATCTCCATAGGAAACATATTTGTAATTAATTAAACATTAAAAGAGAAGACTAAAAGCTGCCAGCTGGGTCATCAACTAACAATAAAAATAAACAAGAAGAAAAAGATCCAAGAGGCCAACTCACCAACTCAGTGAGTGAGGACAGATTCTCTGATCAGCTAAACCAGAGATTGCTTTTACTGCTACCCTAATACATCTCAAGAATTTGCAGGATAAATTCTGCCCGAAAATTTAATTCTCCCTCCTGTCAGAACTTTCACAGATTCTGCCTTTCATATGTGAACTGGGTCCTCCCTCACCAAGCCACTGTGGCCTTAAATGCCTCCAGACTGAGCTCTATTATGTATTCTAGTTGATCATACCTAGTAAATAGGTACATGAGCCAAACTAACGATCAGGTTCCTAAAACCCTGCTGCCCTGTCATCTCCTCCCTTCTCACACATATCACCTATCCTCTAGCTCATCTGGTTTAGGGTGTTTTTTTCTCCCATCCATCTGTTACATCTTCCACTGTCTTCACTGGTAAGCCCTGTGCTGCATCATTGTAGAGTAAGCAGCACAAAATTATACATGCCAGCACTGAGCTGTTAATTAAGTTAGCAGAAGTGGGATAATAACAGGACCCTGGCTCAGTATAATTTTCACCTGAACCAGCTGAACACATTTACCTAAAGGAAACAAAGGCTGCTATTCCAGCACTTTATGTATTCACGATTTTTATTCATGGCACAATTAACCATTTCCACCATTACAGACGGTGCTGGGCAGTTTTATTTGAACAGCAATCTGTCTTTCCTGCACTGAGCACTAAAGCACTGACCTCTTGGTAGGGAACAGGTTTGCTTTTGCTCTGTAGTGACAGCAGCTCCCTGCAGTGCTGTTATAAGCATGCTGTGACAACCGCTAATGACACCAGCCAGAAGACATCTGAAAAACACTGCAGTAATGTTAAAGTGAATAAAATATTTAGCTTTGCAATTTCTTTACAGAGTACCCGCTGTTGAACCCAGGTTGGCTGCTTGCTTAAAGCAGGACCCTGTGCAGCTGCACAGGGCTGGACTGGGACAGTGACCATTTCAGTGTGCAAAGAACTGTGTGTAAAGACTGGAGGTTTTGGTTCCTTCTCTAGAAAGCATGCCGCACATGATCTGTGTTTGCACAGATATGTATTAAAGTATGTCTGCATAAAGTGACCTGCCTTTCTCCATCTCTCCCGGTCGAGAGAGTTCATCACACAGCCAAGGTGCCAAGTAAGCAAGTGGAATATTTGTAACCCTCTCCTTTTCCATAAAAGAGCTTAAGCTATGCATATTTTCTTTCTTTTATACTTCCATGCTATATTTGCAGGGAGGAATTTTTCCTTCCCTGTGTCTGGATATCTTTAATTTATGGAGGAACTAAACATTTCACTTAACATTGACCTTCATTCTAAAGCAAGCCGACTGTTTGAACAGGGGTTGAGAAAGGCAAATGAGGAAAACACAGCAGCTTTCTGGAACCTGCGTCCATCCAAGCATTTCACTCAGCATCGGCTGTTGTCATAGCCAAGTAAAACCCTGTTAACGACTCTCTTACCAGCTCAAGAATGTATCCTACAAAAGATGCATACTCAGGAAAATAACAAGCTGCTACATTTATTCTCCCTATCCGTGCACTCTGTACATACCCATCCAAGGCACTGAATCCCAACAACCTTAAAGTTAAAAAATACTTACTGATTTCTGGGCTTGATGTCTAAGACAGCACTTCATCAGGGACCTGCTCAAAATTATATAAACAGAAAAATAAAACAAAGGGCCTCCAGACTCCAAGGAATGGCTGAACTCTCCCTTACAGCAATTTTATGATCCATGTTTATATTTTTCATACAGAGCTACTGGCATTTCTTGAAGTTCAATTTACATCTTGACAGCTCCAGCTGTCAGGTCAGTGCTACAGACCAAGAGAAGGTGAAAGGGTCAGGACCTCCTCTCAAAGTCTTGGTTGTTTGAAAAAGTCTGTAGCCAGTGAGACAGAAAGAGAATGCTCCCTTCATGAAGTACTGCAGTATAGACATTTTCCTCTTAATTAGTGAGGACATATAGACTTTTGATACTTTCTTTCTCGTGTATTCCGTCCCGTTGGTATCAGAGATTTCCAGTACTTTTCGCATGGCTCTCACTTAAGCTTTTCATACTTCTTTCATTCTCATTGTAAAGACAGAAGAGCAGATTGCTCCATAGGAAAATGCACATGAAATAAAATGTGCTTTCTCTGAACCACACAGCCTGCTCTATGGAGAAAGAAGCTAAATGCCTCTGCTTTGCCAATGGGTGTTTAATACAGAAGAAAGTATGTAAAAAGAGAAATAACCTGCTCTACAAACTACTGACACAGATGCAATTATTACTCTGTGCAGGTATCCAAAATGCAACACTAGAGTCAAATATGCATCTGCCTGCAGCTTTGCCAGAGTTACAACAGCAATGCTTTTGTCTCCTCTGCTTTCTTTAATTAGTGTCACATCCATTACAGGGCAGCAGCAAAACTGACATTTCAGGAAACAACGTCTGGCTCTTGTTAATCAGAAAGAGAGCTGTAAGTCTTGCAAGGAGAGTGGTTTTAATTTGTGCCTATGGGATTCTGATATTGAAATACTGGCCTTAAATATCTGCTCCGTGGGGAGTTACTGCTGCACATTAATTCTGAACTTGGCAGTTGTTGTGCTGCAATAAGACCAAAAAAAAGAGCGATGAGTGACATAACACTAAGTGACATAGCACCAGGAACGCTGTAGCAAATGCAGAAGTGCAGTCACCCGTGAAGTATACCACACCAACATTCACCCCCTACACACAGCCCGTACTATCCACTTGGAGGAGGAACCAGCTTCAGAGAGCCCAGCTTTACCAGAGATAGATCCCTACATACACAGAGAGAAAGTTACATGGAACTTTCAACACAGCCCATCAGAGAGACTTGGGAGGTCACCATGCCTTATTTTCTTTCTTTGGCTATAATGACTCATACTGGGACATCTCATTGAGTTCATCTTCCATGCAGACTGTTACCAATAAATAAATAAATAAATAAATAAATAAATAAATAAATAAATAAATATCAGATAAACTTTGGAAATTTTCCTGAAGTGCCTCTCTCCACCTTAACACACTTTTTGATCATGCGGCTTCCTACCTTTTTTGGTGAGGTGATAGGAGACCATGATGATTCATTCAAGCTGTCCATGTTTCACTACATTCACTGCTGGAAATGGCACTCCAGAATGCAGATTCCCTTCAAATTCCACAGTCAAAGGAAAAGCTTCTACACCATATTTAGAAAGTCTCAAATCCCTCTTTGCTGTGGCTCTTCATAGAGGACCTTTTCCCAGGGATGGCTGTAAGATGGATTGCTGCTGATTTTTTAAGGTGCTATAAAACAGTTTAAGGGTATGTCCATTCTTTAGAAGTCTTGGTAATATACATACCGTTACATTTTTGCTTTTAAATAAGTCTGTAAAAATATGTAAAAATTCATATTTCCTATATTTTCTATGCAAAATGTCTCTAATATCAAATGGTAGCAAAAAAATATTTGGTAAATGCAAAACTACAAGGAGGTCTCAATTGGATGGAGACGAAAGCTCTCCTTTTCACATAAGATAAATATTTATATTCATATAAGCTTTTATTATGATTCATAAATATCTCAAGAGTTATTAGCATCCTTGTGGCAGCTTCCTGAGGCATGGTAATGCTGCCATGTCTGCTTCAGAGAGGAGGAACTGAAACACTGAAAGACTGAGGTCACCTCATAGAACTTTTAGCTTCTTAATCTGAATTATTAACCTGGGTTCCCCTCATCACAAAGTGAGAGGAGGAATCACTTTTAGAGTGATTGGTCCTTTCTAAACCAAGCTGGTTGAAATTACACTCAGGCATTACATAACCCTAAACAAGTTACATAGAGAAACTGGAGGGCTAGAGAACACAAGACACTAGTTTTGTTCCCGTGCATAGGGACTTAGTTAACAAAGTATGCAGCAAAACATGATCTTGACCTCATATTTCTCAAGTCAAGCCCACATCTTAACTATTGAGTAACATAAAATAGTGGGCAAGATGCTAAAATAAGCATTTGCTAAAATCTTCTTTGATGGATTTGATGCAATAAAGAAATTAAAAGATTAGTTTAATCTATCAATAATTCTATAACACAGCTATTACAGATGCAGACCAAAGTAGCTTGTTTGAAAATGCTTGGTAGGTACAATGACGTATGAAAAAATTATTACATGTGAGAATGGTAAATCTAGTGACACAGTGAAATACTACAAACAACTCAAAATTGCATGCAGCAAGTCACCAAACACATAGGTGGATCATGCAGTTGTTTTTTCTTTTGAATCCGCCAGAGAGAAAATTAAGCAGTAAGGTCAAAAACCAGCCTGGATTTCTGTTGAGCTGCAGAAAATGTACCAACTAATGGAATGTAAAACGTACCAACTAATCAACTAATAATGCAGATTTAAGGAGCCATCTTGTTCATTTGTCGAACATAATTTTATTTGTTTTCCTTTACTTTGTTTCTATTTCCTTGAAATATTCCCCTGTCACAAATCTTTCCTGGAGCTTTGGCATGAAATATATCAGCTTTCAAGTAACACAAGGGCAGGAGAAATGAGCTAGCATCCAAAGAGGAAGAAGAGAATGAAGCCACAGGAGCATAGCTGAGTTTTAAGTGTGTTACAGTCAGCTTACAAAATTCACATCAGTTTGGCTAGTTACACTGTAGTTTTTCCTCAAGATTTCTTGGGGAAGAAATGAAGTGTGATAGTGTGGGTTGTGTTCAAAGTCAACTGCTATTGCTGATTTCAGTACAGCTGTTCAGAGTGTAAAGCTAAGGGCAGAACTATGGTCCATCTTGTACAGCTAAATTAAAACAGGTGTTTAGAACAGACAGAAAAAGGGTGGCCAAACCATAGGTCTATTCAAACTAGTATTAAATGTATTCCTCATTTTGGAAGCCGAGTCACAGCCAAAGTGTTTTGGGTTTTACATAGTGAAGGATTTTATTTGTTTCACTTTTAAAAGGATTTGACAGTAACCAAGATAATTAATTATGAATTGCAGGCAAAGTTCTGGGTTCTGCTGGACTTGTTTTTGTATGCTGTGGTACAGCTGAGAAACATATGAGCAATATTCTTTCTTTTTCTTTACCAAACCTGGCTGGTTTTAAACATTTTTATTTATTCTGAATCAATTCAGATTGACTTACTTCTAATGAGCCTGCTCCTATGTCTAAAATTTTAAAGAGGAACCAAAATGCTCTAAAATAAATGTATTCCAAACCTTGCTTACTCTGGTAACCAGTGTACATAGTGCACCGGCAACGAAATGTCAAAGCACTGAAATAAAAGACCAAAGAATTCAATCTGTAGAACCAATACACAACTACACCAGAGAATTTAAAAAAAAAAAGAAAAAAAAAAGTCATAACAGAGTGTTCCTATGGTTTAGACAAGTGGTTTCAGGCAGCTTGTCAATACACTTGCTGTACAATCTCTTGCGCTTTTTTTACGTGATGGAAAGGCATACATGAATATTTAGGTCAAATAAATAATACATATCTCATAAATAGGACAACCAGGGGGTGTGTCCTTGGAGGTTTCACTTTAGTGGACAACATTTGTATCTTGAAAAGCGATGCAAGTGTGCTATTATAACCATTCGTATCAAGATGTGCTGGTTTGGGCTGGGAAAAAGTTAATTTTCTTCACAGTAGCTGGTGTGGGGCTGTGTTTTGGATTTGTGCTGGAAGCAGTAATAACATGGGATGTTTTGGTTACTGCTGAGCAGGGCTTACACAGGGTCAAGGCTTTTTCTGCCTCTCACCCCAACCCAGCAGTGAGTGAGCTGGGAGGGGACACAGTGGGGACAGCTGACCCCAGCTGACCAAAGGGATATCCCAGACCATGTGGTGCCATACTCAGCATATAAACTAGGGGGAAAGTTGGCTGGAAGCCACTGTTCAGGGACTGGATGGGCACTGGGAATTGGTTTTTATTTGCATCACTTGTCTTTCTAGGGTTTTATTAATCTCTCTTTTTTTTTATTACCTTCTTTTTCCTTACAAGTTATCAATATCAATATTATTATTTCAGTTATTAAACCATTCTTATCTCAGTCCACAAGTTTTCTCACTTTTACCCTTCCAATTCTCTTCCCCACCATCCTTCTGGCAAGGGTGGTGAGTGAGGGACCAGCTGTGTGGTTCTTCGTTGCCAGCTGGGGTTAAACAACAACACAAGAGTACTGGCAATTTTTATAATCTTCTTCTTCTTCTTCTTCTATTTTTTTTTTCCCCCTAATATCCATATTCAGAAGGATGCACTTAGCAAAGCAAAACAAAAAAATCTAAAAAACAACCAAACCAAACCAAAAAACAACAGGAAAATAAAAATCAAGGAAATACATTCCAGGCATAAAGGAAAATATATGAAAATATAATAGGTCAGTTACTGATTGCTAGATCTCTTTCTCTCATAAATAAGGCTCTTACCTACTATCGACTAGCTACTAGTCCAGAATTTTCCTCTTTCACCCACCACAGATCTGAATTCTGAAATAAAGATTAAAATTAGGACTATAAAATTAATCACCTATAGAAGGGTACACAAAAGCATGGCAAATTAGGAACCAAAATGCAGACAGAGAGGTGAAACCCTCCAGCAGTCTGAGACCAACAACTGTGCATTCCAGCTTCTATTGTAATATGTATTTATTTTTTCTTTACATCACACCACACATTTTCCTATTCATTATCAGCCAGCTACTATCAGGGATGACCATGCGCTCTCTAACTCACTGCTTTGCTTAATAATGCACTTGCAACCTCTTCTTGTCTCACTTACTGCACTTGTCACATTTCCAAGCACCCATTCCAAGTAGCTAATTACAGTCTTAATTGGGGCACTTTCAGACCAGCATACATGCCTCATGTTTGCCAGATGGCAGATCCAGATCTTCTGTCTTGTGTGTACTCAGCAAACAGATAAAACCACAGCCCAACGTTTTGGAAACCTGTTTTAGATCAATGTAGCATCAGTATGTCACTGAGAACTGACTTGGCCTACATCAATAGAAGTTAGTTCTGCTTAACCTATTTCATACTGAATTTCCCCAAGAGCTGCTCTGATATTAAAAGTCTCTAGACAAATATTACAAAGATTCTAACCCCCAAAAGCTGTGATCTTCTGCAACTTGCCTATCTGAATTTTAAGAGTGCTATGACAATTAAGGGCAATGACAACTTCAAGGTCCTGTCACTGGATTCACCACTCAGGATCTAACATGTCTGCAGCTCATAGTTTCACAGCTTTTGTACTCCCAGCTTATACTTCTCAGCACACAAGTAATAATGTAATGAGAGACTAAACTCAAGCTGACAATGAATAGCCATAGAATTAATCAAAAACATCTAAGATGAAGAAATATTTAAGCTAGAATGCTTACACCTCATGGCTTGGAGCATTTCTGCCACAGGAAATTTACAGTTGCAAGGACGTAAGCACAGGTATATTTACTTTTTCCATAGAGTAGCCACCACACAGGGATTCAGAAACTTCTCATGTTACAGTTGGCCAGCACTGTACTCCATCTAGCCACTTAGCTACCTTCTGTCCTGTTCTGTGCACTATAAACCATTCCTGTTCCACAGAGCTTTAGGAAGAAAGACGGAAAGAAGAAATGTACCAGCCACTGCATCCATAAATGAGGCCAGAGTATTGTTATAGCTTCTGGTCAAGCCATTTCTGCAGCGGTTATTGGCACATAGAGCAGTTCTGGAAACAGCTGAAACCTGAAGGATTACAGCAGCCTTTGTGGCAAGACTGTTAAAAACAGAGCTAAACAAAGCAATAAAGATACAAAAAGCAAGGCTAGATTCTTTAGTACGGGGAATGAGTTTGCTACAGTGTTAAGCTATGAGTATGGACTAATTTTACACAAAGGCACTGGAACAGCATTACTTTAGTTTCAGAAGTGGTGCTTTCCCCAGGGAAGGCTCCCTGGAGAATCACTTCCAATGGTTTTTGTCCCACCCCCCTTTCCTCTCAATCCTATGAAGAAGTGCTGTATTTCCACCCCTGCCAGAGAGAGAAAAATGAGAGAAAAATCATTCTACCACGCTTGAAATCCCCAAATGCTTTTAGTGGTTGTAATTTCCCCAGTGAGCAATTTTTAGCAGAATGAGCAGATAAAATTACACTGCAAACCATCAAATTGAATGATAGAATCTTCATCATAATCAGGCATCATTCTTGCAACCGTTTCACTTCAGGAATTCCTTGCATATTCATCCCTCTTAAAGGCAAGGGGACAGAGGTCTCTGAATAAATGCTGTATTCAGGAGTTCGTCCTACATTTTATTGCAATAGAAACAGTGGCTGTATTTACTGGGCCTGTATTTGCTGTTCCATCAGGGTAAGCCAAGTGTGCAGCAGCTGCACAGTTGCATTGCACTGCACAGTTGCACTGTTTGCACCATCGCCGCACCAGCCGTGGATTCCCTACCGAGGCTGTGGGATTATTAAATACCAGACAGGCACTGAACCCAAATATGTACAGGTGACATGGCGCAGTTACAGATTTACAGTCATGTAAACGAAATCATGATGAACCACCAGCCCTGCTCATTACACTTTTCCTCCTGGTCCTCAACCTGTCTTTCAAGTACCATTTTTTATTTCATACGATTGCTGTGAAAAATGATGGCTCTTATAAATCTTCACAGGTTCAGATACTTAATTACACACTCCTGTATCTACGACCAGGGTAGCAGCCCTATAGACCTGGATTTGCAAGGCCACATTTCAATTATCAGCTCTATGGTCATGTATTTTACCATTCCTCTTTCCTTCACAGTTTCTAAATGTCAGACAAATAAAGTATTTGACATTTGGAGAAATACCAGCATTATAACAAATATGACAATACACTAATTTTCAGACAATACATGCTACTAAGCATGTAATTTTCAAGACTTAATTTCAACCCTTGTATACATATTTTAAAATCAACAATTTTAAATTTTAAATGAGAACAATCGTTAATATAGAAAATTTAATTATAAGCATGATCATTGAACCAAAAATAGAAGTGAGTGATAATTAGCGTGCCAGCATATAAATGCCATAGTAAGAACTGCTACTGGTTACAAATAATTGATTTGTGAATAGATGTTCTCTGTGAACTTCATAAACCTGTAACTCAAATCATTCTCATTATAAAAACTGGTCATCTTAGCTGAAAATACTTCTGTGGATGAGAGAGCCAAGAAAATCAATCACTTCCATGGCCACAGAAAGAGGTTGTTCTGGGTCAGTGTCCAGATAGTAAAATATTTGAAGCCTGTGATCTAGTTTATAATTCATGATAGGCTATAGTTAGCCCTATAGATATTAAAAAACCCTTTCTTCTCCTGAAAGAAAAAACTGCTCCAGAGACCTCTACAGCTTTCACAGTTTAAACATCAAGTCCATGATTTTGTTAATATGTCTGTAAATTACAAAAT
The DNA here is from genome assembly GCF_015227805.2 of Hirundo rustica. Lineage (NCBI taxonomy): Eukaryota > Metazoa > Chordata > Aves > Passeriformes > Hirundinidae > Hirundo > Hirundo rustica. The sequence continues at coordinate 47,413,282 of NC_053451.1, read as the reverse complement.
TTTTGAAGAAATTGTTTATTAGTAGTTGAGATGAGCATCCCAAAAAACCCAAACCTAGCTCTTAAAATTCCAATATTGTTGTATTGCCCAAAAAGTACAATAGTAACTTTATTCTATCACTATTTTTTTAACAGAAGAGTGGGAGTGAATGTAAGATGAGTCAATAGGAAACACAGGTTCTAATTTTTACCACACCTTTGCCTTTGAAAGGGAATTCTGAAAGCAATCAAAAAGAAGCTTTCCATGTGTTGATGTTTAATTATCTGTCACTGGGATCATGGTCTGCTGTCTAATGTCCAGCACCACCAGTAACAGTATTAATAGGTTTTTTTCTGTGTATTCATTTGGTCTGGATTAGCAAAATGGGAAGATGCTGCCTAGACAGCTCAGTAGCAAAAGCAGACAGAGGTGCAGGATGATTCTGAAGAGGCTATTCCTTTAGATGTCACATAAATTAATTGAAAAATACAGAAAAGGCTCATTAAATACCCACCCCTGTTTTATACAAAATAAGAACATTTTTATAAACATGATACACAGAAGTAAAATGTAACAAGTATATCCAGCTACCTACATGGCACAGAGCGAGCACAGCACAAAGATCAAGTAAAACTTAGAAATCATTGAGATTCCTAACATTTGGGACCAAAGCAGATCTTTGAATCAACAAGTCTGACTTCTGTAAGACCTCATCTAATAATTCTTATGTTTGAATTAATCAATCAACAGCTTAAAACAGTCATTTGAAAGGGAATAATGAGGTAGTGACAAAGATGTTTTACATGACGCACATGCCAAGTGTCAAGGGAAGTGATCAATAGGTAGCAGAGGATGGCTCCAGAAGCTCATTACAGGTGGTGAACACATCTCAATACTAAATTTAACATTTCCTGATAGGTATTGGAAGAGAAAATGAGCCTCTCATATTTGAAGTTTGAGAGGCCACAATGGAAGGTTGTTAAGATAGGATTAAATTGTTAAAAGCACTGCTCTAGGTAAGTGACCTCTGCAAGCAGCATTTTGGATGGATATCAGCTGGAGAAGGCTCCATTTGTTGAGCTCAGATAGGCTCGTGCTTCAGTGGCGCGGGACTGGACAAGACTTAATCACCATGCAGGGTGTCGGGAAAGGCAATATCATAACCTAAAGGACATAGCTGGAGTCTGAATGCAAAGAGACTGGGATGAGCTGGAGAGTAACCCATGAAAAATAAGTAGGGTGGTGACCACTGACCAAGGCAGGAAATAAATGGGAAAGTCAGGTAAAGAGGTGAGACCAGCCATGCCAGTCTAGGGAAGTTTCATAACATGACTAAATATGTTCCCATTTAATAAAGTGGGGTGAATAGCTTCTGCTCCTGTCAGGAATGCTTTCTTTCACCCATGCATTCCCTAAGGAATACATATACACATACACACACACACATACATACACACACACATATATATTTCCTTCTTCTGAAGATGACTGGATGAAAAAAAGCAATTTTTTACTTGTCTTTGTTGTGATATCTTGATAGAAAACTTAAAAGCAGTTCTGCTACTGCTGCTCCGTAGATATGGTCATATATGGTACCCATTATTTATATTTAAGATTTGAGAGGTCTGGCTAAGAATTTTATAACAACTAAAAGAATATTCCTTTCAAGTAAAAACTAACAGTGATGGTTTCCAGCTCCCCAGTTTTCCACATCATTAACTACGATCACAGATAATTAAGCTTCTATCTGACCTGTCCTAAATTGCATTTCTGTTATTATACACTTGGATTCCCCAGATCTCTGACACTGGTATTTACAAATAAGCAATTCAGGTAGGTGCTGTCATTCAGAGTGGAACTGCAAGCTTTTTCTTTCGGTGGATTTTTCTCAGGAAAGACAAAAAAACCAACCTAACTTTCAATTGATTACGTGGATTGGTGTGAAGCATCACTTCTATGGAGATGATAATTCTGTGAAAGACATGTTGTATCCACAGAGAATTTCTGACATTTTCTGTTTTGACACAGAAGAGGAAGTCAAACTCTTCCATTCAGTCGATTTTGCCACCAACCAAGCTCACAGCCACACCCCTCTCACTGAACATCCCATGTAATACAAAGCAATAATCAGACAATAAAGCTGATGTTTCTGCAGGAGGAGTGCATGCTGCTGGACAACCCCTCCATCCAACCACCTTGCACAGCTAACATTTCCCATTTCATGCACTGTAACACATCTGACTTCAATATTTTTTTTATGACATTTGTGAGCTCAATAACATATCTTTAAGCATTATTACCACAATTTTCACTAGGTGCAAGCATGAACATTTAAATCATCATTTATATGTCTCAACAATATGGTAACTTACCCTTCAGAGAACTATCTATTATAACTGACCATGCTTTCCAGAATACTCCCAGAAATATTCTCCATGCTTTTAAGAGCCACGATGCTATTATCTCCCTACAAAATAAGCAGAATAATCAATGCGCCTCAAATCATTTTCCGCTTTGGGATACTACTTTGCTGGCCAACAGAGCAACCAAATATAGCTGCAAAATAGCCTTTCTACTTAAGCATGGTCAATATAGGGGTTTGTAGCACTAACTTTTCCCAGGACAACATACACCTCTTAATATTTTTAATATGTTTGCCTTGTTTTCTCTTCCCTGATGTCTTCTGTGGTCTTTTGAAGAACTCCAAGTACTTTGTGAGGCTCTAAAGAAGCTCAGTGTTTCTCACTCATTCATCTCATGCTTTATGCCCAATTAATAAATGAATACTGTAATGAAAAAATTTTCATTAATGTACTAAAAAAGTAATAAAAGGTTGCTTATAAAAGTCAAAGCAAAGTGCACTTTCTTCAGTTCCGTAATATTCCTGCCATGATAAATCACTCCCCCCCCACAACAACAACAACAACAACAAAAAGAGAGAGAGAAGAAACTTATTTAAAGTACCTATGAGAAGAAGTAAAAGAAAAACAGTTTGTTGTGTTAAAAGGAGCAGATAAGAGACACTAGGTACCAAGAAAAACATGAGATACATTTGCAGGGCAACATGCCCCCAAGACAGACAATTTTGAAGACTGAATATTCAGCCGTTTACCACACATGGGCAAGAAGCCCATCAGGAAAGGACAACTCAGAGCAGCCCAGACTCCAATGCAAACTCCAGGGAGAAGGGTTTGTTTTCAAACATCTCAGACCATCAGAGTACCATGTTCTTTCACCTGAAAAGAATAAACTGTGAGTTGTAAGAAACTTCTCCTTGTTACAGTGGCCCACAAAAAGGGAAAAATGAAATTACTATTAATTTCGGGTAAGGTTTTTATTTTGGCATGTGCTTGTATAGAATTTGTTTTTGATAAGGTTTCCTCCAAAAAGGTGTCAAGAAATGGAACCATTACTTGCCCTGGATGTGTTGATCCAGGGCATAATTATCTTGGTATTAAAATTTTGACCTTAATTTTGAATCTGAATTTCTCTAACTTCAGCTTTCGGACATTACACTCTTTTCTGACAGATTCAAGAGCCATTCAAAATCATGGTGAAAGTGTGCTGTAATCCATGCATTTCTTGATCTTCTCTTAGACTAACTGAAAAGAGTAATTTCTATAAATCCTTCACCAGGAGAAATTTCCCGTGTTCTTCAGAATACTTTTTGTGACTCTTTCCTGCATTCGCTCTCATTTCTCAGTACTTTTTAAAACATGCTGGCCTGGACTGTATAAAGCTTTCAAATATTGATCTCATCAGTTCCCTGTCCAGCAGTAATAATTATTTCCCTTCTTCTGTTCATGATTCTCCTTTTATCACAGCAGCCCTCTGTCATGGCTCTGCATAGGGAACTCAGATGCAACCAGCTACTTCCCATGCACAGTCAGTGTCATCCCATACTTCATACCCTATAGCGTAGGAATGACTAAATAATTTCTTCTTAGAAATACAGTTATGTTTATAGCTGTATATATTAAAAAAAAAAAAAAAAAAAAAGCCTGAACAAGCTGTGTGACAAAAGCCCCCCACCCGAACGCTCTGCTGTCTTCTTTGTTTACCATGATGTCCACCTGTCTTTATAACACGTCCATTCTTCGTCTATTCTGTGGGTTATGGAATAACTGCAAGTCTGGCACAGGCTCTGTTGGAAGCTGGTATTTTAAGAGATTGTAAGAAAACAGGTATTAATCCCCTTCACAAGAATTTTAATGAAAATTGGCACTTCTGTTATAATGGCATATGATAAGACAAGTGCCTTTCAAAAATCTGTTGCATCTGCGGAGGAACAAAATATGTCTTTCCATTGTAATAATATCTGTGTGACAAGACTTATTTTCTATTAAATTGATATAAATTGGCAAGTACTCTTTTATGCTCCATTCTCTTTCTTTCCTTTGGAAATGGACAAAGACTGATTTAGAACAAACCCAAAATATTCTTTATATATAACCCCTACTTTAGTTATGCTCCTAATTGTTTCCAGCTTGCCTAGCAATTCAGAAAAAATAAGTGAAGACTTCAACACTTGATTCACCAATGGGAGGGGGGGGGGAAATATTAAAATAAAAAGCAAAGGTTAAATGGGCTGCACGTGCCCAGGGTATGCTAGTTCAAAGATTCCGAAAGATCAGTAATAACTGCACATTTCTGTGCATGGGAAGAATTTGGTTCATTACATGGTCTGAGTGCTGAAATTACATTAATGTAACACTGAAGATTAAATCAATGTGAAGATGAAACCTCCTGAAAGAAAATTCTAACAAAAGCCATTTCTACAATGCACATAGGCTGCTGTCAAGGGTTTTCACACTTCTTTTGTACAGCAAACCATCACTATCTGCAAGAGTTGTTTCCAGAATATGAACTTTCTTTTCTTGTTTTTATTTAAATTACTATAAGACTACATATGGGAAAAATAAAATCCAAGGGAAAAATAAAATCCAAAGAAAAAATAATTCCAGGTAATGAGGACTCACATTTGACTAGAGGCTCTTTCAGGGTGGTTCTGATTACATGGATGAAAGACTAGGAGTCAAAACACAGCGATTAAGAATAGAGAGAGGGTGCTTAGAAAGGAATAAGAGGCATGGGACCTTGTTGGATTTCCTGAAGGGAAACCTGCTGGATGGTAGGGACCCAGATGAAAAATATGTCAATGTGTTATTTCAGGATATTTTTTCTACTTGAATGGGACTGTTTAGTTTCTGTGGATAGATCTATAATTTACTGGCTGGTAATGCAGTTTGCATCCCAAAGCCTGATGCTCCTACTGTTCAGACCAGGAAGGCAATGAAGCAGATGACATTTTTCATCCCTTAACTGTATGAAGAGGCTCCCCACCCATGGCACATGGGGTCCTGGAAGCAGACTTGCCCCTCAGGACATGGCTGGGGCATGACCCTGGGGAGGAGATTGCCATGTATTGCCAGTTGCAGATACCTGAAGGAAAGAAGGGCATGCCCCTGAATTCACCCAAACCTCCTGGACAGAGCAGGTTCACAGACTGCCTGAAGAGTGATAAACTTCCAGACTATGACCAAGACAGATAACAGCACTAGACTCCACATGTATATTGTTCCTCGCAGGCATATATATTCCTCAGGATATGCCGCTATTATGCAAAGTCATGTTGTGTTACTTGAGCTGGGCCACAGTATCTTTGTACGTCACCATGGCAGTCACAGCGTCAGACAGAGATCCTGAGATCCTGGGTCCAAAGCCAGCACAGCCCGACCTCTGCTTCCTGTTCCAGCACTAGGCTGTTCTGTGCTAGCTTGAGGGTCAGCAAACACCTCTATCAGCAGCTTCATGAGAGACAGAAATAAATAGCAAGCCAGTGGTACAAAAGCTCTTTAGCTATGACCTATCCCTAATTTTTGCATCTGGTAATCTTTATATTGCCAGAGATTTTAAAAAACAGATTTTCCTCTAAATGACAAGTGTTCTGTTCCATGCCAATGCCATTTGTCCTAATGATGACAGTTCACCATCTCAAGAAAAAGGGACAAACTGGCAGTACAGGACACAAACATTAGCTTGTTTATAATGTGTTATAATTGGAATGGAAATCATTCACAAATTAAATAAGTGAATAAACACAGCTCTCCAAAGTCCTAAATTAAAATATTCAATTGAAACACTTGTCTTTGCCATTTGTGAAACAAATGTTAAAAAATTCAAAGAAGAGCTTTTGCATTTTTATTGCAACTGTTCTAAATGGAAGAGTGACAGATGATGAAACACACCAAACATATTCAGTCCAGATCACAGGAAAGTATTTGTCACACTGTCACATAAGAAATCACTGGAAAAAACTGGAAGACAATGATCAGCAGCAAGGTGATATCCATTTTTAATCCTCGTTATAAAGCAGGAGAGGCACCAGAAATATGAATGAATCATCTTGAGTCATCCAGCAAAGTTTCACAAGGCTTTACACAGTGATTGAGGTTGATCTGAATGAAGAATGGCACCACACAGACTTGCTGAGTCCATAACTCAACAAGGGAGAAGGAAATCTTTCCTCCAGATTCCAATCATTCCCCAGGGCCTGATTTTCCAGAGGTTTTTAGGTGTAGAGTGGTGTAAATGAGGACAAAGCATGTCTTCCTAAAATTTCCCATGCTCCTCTGTAGACCAACTATCCCACTGTTTTGACATGCCCTGGAGGATACACTTCTCTCCACTGACTGTACAGAGGACCTTGGGTGACTACTTTCTGTGCAGAAGCCATCTGTGTCTGGCGTTTAAATCCGTTTGGTGTAGCTCCTCTGACCCAGTGGCCTATATCCAAGTTTAGCTCCAACTCGCTCCAAGCCCCACTGGCCTCCCTGCACTACTCAATATCAAACTCCTTTGTAAAAATGCCCATGTATCCCTAATGTCACCATCCAAAGATGACAAGGCATCCCCATGCCCATGCTACCCCCGCAGGCCCCCTGCAGAGGCAGAAGCTCCCTGCTCTAGACATGACAACAGGCATCACTCTTCTAAATTTTTTGTAGCATATTTTCATTTTCACGTGGTTGCAGACCACAGAATCATAGAATGGTTGAGGCTCCAGTGTGTGTCTACAGGCGGTCTGGTCCAGCTCCATGTCTCAAAGTAGGGTCAGCTTTAAGAGGTCATTCAGGACCTATTGGAAAGGAGGTCATAGCCAGCTGGGGGTCAGCCTCTTCTCCCAGATGACAAGTGACAGGATGAAGGGACATAGTCTTAAGCTGTGCCAGGGGAGGCTTAGCTAGGACATGAGAAAGAATTTCTTCAGAGAAAGGGTGGTTTAACATTGGAATGGGCTGCCCAGGGAAGTGGTGGAATCACCATCCCTGAAGGTGTTTAAGGAAACACTGCTTGTGGCACTCAGCGACATGGTCTGGTTGGCATGGTGGTGTTCAGTCATGGCTTGAACTCAATGATCTTGGAGGTTTTTCCCAACCTAATTGATTCTAGCATTCTATGATTCGCTTTCATATGGTTGTGGACCACAGGATCACAGAAAGGTTTGGCTCCACGGTGCCTCTGCTGATGGTCTGGTTCAGCCTCACTTCCCAAAGCCAACTGGGAATTAGAACACTGCCAATTAGAACAGGTCGTTCTGAACCACAGAACCACAGAACTGTAGAATGGTTTGGGTTGGAAGGAACTTTGAAGACCATCTAACTCCAAATGCCCTGCCACGGGCAGGGAGCACGTCACTCAGGACCCCACCCAGCCTGGCCTCGAACATTACCAGGGTCGACGATGCCATCAGCTTTTGTATTACCTCCAGAGGCGGAGAAACCACAACCTCTCTGGGCAAACCCGTGCCGCCAGCACCTCACCACCCCCCGCAGTACGAGGATAATTTTCATCTCAATAATTTCGAGAGGCTCTTGCAGCAAGGGAAAAGCCGGCCGGCCGCCGTGGAGCAGCGGGAGGTCAGCGGGCCGCGAAGGAGCGTCCGCTCGGGCCGGGCCGGGCGCGGCGCTCCCCCGGGCCGGTGGAGCCGGGGGTGGGTGTGGGGGGGCGTCCGCCCCCTTTCCACCCTCACCGCCTCCCACGCGCGCACCTGCGCAGGCGCGCGGGCACGAGGCGCGCCCCCGCCCCCTCACTGCCTCGCTCCCTCGCTCGCGGCCGGGCGCACGCACACGCCCAGCGCGCGCGCGCGCGCGCGGGGGGCGCGCACCTGCGCCGCGCCCTCGGCCCCCCGCCCCGCGCGCGGCGCCGGCCCCGCTGGCGCCTGGAAGGGACCGCGGCGACCCCTGCGTGCCTCCTCCTCCTCCTCCTTCCTCCGTCCATCCTTCCTCCGAGCCGCCGGGGGACTGCCCAGGTGATCCGCCGCTGGGAGTGCCTGGGGGACGTGGGGAGGATGTCTGTGTGTGTGTGTGTGTGTGTGTGGTGTCCGCGTCGAGTTTGTAAGTTCTCAGAGGATATCGCCCTGCTCTTCCCCCCAGCCCGGGCGGGGTTTCCTCACTGGGGGTCGGTGAAAGATACTCCGCCTCCCCTTCTCCTTCCCCATCCTGTCCGCTCCCTCCGTGACCGATATAATCCCGCGCTGGAATCGCGGCCGCAGGGTAGCGGGGTTTACGCCGCCCCGCAGCCGGCCCCCACCCCAAATTGCGGCGCTTAGAGGGGGTTTAGCTGCTCTATGGGTTGTCTCCCGTGCCCGTGCCTCCCTCCCTGTGCGGGGTACCCTAAGGATCGCTCAGCCTCCGCGCGTCGGTCCCTTGGAGGATAATCTCGGGCAATTTAAACATCCTCCCCCCTCCCCCGTTTTTGTTTTTATTTTCTATTGTCACATTTATGTAACAAGTGCCTGCCTGCACGACAGGCTGGTGTTGCTGTCTAGGGCGTTGCATGCTTCGGGTGGGGTGGGGGGGGTGGGGGGGGCGGGTGATGTATCCAGTGCTGTGGCCGAACATTAAAAAAATGTCTTTCTGTTGAAGAAGACAGGGGTTAAAATGAATGAAGATCTGAAGGTTAATTTGAGCTGGCTGCCTCAGGATCATGTAGAAGCCAGCTCTACAGAGAATGCCTCAGCTGCAGGCTCCTCCCTGGTTCCTGCCGTAGACCCTGAGCCAGAGCTTTTGGTAAACCCCTGGGACATTGTCTTGTGTACTTCAGGGACCCTTATCTCCTGCGAAAATGCCGTTGTGGTTCTGATCATTTTCCATAATCCCAGTCTTCGTGCCCCCATGTTCCTTCTGATAGGCAGCCTGGCGCTGGCAGATCTCTTAGCAGGCATTGGATTGATCATCAATTTTGTTTTTGCCTACCTTCTGCAGTCAGAAGCTACGAAACTGGTTACGATTGGACTGATTGTTGCCTCTTTCTCAGCATCTGTTGGCAGCTTGCTGGCTATCACTGTTGATCGTTACCTCTCCCTGTATTATGCTCTGACTTACAATTCAGAGAGGACTGTCACTTTTACCTATGTCATGCTTATATTGCTCTGGGGAGCATCTATCTGTATTGGACTGCTGCCTGTAATGGGCTGGAACTGCCTCAGAGATGAATCCACCTGCAGTGTTATCAGACCACTCACTAAAAATAATGCAGCCGTCCTTTCGGTCTCTTTCTTGCTTATGTTTGCCCTCATGCTGCAGCTCTACATTCAGATCTGTAAAATCGTGATGCGCCATGCCCATCAGATTGCCTTGCAACACCATTTCCTGGCCACTTCCCACTATGTGACCACCAGAAAAGGAGTGTCTACTTTGGCCATTATTTTGGGGACTTTTGCTGCTTGCTGGATGCCTTTTACGCTCTATTCTTTAATAGCAGATTACACCTATCCTTCTATATACACCTATGCCACCCTCCTGCCAGCTACCTACAATTCCATCATCAATCCTGTAATATATGCGTTTAGAAACCAGGAGATACAGAAAGCACTTTGGCTCGTCTGTTGTGGCTGTATTCCTTCTAACCTGTCTCAGAGGGCAAGATCACCCAGTGATGTCTGATTGGCAGCCACCAGGACGCTCCTTAACATGTTGCTTTCCAGACATTCTGTCTTTGGTTTAGATGCATTCATTAAATGGCGTGTGATGGGTTGACATGAAAACCACAGGATGGACTGACCTTTTTGTAAACAGAAAACCCCAGCGACCAAAATCAATCGAGTGGTTTAAGGAGGATTTCCAAAATTAAAATAATCAGTGTTCTTAACAGATTTATAATGTTGCTCAGGGTATTTTTGTCATATTACCCAGACTTTGCCATGTTTGCCATGATTTTACATTAAGTTTTCTAATTAAAATTAGATTGAAACAGCATACTTCTTTTAAATTGTTTATGTGATTGAGTTTAGTCATACTGCATGTTACAATCTGTTGTTAGGATATTTTTTCATCTTTAATTCTTTTTTAAATGGGGAAAAAAAAAAATAAAACCCAAACCAAGTCCTGTGACCCCATCTGTATACCATCAGAATACTCTTCAAAATAATGGCCAATTGTACTGATTTATATGGAATTTCTTGTAATAATCTCAGTGCAACAAATTTGCTCTAAGTGAGAAAGTACTTGTGCAGCTTTTTGTTTTACATCTCAGCATGAATTAGGTTGAAAATTGTTTACAAGAGTTACCTGTTCTCTCATGTGTTCTGGCTGGATGTTAAAGCAAGAGATAGACGTTCCTTTCCTTTTGAAAAGTCAGACATATGTTTTCACTTGCATGTGGGACATCGGAGCTGTGCTGTTGATTATAAAACTGACAGGGGGGTATCTTTGAAATTGATGAAACAATATGGCCTCTTTCGGCTATGCATTTGTAATAGATTGAAAACTAGGTTTCTCAGACAAGTTTATCTTTTTAGAGGAGTATAAGAGACGTTTCATAAAACAACGTATGGATTGCTTGCAGCACATATTTAGCACTACATGAAATGGTTCCCCTAGATTTGTTACCAAGTCAATACTATTACCATTTGTTTTCACTGTTCTCCTATGTAATTTTAAATACCGACATTTATAAATTCTCAAAGCATATCTGGTTCATAATATATGCAACCAGAACTGCAGAGTGAAACAGTGTTTTCTTCTTTTCTGGCAGTTTCATTCTTTGCACTGTATACATGTCAGTTCACTTCATTATGGGACTTTATTATAATTCTGGTCTAGAAAGCAGAGCTTCCTCTCATGAATGGTTAAATTTCAAACTGCTTCTAACCTTCCACTGAAGCCGCATTAAAATGCACTAGAAATAAAGCATTGTTTCCTGATTTGAAGACTACTTGATTGTCAGAGAGAAAATCTTCCTGGCACTTGTCTTCGTGAAACATGAGGTGTACCCTCATGTCAGCGCACGGGAGGTTAGAGTACCGCTTCCCTTAGTGTTGATGGGAGCTCAATGTGTTCATGCCCTGGCATCAGCCGGCGGTTATACTCCCTTGAATGTCGAACTCAGCGTATTGTATTGTTGCTTCAGTACCTTCCATTAAAAGAAAAAAAAAAAAAAAAAAATCCAAAACTCAAGTGTAAAAATAGCAATATTTACAGTTCAGTGAAAAAATATACCTGTGTAGTAGAGATAGTAGAGACAACTGCGCTGCTGGTCTGGACTTTTCCAAATGGAATCTGTCCTTTTCACGTGGACGTTTGGATGACTGTAGCTTTTGTGGCAAAGTTTCTGTAACGTTAAGAATCATATGCTATACACAAAGCTGAATCTCAAATGTAAGTTGTCTGTAAACAAGGCTCTGTAGAGATTTTTATGAGCAATAATTAATTTTAGTTGCAATGCTGGGTTTAAATTCCATTATTTATTTGGTTCTTACTTGGTAATCTGATTAGTTTAATAATAATTGCATGGCATGACCCAGTAGAGCTGTGAATTTGAAGCTCCCCTGGCTTCCCTGTGATTTACAGATGCTCAGCAAATTAGACTATGACCTCTGCTCAGTGTAGGGTATTGGTGTTCTTTATCTACTTATGAATGATGCTGAAACTCTAGTCATTGAATTTTCTTACAATTTTTTGTATAAGACATACTCACTTCAAACATATCCATGCTACATACGTGTGCAATTTTGTGAGTATTCAAACTATTGGGAAATAATGGCAGTAAAAAAAAAATCATGAGATTAATAATATAGAGGCTGAATAATGTAGGATAGCACTTTTAAAAGAAAAAATGTCATGCAAACTTTGCTCCCCCTGCTTTTTCCCTTTGTTCTTCTCTATCAAATTACTAAAACTATGATGAAGATGAGCAACTACAACTGTGACCAAAATTCAATCCTGAGGGCGACTGTTGTTTTCCTTATACAGACGTGTTCTCATCCTCCTGGATAACCTCACAGGCGTTTTTCTCTAGGCAGCACCAGTGTGGTAGGGAAGCCAGAGGAAGACACCACAGAGGGAGATAATGTCATCCCCTCTCCTCGTGCTGTTTCACCTCTTGTCCTTGTCATCTTCCTCACTCCACAGGCTGCTCAATTCCACAGAGGCTCTCCAGTGTGCCGTGGGAGCCGACCTCTTCCTTGTGCCAGAGCAGAGAGATTTGTAATTGGAAGCTTCTCTCCTGAGGAGCAGAGCAAGTCAAACGGAGGAAAGACGGATTAATTATAGCAATCCCTCAAAGCTGGCTCATAGGGATGTGATTTGCCCTTGTTTGAGGAGTTGTGCATGGTTACCTTCCACCACAAACTGATGAGAAACATGACTCTGCCTCCAAAGATACCGCTGTGACCTCCAGCGAGGATTTTGCCTCTTACAGAAATATGTTCCAAAATTGAGGCCGTGCAGCATAGGCCAGAAAATTCTGCTGAAAGTCAATGACATGGGTTTGCCTGCAGCTGTCAGGCCAAACTTTAGCATAGTCTGCAGCACTGGGATGGGGGCTACGTAACACACCTCTGAATGAGTGCTGGGAAAGAGGGGCAGAGCTGTGGGTGCAAAGCTGCCTTCCTCACTCACAGAAGAATTGCTTGACAGCCAGCCACCTTTCATACCTTGCAGAATTAAGTAACTCTCTGCTGTCCCTGCAGAATGACAGTGGAGCCCCTGTTCTGTGTGGTGAGGTGCCAGTATCCATCCAAGGTCCTCCTGAAACTGGCAGAAATCCAGCCAGCTTGCAGTTTCTGATATTTTGTTGTCCCATCAAACAACAGTGTGTAAGATGGGGGGGGGGGGGTAGATTCACCATTCTTTGTACAGTGAAGTAGCTTTCGTAGCTCCACTGTAATGGCAGAAGGTTGGGTTTTTTTCTTAATTTTGTTTAAATAATTGAAGTTCATGTTTATTTATTACCACGCTTGCCCCAAAGTTAGTAACAGGTTGTATCCTAATGGGAAAAATTTATTGTGGTCATTTTTTTTCATACGTTCATCCTCAACACTTAGGAGAGGATTTTTTAAATTGTCTTCCATTTTTTTTTTAAATTTTTTTTTTTTAACCATTTCCCCCAATAGTAGTATTTCAGCAATAAGGAAAAATATGTTTTTAGCACTAAAGAGCAATAAAATCCTCCATGATGTGGATACTATAAACTGCTGAGTAAACTCAGAGCAATAGAGAGGAAGCAATATATACTTTAGACAAAAAAAAAAGTAACTTGCATAAGGACTTTCAGTAAGCATAAGTCTTCCTTTGTTAAGCAGATCCTATCAGACCAATGTGAGACATTATTTCTAGTTAATTTGTTTTATAATCATTGAATTCCTGAATAGAATTATGCAGCAATAACATTTTACCTTAATTCTTGGATCCGGAATTTGTGCTATTTGCTGAAAGAATTATGTGCTGCATTGGGGAGTTTTATTCTTATCATTGTTTGGCATTTAGTTGTACAGCATTCTGTGGGTTAATTAATAGTGTTCAGGATTTCCAGTTAAAACTTAATCCCGAGAATGCCCGAGTTTGTCATGCTCATCAGGGTGACTATGACAAATGGTGCTAGCCTGTTTTGAAAACAGCTTGATTATGATACCAATGAAGAAAACCCCTACCAATACCCAGGCTCTTTGGAAGCAAGCTCAAGGGACTGATAATGCTTCTGTACCTTCCTGCCATGGACACTCAGTGACATAAGCAGTTGCATCCATCCTTTAGTGTCAGGGACCAGCCTTGAGGCATCTTGGAGTCACTAGAACTCCTCCGTGGACAGCAGTGAGCTTTGGCATAGACCAGTGCCCATGCTGTCCCCAAAGAGCTGTTATTCTCTTGCCTTGCTTTCTTAGGGATTTTTTAGCTTTTAAAAATAAAATACATGTGACTTCATTTCCCCAAGGTGATAAGCAACCTGCCGTATGACTTGAAGTTGGGGTAAAATGGCATTGCTACAAATCAAGCGCCTGAAGCATAACTACGCGCTTGTTATTTTAAAAAAGGATAAAAACAAAAAAGATTCTGTGACATTCAAAACAATGTTTTCAAAATGTTGGCCCTGACTTTTACGAAGAGAAAGTATATAGAGTTTGGGTTTTCCTATATAAAATAAATAAATAAATGTTAATAAGAATTGGACAGAGTAGTTACTGTTTAAGAACCCACCTGCTGTCCTGTCACTTTATCTGAGATACTGAATGGTTCTAGATTGTCTTCATGGTAGTTCAGACATGTTCCATGGAGGAAAAATAAGATCTCTCAATCTCTGCTTATAGAGAACTGAAAGGAAGGAACTATAAGGGAGTGGTATAATTTATATCTCATGAATAAGCTATAGGTCAGGAAAGATAAATTAGGCATGTGTATCTCCCTCATCTGACAGTAAAAAAATGATGGTACTCCCAGTAAACTTGAAAGGTCTCCTGTCTGGAAGTACTGGTACAAGAGGAAATTACCTCTTAAAACTGGGTGCTGCTATCTTCTTCAGATCAGGAATATGCAGTTCCTTTTAATGGATCAGAAATCTGAATGAACTGCAAGGATATCTATTTTCCTATTAAGTGGATGCTGAAAGAGGAGAGATGGAAGTCTCTATAGCTTGGGGAATCGGCCAGATTCAATCACTCAGTGCTTGAGCTTGGCCGGGAAGGATGCTTGAATAAATGCACCCACTGTAAGAAGGGTGTTTGGAGCTGTCCATTTGGAACCTTACCCGAGGTACACAGACCCCCGGGAAGGCCCCTGGGGCTGCCCCTCTTGAGTGGTGTTCAGAGAGCAGAGAGGAAGTGAGGTTCACCTTCCTTGAAACTGTGTTGCCCCGTATTTCGTTCAGGTTATTACTTGTCTTGTTAGCACAGTCTTGCGTGGCCCCACTTGAAATCAGAAGAGGGGTTTTGTGGAAAAAATACTGAAAATTCAAAGTAGGACCACCAGAAGATTATTTTACAGTAAGTCATTATGTATTTCTGTTCTTTTTGGGGAGCAGCTAAGCCTGTAATTTTGTAGTAAATGTTTCTTTGGAAACAGTATACCTTTGCACTAAAAATGTCCATGCTGTGGTTTATTCACAAAATTGTTGTGATCTTGTAAGCCTGACAAGAAGAAAGAGTTGCACATTTCACTGTTATACAGACTTCTTGTAGAAGAGAAGGGAAAAATCCAAACCTGAATGTAGGTTAGATGAAACCATATTGCAGTTAATTAGTGTGTCACTGCCGTGATGCAGTGCCCCATGGAAAGGATAAGGGGAGATTTTTACTGTGGAGATTCTTTGCAAATAATTGAGAGAGTAGAACTAATTTTAAAACAATGGTCAGTTACAGTTCTGTCACAAACGCCTTCAATTGGCTTTTAAGGAAATTGTTCTCATCACCCCAAACCTTTGTTTTGCACTTTACATATGCCAACACAATTTTACCTACTTGTTGACATCCCAGATATTTAATTGGAAAAGATAGTACTGTGTCTCTCCCCCTCCTAGGTAGGGGGAAGTGTGTTATGTCCCAGAATTAATGAACTGATTTAGTTACCTGATACGTCTAAGTAGCACAGAACTTTCTAAAAAGCACAGAGTTCCTATGGACATTCATTGCACATTTAGAGCCTTCCTTGAATTACAAGTGTGGAGTATTAGGATTTTAACTGATGGCCATAGGATTACAGGTTGGGTTATTTTTCTTTTTCTCCTTCACCTCCCCACCACCCCAGCCCCCAGCAGTAAGATGTCTGGTACAGTCCTTTTTGTTTCAAGGCAGACATTGGTTTGCAGTAGGACTTAGTGATCCTAAAGTGTTTTTTTAACCTAAAGGATTCTATGATTCTAAGTACCTGCCTCTCGTAAGTACAGTGGTGCATTCCTAGGTAAAAGCTGATTTACAAAGTTTTTAATAGTTTGTTATAATCCTTTCAACCATATCAGCAGCCCTTTTTCATTGAACAACGTTAGTGAGTGTTTCCCTTACACAGGAAACGTCTGATTCACCTGTGGGGAGGGAAAGCAAGGGTGCTGCTACTGTTTTCTTTACACTGGTAATATTCTTTTTCCTCTACCCACTTGATCCCCACCATATGATCTACCAGGATGCCCGAGGACAGGCTTAGTCCCAATTTCTCAAGAAAAAAGCAAGCCAATACCAACTGCACATGCTGAAAACTGCATCCTGCAATGATTTACCTTAGAAAATGGAGGGGCCTTTCACTTTTAAGAAAAAGATGCCAACAAAGTGTATATTTTTTTTTTCTTTTAAGTATAAACTCATTCTTAAAAGGAAATACCTATGTCCAGGTTTAACATATTCATTGTATTACATGCTGAATAGAGAAACGGTTTCCTAGAGTATTTTAGTATGCCATTAACTTGATTAAGTATGATGAGCTATCACTTTTAAATAGCATAATTACCTACTTAAATATAATATATATACGTGCATAATTATTACGATTATTTAATTTGGTTTTTATATGTATGACATGCCATATATCGTGCTCTATACCTTCATTGTGGATGTGGTTAAAGTGTAACCTCTTTGCTGGGCAGTTTCTTATTGCCCAACCTATATGAGTCTTGCAAACACTGAAAGACTCAGCAGTAATTGGTATTTCAACAAACAAAGACAGGCAAGAAGTTTCAGAAGGGAAGCAAATTCTCATGTCTTTGATTTGGACAAATCCCACTGCCAGCTTTGAGATTACAGGAATGTTTTCCATGACCACAGATAGTACAGAATGCAGGAAGGGTGCTTGGCACAAGCATGGGCCTCTGAAGCAGCTATAACTTTCTCCACACACTGTTCCCGTTTCTCTCTTGCTCTTTTTCTGTCTTTCACAGGTGCTTTGGTAACAGGACTGCGCGGATCATGATTCCACACAGTCGTGGGGCACAGCTGGACATTTTGCACAGGCTGATGCTAACCTGGGGAATGTTAGAGTACCCCAAAATTTTATGCATTCATTTTTAAAGGGCACACAAAATACATATATGCTTCAGGGGTTTTCTGGGAAAGAGGCCTAGGACCTCTAAGATTTAGGGCCAAGGTATAGACCCCTAATGCATTGATTAATTATGGTCACCATAGAATTTCCCTCTGGCTTCAGTGTTCACTAAGATTAAACCCATCGAAACAATGAGGAATTTGGCTTCCCCTGCTTTCAGTGGAGAGATATTTTATAGTATATAAATAAAAGCAGCATGACCTGGCCCTTTGAAAATTGCAATACCCCCATCCAGAAAAGGACAAAAGGGTTGTGGAGAGTGGGAAGTTGTGCCTGATCCATGGGGTTTTGTGTTGTCACTCTTTGGTTGCCCTCTCACAGTGTAGTCCCTTAGTATATGATCAACGCTCAGTGCACCTTGTGGTGCCACTGCCCCAGAGGGCTCAGGAGAAAAGAGCGCAGAGGTGAGGCTTTTCTGCTGTGTTGGTCGCAGGTCACAGCACGAAGAGTTTGGAAGGGAGCTCTGCTCTCAGCACGGAGCTTTCTGAGATGTGATGGGAAACAGGGAGCTTTCTTCAATCACATTCCAGCCAAATTGGAGCTCTTTCCTTTTGTGTCACCCTCTCAGTGTAAGCAGGGACTTCCCTTAGTCCGGGAGAAGGAGGGTAGGTGGTTGGTGGGAGTTAGCACGCTCCAGCACACGGCTTTTTACATGGCAGCTGTCCCAGAGCCGAGCAGCTGGAGATACAGTCACCTGCTGCTGAACTCAGGCTGGTCCCTCTAGGAAGAAAATGTGCTTTTCCAGAATGCAGGACGAGTGTGTGTGATTTGTGCCAAAAGCGTGGAATGAGTATTGCAGCTGAGGAGGCAGGTAAATTGCCTGGATTACACATGCAGCAGAATAGTCAGGCGGTCTCTAGGGTTACTTGCATGTGCTCAAATACAGATTTTTGTTGAAGCTGATAACAGTCCCATATATGTATGGAGAAGGAGAAGAATATGAGCTTTCCTGTTGGGCCTCAGCCAGAGCCAACCAAAGGAAATGGGCATTCTTGGTTTTGTCATTTTTTTCTGGAGAGAGACACATTACACCTCTGTCCATTTTGATGTCTATAGCTTCTTACTTTTGGGGGCTAAAGCCCTCCTTTGTTTGGTCTGAGCTTTACTGTCACAACCAAAATCTACAAAAGTTGATTGTTAATGTGTTTACAAATGGAATTTCATAGGATAAGTGCTAAAAGTGTGCCTCTGAAATAAAGCTGTAAACTCTGTCTTTAACTTCAGACTGTGAAATTTGGAATACCTGGGCTAGTATAACCGCCTGTAATTTTCTAGACTTACTAACTGGACCCCTACGTTTTTTGTTGCCAAATGCAATTAAAAATAGTCTGTAGTTTACCATGTTCATGTCATCAAATCCTCAGAGAGAACTTTTCCCAGGAAACATTGTACATTTCAAGTAGACACCCGATACTACTGACTGCAGTGTAGCTCCATGCTGAATTCTAAAAGCTTTGGCAAAAGCATCTGCATGGAGGATGGTTCTCATGCTGTACATCTCACTAGGAGCCAGGTGGATTTGAATCCTGCATGTTGTGCTTTTCATATGAGAACCAGCTACTGGTTTCATACATAAAGGCCTGTGGTTATTTCTTATACTAATTTAGGTTTTTGGTCTGTTGTTTTTGTTGTTTTTGTTTTCTTTTCTTTTCTTTTTTATTTAACTGTGGTTGAAGTTTGAACCATAGCTTGCCAGTGTATGAAGTGATTTTAAAAGGAAGTGAAACATTTTTGCCTCAGTTTTCCTTAAGCTTAAAGCTTTGAATTGCAACTACAGAGCTTCTTGTTGTATACAAGATAGTCATTTAATGCACTTTATTTAAAAAAGGCACAAATTATTTTCTTTATAAAATGTTACAATTGCACTATGCTGTAAGAATTGGTTACTAAATATAAACTGTACAGTTTTGTAGTCAACATTGTAAGTGTTTAGTCATAAATGATTGAAACAATTACATGTTTCAGTTAAATGTTAATTTTATATGTGGTGTATGTAGCCATAAATAAATTTTTTCTTTTTAAAAAAAGAATGGTTTGTTGTTTCATTTCATCAAATTCCCCATTCTGTTTCAATTAACAAAATGGTATCCTTTCTACAAATACAAGATTTAAGTGTGTTCCAGTGCAAAGAGATGACAGGTGACACTGTCTAAACTCGGGGGATTAAATTCAGATGTGCAAACTTAAGTTGAATTCTGTAGATCCTCTGCATCTACTAACACTGCAGAAGGAAATACGAGGCTCTACAGACAAAAACTCTGAAAGAAGAGCTAACAGGAGTTCCTGAACATTGAGTTGCAAGTGAAAGCCAGAGTAACCTTCCATGTCTACCTTTCTTATTCAAGTTAATTTATCTATACTGCACTCTCTTCTGACATGCTGCCTTTTATCATCATTGTATACACTCTGTTTTGGAGAACAAAATGCAGTATGGATTATAAGAGGTTCTGCATTGGGCCATGTTAAGTGGATCTAAATACTTAATATTTGTGTTAGCAGTCATTACCTGGGAGAGGTAAAAGCTATTATGGAAGTAAAAAACTGTGTTAACCTAGATTTTTTTTAGAAGTTTGGTCCTAATCCTTGAATTAAGTAACTGAAAAATCAGGTGCATGATCACAGTTCTGTATTTCCAATTTGACAGTTTTAGACAGGTTAAAAGAAAATGGTGGACTGTCTCATTTTCCAAATTATTTTTTTCTATAAAATATATGTCCATTCCTTTGAATGGGGTTCTTGCACACCCATCTTATTTTCCAGGCATATAAATTGATGGAACGAGTTACATCTCTCACCGTAGGACTGACTGTCACGCACCATAGCCATTGAAATGTGGCTTCTGAATGAAATGGGGCAGTGGCTGACAGATATCCAGGTAAAAGATCAAGAGTGAGGCTGCTTCCTTTATACCATGCAGGACTACAGTCCTGCATGTCAGATGGATCCTGGGGGAGATCTTGGGGATGTTTACTTCTACCAGATACAGCTGTCCTCTCCACCTCTCACATCGGCATTAGGCACCACCTGTTTTGTCTAGAGGAGAAGAACATGGTGCAAGAGTAGAGACCCAGTTTGTTTCTCTGAGGTTAAACTATAGCCCAAAGGACTGCAGCGCAGTGGTGACCAGGATGTATTTGATAAAAGTAACAGAATTACGAATAATGGGCAACAGAACACCTATGTGGCCAATAACAAATGGCCACTGTACTTATAAGGATAAAACAGTTGAAAGCTGTCAGGACATGAAACAATTTCCATGCTAGAGTAAGCAAAACAAAGTTCCATTGTATGAGGCCCACAAGTTGAAATTAAAAAGTGTCGGTTAAGTGTTCTTTAGTTCAGGGATGCTTGACTGCATCGTTCCAGGTGTGCATGCCTGTTCCTAGGTTCCTTTAAGAGTCTGTAAGTCACATCAGAGATGAGCTGCTGTGTTGGACAGACTTTTGGACACGGCACAGCATATCTTACCTTCTTACTAAATTCTTATAAATTGTCTTAGTTATAGCCAAATGTCAGAGAATGTCTACTACCTCACCACTGTCCTATATGAATCTTTGATATCCATGCAGTGTGAGCCTGTGCAGTTAGTGGAGATTTTACATTCATTGCTGAAAACATTATAGGAGAAATAAATCATCAATCTGGCATTTATGATAAAGACAACTCCAATTGCAGATATTTTAAAAATCCTTAATTTTAAAGTTATTTTGAAATTGTCTATAATCATACTTATCCAAGTATTTTTTTTTTCTCTAAAATTGCTTTTCAAATTGGCAGCTGAAATAGAATGTTTCTTTTTAGGGTTTGTTTTTTGTTTGTTTGTTTGTTTGGGGTTTTTTTTGTTGTTTTTGGGGGGGTTGTTTTGGTTGGTTGGTTGGTTTTTTTTGTTTTTGTGGGTTTTGTTTTTGGTGTGTTTTTGTTTGGGGGGTTTTTTTGTTTGTTTTTTTTTTGTTTGGTTGGTTGGTTGGGTTTTTTTGGTTTTTCTTTTCTTTTCTTTTCTTTTACTGAAATGTCATCCTCATAACAAAAATGCTCCATGGGGTTGGTACTACTTTGAATTCCCCTAATGTGGACGTGAGCTGAGCAACCCCACTGCTGTACAGGACATTGCAACTAACACGTGGTTACTGCATGCTCTTACCTGAGCGTATTCTGCTTGTGAATTTAATTAGGATTTTCTTTCATATCTGCAAAAGCCTTCCATCCCCATATTTTTAGCTAATTGTAGAGCTGGTGGCCTTTCAATGCAGGCATTCTTTATCTGACAACAAAAGATATTTTAATGTAACCAGGACACTGCCTTCCCACCCGTGGCCTAGCAGAGTTACTTTCACCTTCATTTTTATCATGATATATGGCATTTAAATGGTGCTTGACAGAAAGCCTATATAAACACATTTTCTAAGATACATTGAGTTTGCCATTATCATCACTTTGAGCTGTCACGCTCAAAAACATACAATTTCCAGAACAAGGATCAACACATTCCAAATCATTCAGCCTACAAGGGGAATACAGAGAATTTGGCAAACTAAAGTGGGAGAGAGTCCTCACAACTCCAGTTTCAAGCATTAGACAGGTCTAAATGAGGACAGAAGATTCCAAAATCTCAAACTAACCTCAGGATTTCCTTTACTCCCCTGGCTATTCCTGCTCTTTCACCTTTGCATGAGGAGTGACAAAGAGGGGGCTGGTTCTTATTCCCCCTCCTCTCTCCCACGTGGCTGCAGCCCCCAGCTCCATTTTTGTTTTTTCCAAGTGCTGGGACTCCTCAGTGGTGCCACTGGTGATGCAGTGCAAGGACATACGTGGAAATTACTGCTAACAGGGCAAACCATGAATCTGCAAAGGCATCAGGCTGGAGAAAGAAGCATCTGATCTTTGCCAGTTTAGCCCAACCAAAAACCCACTCCCTGATGTCCAGGCAGGTCAGATAGCCTCGCTGCTTTCAGAGGGGAGCAAGGGCAAGCTCCCAGCCTCTGGCCTTGGCCTCGAGACTGTTGGAGTGGAGGGGCTGGTCCCTGCCCAGTCTGCAGACACTCCCTTGGCTCTGTTACTCTGCAGAGATGGTTGAGTGCCCTGCCTGGCAAGGTAGCTCGTGTTACACTGAGCTAGGGCCACACAGCAGCAGCTCATCTCTCCCTTGATGCTCTGGATCCTTCTGCAGCCTTGTTCCTTGCTCAGATGGGCTCCAGGATTTATTGTCAATGCTGGATTGCCAATTCCTCCACAGCTTTTTGCGGGAACTAATAAAACAGATCTGGTTTTTGTTGTTTAATTAACTAGCACGTATTAGTGTCCCTGGAGTTCTCTGCACTGAGGTTGGTTTTGGTTTGGATTTTTACCCTCTCCTAGGACGATGCCACAGAAAAATGGTGTGGTTTCTTAATGTTCAGTCCAATTCATTCATCACGCTTTTTCTGGAAAGTGTTTGTTTGCCTTCCACCCAGCCCCAGCTTGTGCACAGCCTTGCCAATAGATGTGTCTGGTGTTAGATGTGCAAACCCCGTGTCTGCCATCACGGGGTCGTTCAGGCTGGCTGCCGTTCACAGCTGCTGTGTCAGCTGTGGAACCACGCTCAGAAGCCGCCCCCTTCCCCAGGAGCAGCAGCAGAGACCCGTCTTTGCTGAATCCGGGTGTTTCTGCTGGCAGGAGAGGCAGCCAGGAGAGCTTTCCTTGGTGTGCTGTCTGCTGCTGCTGTGGTCACCACATCCCTGGGCCTTGGGGAGAGTGGGTGCGAGGGACAGGCTGCAACAGGCAGCGTTTAGGGAGGCTGATATCCTTCCCTTGTGATCCCAGGCTGTGAGCAGGTGTAGGAACAGGCATTTACCTGTCCAGGATCTGTTTGCTGCTCCGCCATCCCAGGTGCATCTTCCCGCTAAGATTCACCTGGCTAGCTGGGTGCTACTAGACACCAGCCCTGCCCTGTGGACATCAGTTCAATGTCTTTCCTTGCCTTACCAAGGAATGTATTCTTCTTCGGAGGCTCGGTAGTTTCCCTTATTCTCTCCAGTGTTTTTCTGCTTCTCCTTGATTCTGTTAGAGGCTGTTTTAGTCAGCAGTCGTTGATCACACACGTCTGTCTCCAGAGATCTATCAGCAGAATCTCCGTAATTTCCGCTGCTTCACAAAATGAGACAGTGTTTCATTAAGTTAAAAACAGAACAAAATGCTGCTCTCTGTCCCTTTCAATCACCTCGCTTTCAGCAGTCACTTGCAAAAAGACTGTTCCTTTTTCCTCTGCTTAGAAGTTGTTTTTTACACCATTTAAATGACAGCTTAATCATATGATAAAAGGACTTCCCCGAGCACAGGTCTTCCTCTTGTGTCAAAATACCAGTGGATTCCATATTTAACATCAGACGCAGCTGCGTTGCAGCCGTAGGTGAAGTTTCTCCCCTGTGAATAGCTTGTATAGTATTATTTCGCTGCGGAGAGCGCTTCCTGTTGGAAAGCTGTTCAGAGACAAAAATGTCAGCAGGGCTCCAGCCCCCACCGTGGAAATCAGCAGCAAAAATCCTGAGGAGGAGCTGAGTACCTGTAAAGATGTCAGTGTTCTTGGAAAGGTGGGGCCACGTATAGAGTAACTCAGACCTTTCATGATAAAGTAGCAGTATTGTTTTGAAAGATAGAGAAGGCTTGACAAACACCCGGAAAGTGCTTCGCAACAGATGGCAACTTGAGCGCAAAGAGGTCATATCAAGCATGTGGCAAACACAAATATCTGCTGCTCTTCCTTCTTGCTTCCCTAAGTGTTTGCTGTGAGATTGTGGCAGATAGGGCATGGGCTCTCTCTGTCACTGTGCATTTGTGGGACTGTCTAAAAGAAATCATTACAGTGAATTTAACATTTACTTAAAAGTTCTGAAAAATTTCCACTCCTGAACTAGGCTACATCACATCACCTGTATGTCTGCCTCTCAGTACCTGACATCACCTGGAAGAGTGCACCACCACATAGCAGTTGTAAAGCTTAACGTAACATTGCCTCGTTTCAGGCTTAGGGTGTCAAGGCTGCCATCGGCCTTCTGCTGATGCAGAAGCAAATAGCAGTGTGAAAAAAAGACATGGCAATTTGAAAGGCTTCCAGTAATGGGGCAGGGGAGAGATCGGGGTACTTCACCCCATAGATTCTGTAAAGCTTTGGGCACTGTGCCTCCCCTGCAGACATGTCTCCAGTCTGAGCCAGGGAAAACCCAAGGGGAGAGACAGCAACTGAGAGTTTCTGGGCAGTGCATCAGGTTAAAACCTATGAGGCCTAAGGTTTATTTGACCCATTAAAAGTTATTAAAAGCTTTGCTTCCAAGAGGGTTTTACCAGATGCTTTTCCTTCCTGGTGGAGCTGGAACCTGAGAGGTATTTTGCAACCAGCATCCATTGGTTCAACTGCAGCAGAGGTACAATTTCCTGCAGAAAGGTCTCAGGCCAGTTGCAGGTTTCCGAGTCAAAAGCAATCCTTAAAACTCCATCTAAAAAACACCTGGCAGCAGTTGCCAAGCGCTGTAATGACCCTGCGTTGTAGCAGCTGACTGTGAGAACCAGAACTCGAAACAAAATCCTGCCCAGGAGAGATTACGGGTTTGTTACTGATGGTAAAAGCAGAGCAAATGTGTAAGTGGAAGAGCAGGATGCTGCCTTTGAGTGCACAGCATCACAGCTGGGATACAGTGTTCCAGAAATAAGTGGGGTAATGAGCTGGTGCCTGTGTTACGTGAGAGCTCATCTTATCTATAGTGAGCATTGTAAAAGAATTCAAGAAGCAATGCAGAAACTTCTTGATAACTCTGCTTTCCCTCTGTTTCAGCATCAGGAGAAAGAGAGGTCTGGGTAGCTGGTGAGGTACGGAGATGGTATTTCAGAGACAAAAAAAGCTTGGAAGCCAGCAGGGCAGCTGAGAGGGACTCAGCTGGGTTCCAACAGATCAACCTGGAGGAAAGGATTTTAATGTTGGAGCCTGAGTTTTGATATCAAATCAAATTTGGCAGATGAAATGACTAGAGAGGAACTGGTGGGAAGCTCTGACATTTATGTTAAACATACAGACATCTGTCCTTTAACCTACCAAAGGCTTTATAATACCTAAATTGTCTTCAAGATAGCAGAAGTCAGACTGCTCAACAAATTGACATTATCTCGTGCTGCATTTGGGTGTTAAGGGGGTTATTTTATAAACACACCCCTACAGGTAAGTCAAAGGTTGCACAACAGCCTGTGAGGAGATGCTGGGGGTGCTTAGCCCATTCAGCCTGGAGAAGATATTCACAAGGACCCAACAAAGCTTGTGAGGGTATTATCAAGACAAGAGATCCAGGATCTTCACATGGTGATGCTGAGAGCCTACAGGCCCAAGTGAAACAATGAGGAGAATGAATACAAGGAGAAACTATTTCCCCGTCAGGACAGCCAGGCAGTGGCACGGGTTGGCCAGAGACGTTGTGCAACCTCTCTTGGAGGTTTTCAAGACTCTGCTGGATAAAACCTTGAGCAACCAGGTCTGACCCTGCTTTGAGACAGAGGTTGGACCAGAGACCTCCTGAGGTCCCTGCCAACCTGAACTATCCTGTGGTTCCAGTCCCAACACCCCTGCCGTGGGCACGGACACCTGCCACTCAGCCGAGCTGCTCAAGGCCTTATCCAGCCTGGCCTTGAACACTGCCAGGACTGGGACATTCACAGCTTCCCTGGGCAACCTGTTCCAGTGCCTCACCACCCTCACAGCGAAAAATTTCTCCCTAATATCTAACCTAAATTTTGCATCTTTCAATTTGTTCCTATTACTCCTCATTTTTAGTTGGTAAGAAGGAGGTAGATAGAGATCAAGCCTTGGAAGATACTCCCTAGGAAATGGGGCATCCCCATCTCCTGACATGTAGATCACCTGCTGGAACGGCTGCAGGCAAGCGCAAGCTAATGGATTCAGTAGAGGAATAAATGACTGTCAAATTAAAAGAGCCTACAAAATACTGGTGGTCTGGCTCAAAGATCTAGTGGATGTTTCTGTTGTTGAACAATAGGAATCAATGACTATGGTCTCAGCAGAGGCATTGACACAGCCTCCACAAGTTACGTATTGGATCTTCCTCCTATACTTTGTGTTATTTGCTGCCTTGAACAGTAACAAACAACTTTGGTGCCTACCAAAGGGGAGAGGCAGAGAAAGAATGGGCCTCCATACATTTATTTTCCACTTTTTACACTGTGCCCTTCATAATTTTAAGGATTTCCCCTATTATTCATAACATTGGGTGCTTACAGAAGGTAACACATTTTAAAATTTCAGACATTACAAAAAGATCTGCCTTGGGGCATGAGCACTGGAAATAAAATTAATTAAAATTATACCAAGTTCTTCATTGGTCCACAGTGGGGTTATGTCATATCAGAGGCAGTATTTAAAAGAAAAAGTTAACGCTTGTGTGTCAGTCTACTCAACAGATAAACCAGAACAGCAGAAAGGTCAGAGTTACAGCATGAGGCAGCATTAGCATTTGGATTCTGAATGGGAAAAATTTCCTAATACCGTTAAAAGCAAACCGTACAGCTTTGTCAAACCGAACAGCTCACAGTCACTCAACTCCAGCCCAAGCTGTAGGCAGATTTCAAGTCTGCAGGGCCAGATCACGTGGAAGAGTGAAAGCAGAACCTTGTGTCTGCAGGGTACCTGGCACAACAGACCTTGGTCCTCACCTTAGAATTATAGATAATCTGTATTTAATACAAATAAAAAATATGACTATCAATCACAATTATGAGTTCACCATGATTTATTTATCTACTTGAAATAATTTGAAGGTATCCGTTGAGTTGGTGGTGACTGATCAATTATTCCTTTGATGTTTGATTCTTAGTCACAGACTGGAAAAGAACGAAGAGCACAAAAGTAATTTAAAGACATCCTGTCCTCTGTAGGACTGAGGTACAAGGAAAAGCTTGCTCAGTTTCTGAATGGAGTAACCCTTCCAGTCACCAGAACTACCAATGCTGAAGACACAGGGGAGAAAAAAAAAGGGACGAAAAAAAAAATCCTGCCTCTGCCAGCATTACTAATCAAGTAGTAATGGTTATGACATGAACATTTCCTATGGCAGCTTGTGCATTGCTAAACTAATATAAATTCCTTAATACTATTTTCCATATTATTATATCTGGCATTATCTCTCTAGATACAATACCATTTTGCTGTTATAACAGAATAAAATACTACACATCCACAGTTTACAGAAATTCCTGTTCCCTGCTCTGTCTTTATAATGGACCAAACCACCTGAGTAATTGAAGTAACAGCTCATGTTGTCAGTGTCCCAGCCTCTTGTAAAAATCTCTTGCTAGGAATCCTGGTCAAACTGCTGTTAAGCTTTTGTCCTGTTTAGAAGATTCATTGAAAGTCTTGAATCTGCAACAGGAGCTTTTTCCTGACTTATATTGCATGCATGTTTAAGAGACGTTCACACTCAAAAATATTTGATGAAAGTCTCCATATCAGCCATCTGGGCCAATTACTATGGGCCCACCACCATCCTGCCCAGCCAGAACCTGCTCACCTGGCAGCTTCCATCTCCTCCAGCCAGGGAGAGAAACACATTCCCCGTTCATTTACAGGTGGTCACTGAAAAAAACCCAAGCACTAACTCCTGAGTGACATTCAGGGAGCCCATCCCACAACAGAGCAGAAGGTGCCCTACAAATCCTCAGCAACTCAGCCTTGGAGGGTGTGAGGCTGCCTGGGAGAGTCATTGCTTAGCTTGGGGATGAGGGAGGATGGGGGAAGGCTTGTCTTTAGGAGAATGTGGGTTATAAACTGTGCCGGGTTTCACCTTAAAAGAAAAACATTATTTCCTAACTTTTCACGTAAGGGGAAAAAAACATAGCCACACAGAACAGGGTGAAAAAAAAAAAGTCCCTCCTTGCCATTGAAACCTGGGCTCTCTGACCTGGGTTACTCTACTGACCACCAAAGGCTACCAAACCCCCTTGCTTTGGGTAGGAGGGAAGTTCTCAGGGAGGTGTAGAAAGTGAGACTTGGGGTACACATCCTCACATCATTCCCTGAACACCTGTGGAAATGAAGGGGTGTGGAGAATCCCTTCCACATGGAATGTATTCCACAGTGGAGACTAACAACACCAAAATCGTGAAGCTCCAGATGTACCAAAAATAATAGTATCACACACACATTTACACCCATCCATAAGGAAAAGCCTGCCCATCACCACTCTGCTCCCTGACAGGAGAAGGAGCAGCTGAGGAGAGTTCCTGGGGAAACCTGCTTGGCATTGGTGTTTTCCCAAGTGGGGTCTGAGCAACAAAATGAAGTAGAGCTTACAGAGCCCAGCAGAGCTGCACACCGGCAGTGCAGGGTACCTGCCACCCACCTCTGCTACAGCACAAAATCGTGTGTGAGCCCTGCCAAGCAGCTGATCTGAGGTGCATCAGAGCACATTCTCACTTGAAAGACAAAGGAAATGAAATAACAAAGGAAGAAGTTTTGTCTTTATATGAGTACAACCCCCAGGACAGCAGGGCTTTCCCTCAGCTCTATATAACCAATAAGAAGGAATTACAGAAACCACATTACTAAAATTACCTTAGGCCCATGCATATTCCTGCAAGCATTAGGAACAGATTAAAACCAGAGCAGCTAGGAACAGTGCTATCTCATCCAAAAGATTCGCCTGCCAATGAGAGACTGCTTGTGTAACACTCTCGCGAGGAGAAGCCAAGCACCAGGAGCTGAAGGATCCCAAAGCTGCTGCAGGGCAGCCCTGGTGTGAGCAGCAGGGCAGAGGTGCCCTGAGTGGAGCCCAGGGGGGTGTGCAGGACAAGCTGCAGTGCCTCCTCCCTTCTTGTCCTGTTTTTTTTGTTTTGTTTTTGGGGTGTTTGTTTGTTTGTTTTTTTCCTACCCCATTCCACCAGGTATTCTCTTCTCCCTTTCTGCTTCCTCTCTGCCTCCTGCCAAAGTAGTTCAAGAATTAGCAGGGGATGCTCTTTGGCCTCCTTGTCATTACATTTAATTAGAAGACACCCTCATTTGCTTTGCTTTTGCTCTCCTACCTGGCAGAGTAATTTGCATTTCAAAAATGCAAATTCTTGAGTCTTGTTCTTCCTCTGCCTGAAGTGAGCAGCACAGAGGGTCACACCGAGTGGCTCAGCAGCAGCAGCTGTGGCACAGCCAGAGTTGACAGCTGAAAGAACCCCTGGAAAGTCCACAGAACTGGTTAAAAATTAATGAAAAGGGAAAAATGCTGAACATGCAGTAGGCCTGGGCTGTCTCAGGTCAGTGCAGACACAGAGAGCATCACAACTAGGTGGCACACTGAGAGCAAATCAAGCCCCAAGCACCTGTCCAACGCAGAGTGACAAGAAATTCATAGCAGTTGTATCATCTACCCCTTTTGCATGTGCCTGGAATATCCT
Source organism: Hirundo rustica (assembly GCF_015227805.2). NCBI lineage: Eukaryota > Metazoa > Chordata > Aves > Passeriformes > Hirundinidae > Hirundo > Hirundo rustica. The sequence continues at coordinate 47,383,586 of NC_053451.1, read as the reverse complement.
GACAGCAAACACAGTTCTGGGATTCCCATCTCCTCTTCGAATGATGCCGCAGTGAGGCAGTGGTTGTTTCCAGGTCCCTTCGTTGTCAAGCTGTGCCAGCGTTGCTACCAAGAGCAGTAACTCATACCAGATCCAATGCTGAGTCACTTCTTTGGCTTCATTGCATAATTTGCATCAGCAGGACCATAACAAACCGTCTGCTTTCAGAGACCAGACATCTTTGCAACACCATTCCCCATACCATAAGTTAGTAATACAGCGACTGTCACAGGTGCCCAGATGAAGATAATCACAAACACTTCCATAATGTAGGAAATAAATCCAATCTTTCAGAAACAGTCACCCTCTCGGTGGATGCTGAGTGCTAAGAGCTTTTCAGATCTCTGCTGTAATAGTACAGATTACATTGAACCATTTCAGATTGCTCTTGGCTTTGCTTTTGTCCACACGTATCCTTAAGCCGTGCTTCCATGGCTGAAACTTCCAGTCTTCAACGCTACAAGTGAAATTTGAAACTTTGGATGAAATTTGAAATTTTGTATGTGTGCATAAGATTTTCCACAGGTCCACTCTTAAACTGACCTGGAATTTTTAAAAATACTAGTGGGCCAGGAAAGATATGTATGTTGCACCACTGAATCCTAAAAGAGATTCATTGCTGAGGAGGCAATCTAGGAACAGAATGATGAAAAGAATCCTGTCTGCTCTATTTCTTGCCACCTGTTCACATGAGGCTTTTTTAGTCTGGTTCACTTAAAGAAACAGCAGTCATCTGGCAGAGCTGATGCAAACACAAATCAAAATTCCAGCCCTAGAATTTGCTTTGGCTAGAGATCTACAGAGATAAGAAAATACGATAATTGTACAATTCACAAACTCTAGGCATTTCAATGGAATTATCTATAAGCCAAGTTAATTACCTTGAAAGAAATAACTCAGGATTTACCCTCTTTCCCAGAAAACATCAATATGTTTAATAAAATTTGCAGTATCTAAAGTTTTCTTCATTTTTTTTCACCTAGATAGGGCACAACCAAGGAAATCAAATGAATTCTTCATGACAGCATGGGAAATAAGGAAAGCATAGTAGAGACAGGCTTTAAATGCTGCAGTAGAGACACAGTTTTACAGCCTGTCTGTACATGGTTTTGCTGTACACACAAAAGCATTTGCATTACAGAAGGTTATTAATCAAATAGGCTCAGTGCTTTAATTTCTAATCCCCAAGAAATTCTGAGTAAACCTTAGTCTAAAGAAGACACAGTTTTGAGTAAATTACTTGGAAGTCATTACGTGTTCTCTGAAAAAGGTGATTTTTCAAGCTATTAAAACAGCCCATCTGAAAAGCCACCTAATTTCCTCCCACTCCCACAATTTTGTCATCCTCCTTCCTCTGCTTCAGTCCTCTTGCACCTGCTGGTTCTTCTTGCACCTTTGTAAGCACAGAAAATTTAAGACAGACCAAACTTGGTTGCACAAAGCTGATTAAAACCAGAGGAGAAGAGGTGATGTAAAGAACCTGAATAAAGTTAATCTTGGATTAATGGTTGTATTCATAATGCAGAAGAAGAGAGAGCTGTTGCAGGGGGGAGGGAGTGGTGAAGAAGGTGAAAGAAAAATAGCACAGCTTGGAGAAAGCACAGAGAAACAGCCAGGGAGTGTGAATACTCCAGCACACCATGTTCACTGTGCTCTGCTACTGTGAACCACAGCACAAGGTTTTATGTACCAACCGTGGGCATTCAGTCAATTCTAATTGTCATTCCTGTTGTGACATGCCTTTGGAAAGAGACATTGTTCTGACTGAAATGTTTTCTTTCACTCTCACTTTTCCCATCTATTCAGAGTCAAAGCAAACTATAGAAAAATAGAGCCTTCAGAATGGCCGAAGCGGATTGCTATATGGCTCCAGTTAGCTCAAAGGAAAGAACAAGAAGGTATCAAGTGGCAGCCTTTCCAAGGCCTTTCCAAGACACAGCAGAGATGGATGCTGGACTGGGAATCACACCATTGCCTCTAGGAATGCACTGGCAACGGGTTCTTTGCAGAGAAGGCTGAGTTTAATCTGAATCCACTGCCTGCTTAGTATCAGTACAGCATTAAATTGAGTACAGTTCGGACCACAGCAAATCTGTCTGCTCATGGGCGGCCTTTGAATCAGGAAAAAAGTCAAGATTCCTGTTCAGACAATGTGGCTGCCCACCAACTACCCCTCAAATTCAGATTAGACTGCAGAGACCCCCTTTTCTTTCTGTGTTTATACACCACCTGCATTGCAATCTTCTGGCCATAACCTCAAACAGTAATAAAATGATGAAGCCTGCTACACATTTCTCATTCTGAAAGAACAAAAAACCCATCTGGAAACTGCAGATATATCAAATTTATTAAGGGAGGATAAAACGATCCTTTTTATGCTGTTAGTACTATTGACTTGTAATCTCTTGATGCAGTTTAGATATTATGGAACTTCAGACTTAATATTCTACCCAGAGGATGATATAAAAGCCATTATTGATTTCCACTCCCCATAAGCCGACTTCATCTCTATGTAAATTAAAGACTGTATAATATATTTCACAATATAGATTAGTTGTCATTCAAGCATTGATCTATTCTCCTACCAACAGGCAATAACACAGCCAGTGAAATCTGGTTAGGCCTTTGACCATTAACACTCATATCTATGGACACATCATCAAACACCATAAGGAAAATTTGGGCTGTATTTCCATTATTGTCCCAGGGGAATAATTACCCCCCTTTCTATTCACCTGAGGAGGACAGGGGATGACAGCAATGTCTTCCACCTACCAGCTACTCGAATCCTTCAAATATTTGGAGAACTTCCAGAAGAGGGAAAGTAAAACAGCAGCATCAGCATGATAAGGTCTCCCACACAGCACCCCAGCCAGCTTCTCCCGTAACACACACGTGGGGAGCAGGGAACGTGGGCACTGCCAACAGCTCCCCCCTTACTGCAGTGAGGTGTTTCCTATGTGCTCTTCCCTTAATGACCAGGAAGCATTTTCTTTCTCCTCCTCAGAGTGATGAAGACAGTGGTCTCAATTATTTGACAGGGGAAAGCTCAACCCTGCCATGAATGTCCTTGTCACACACTGGGGAGAAAAAACCCAAATGTTACTGTAAGCATCGGGGGCCACATCAAGCCTGGAGCAGCTTGGTTTGACCCTGCTGTGAGCAGGATGCTGGACAAGAGAACTCCCGAGGCATCCTCCTGCCTGAAGTACCCTGTGATCCTATGAAAGAGCAGTGGAAAGGCTTTCTACTGAGACTGCCGTCCACCACACAAAGGAGGAGCACTGGAGTCTAAGGAAATGGCATTAGCTCTTGTTGCTGAAAATACTTCCCTTCCTGACTAGGAGATGGGTTTCAAATCATCTGCCTATCCAAACCTGTGCTTGCACACAACAGAATGTGGGAAAACTTAAGTTTGCCAAAACCACATTCTGACCCTCCAGTCCTTTTCTAAAAGGTAGCCACAAAACCCTCAGCTCCTTGAAAAACAGCCTTACCAAAACCAACAAGGCCCTCAAATCATTTCTCATTAGGCTTCTGATAGGCTTTAGAAAACCTTGCTGGGTAGTGAAATTCAGAGCACACCACCCAAGCAAGGCTGGAGAAGAACCATCAAGGTTTTCTAGTTCGTTATTAGGCTCAGCTCCAGCCACTGGAAGTCTGATGATGAAACTTGCTGTGTAATTAACTTCTTTCTTTAGTGACTTTTATTACCATGTCACTCAGAAGCTGAACAGCACATCCACTTCTAGTCATACATCATCTTCCCTGTAAAAAGAGACACTCGGGATTTTTAACTCAAGCATTGCATTTACAGGAACAGTTATTAAGCATCGATGGGCAGCATCTGTAGAGCTTGAATCACGCACTCAACTGAAAGCAATGGGCATAAAATGACCCACAAGAGGTTCCCTCTGAACATCAGGAAATGCTCTTTTGCTGTGACCGTGACTGGGCACTGGCACAGTTTACCCAGAGATGCTGTGGAGTCTCACTCCTCAGAGATAAACAAAAGCCACCTGGACATGGTCCTGGGCACACAGCTCTAGGTCATCCTGCTTGAGCATGGGGCTGGATCACATCACCTCCAGAGATTCCTTCTCACCTCAAGCCCCCCCTAATTCTGGGAATGAAAAGTTTAAAACATCCAGCATTAGGGTGTTGCTGTTCATATCCGTCTCCCAACTTCCTTGCGGACCTCCTCTTCATTTGTGCAAAGTCACATCACCTCACAACCAGGGCAGGCTCAGGGGACTTGTGAGGACATTTACAGCCGGGAGCTCAGCCAAGGTGCAGTAAGTTCCTCAGCTGTCAGACCACGTCGCTCCAGTGCTTTTCACTCCATGGCAGTTTTACATTTCAGAGTACTTTGTTCCAAACTTGTCAAGGACCGAGACTCTGACCCTCCAGCAGTCTGCACAGTTGCACATGCACAGAGATTTTTCTGTACATCCACTTTTACCACACTACCACTCGATACCTGAGAGAAACCTATCTCTCTAACTCGAACTTCCTCATCTCCTCTCTGTCCTACTGCAGCTAAATTTTAATTAGAACACGCTCTCATGACTGCTCCGTGCGTCCACTGGAGGTCAGTCTCTCGCTACAGAAAGAATTGTCCCTCTTACCTGGTGGGTCGGCAGGGGACAGAAATCTTACAGCAGCACCTCATTTTCCTGTCACAGGAATTTTAAGGCTTCGGGTACAAGATGAGGACAGAAGTCTAGCGCAGCCCATAATGGAAGGTTACTCCTGGTTGCTCCTGTCCTTTTCCAGTCAAAGTGACACGAAGAATTGCAGGAAGCTCAAATGCAGTATTTTTCCACCTACTGAGTAGGTTCGATGCAACAGCTGCAGGTGCCCTCCTGCAGCTCTCCAGCCACCACTGCAGCGTTGCAGCAGCCAAGTGCCAGACTCCTCTCTTGGTAAAAAAAGCATCGCGTTGGGCAGGGAATTTGTAACTGATGAACGAGCATTTTGAAACATTTTCACGCTTTCTGCATTATCTGGCTTTGTATGCAAATCAAACACGAAAGTGTAATTACCAGCCAATAGATTTTTACTCTCTAGTTAATCCTACTTGGCTCGTGTGCCGGGATGAGCTCCGGAGAAGGCGGCTGTTTCGGCTGCTGCTCAGGCTGCGTAGGAGAGGTGCTGCACCACGCTGCTTCCAGCAACACCCGCTCATTAGCAAGGCTTCCTCAGCTCCTGCCAGCACTGTGCCAGACACTCAGCACCGAGACAGGGGTGTCTGCCTCTCCCAGGCTGAGCAACAGATGATGCTGAAGGATGGCAACAGCAGCGACCAGGAGCGAGGGAGTGTGGCAAGGAACAGCCACAAGAACGGGGCTGCTTGGCAGTCACACACGGAGCACAGGCACCGGAGTCCATACCACTACTTCAGTTTGGATCAGAAGCACCTTGGAAGCAGATCTGCTCACTCCATCTCTCCATGCTGTAATTCCCGTGATGGAGCAGCACATGAATTCGATTCCTGTCAGATGTAGGTAGGCACGAGACCTGATCACTACAGCTCCACGTTTAGTTTGCATGAAGCAGAACTGAGGCCCAGCACCTGCCATGCCCTGCTCCACAGACTGGCTCCCTTTGAGCCTCTCTTCTGAGTCACCTGGACATGATCCCAACAGCCAGCTGACATCAGGGCTGTCTAGGCTGCAGTTTCAGGCATTAACACTGATGAGACGAGACAGTTCCCATGGTGTGGATCTCAAACCCTTGAATATTCAAGTTCTACTTTATTTTCTCTAAGCGCCATGCTAAGAAACTAACGTTGCCTCTTGTATCTTCAGTTCTGTCCTGCCAAGGTCACTGATGTTCTCAGAGAGAAATTTTGTTCCTTTCATCCCACTAGCTCTCCATTTCATTCCATATATGCTTCCTGAGGCAATGTATTTTTCTGCATCCCTTCTACAGCACTGATACCCCTGTTAGCATTCAAGCAGTTGGGGGAGAATAAATGGTTGCAGCCTAAATCCAGAGAGAAGCAATACCTGCAGCAGGCTGGAAATTGCAGCAATTGTGCAAAGCTCACATCTGGAGGTCTTAAAACAGAGCAGCACTTTAGAGGTGCGCTTTATCCACACATTCTTTTTATATATATCTTACCACCCTGAGTACAGTATGTTTTGCTTTCTGAGCAGAACATAGTTCCCTAGACTCCTTTAGCAATTTTTGTATTCATGAATTTTAAAAAAGACCTATTTACTATTCAGAATGTCAGCTTAAGCCTATTTATCCTAATCAGGTATGGAGGCCAGCAGCGCCGCCAGTGCCATTTGTACCCTCATGTCTCATCTGATCAGTGAAGGAAATAAAAGCTGGAGCAGGCAGATGGCTGAATCGAAGAGAAAGGTCATTGCATACTGCAGCTGATAAGGTGAAGAGAATAAAACAGAGAAAGTGATCTTCAGGGAAAAGGTTAAAATGTAGCCTCACCATTTGGAGGCTTCTGTAGGGAAATAAAACAAAGAGAAGGGTCATCAATTTCACCAAAACACTTTCTCCTATTGTTTAAAACACACACACACAAAAAATCCAGACTGTTCTCTTCTTCCCCATCTGTTGTAAAAATATTTATTTTCTACCTCCCATTTAAGAGAAAGAAGAATGCCACAGATCTGTGCTGTTATTCTCCCCATCTAAGTGAGGCATCCATGCTTAAATGCTTTCACTTGGCTAAAACAGTAAATAAGCAGCAACGTTATAGACAACTCCCACATCTCCTCTCAAATAATTCTAGCTGTTGGCAGCTGCCTCACCATTTGGTATATTTTAACTAGGTTTGAAAATCCCTAAAGTAAGGATTTACTATCTCTTTCAGCAAAGTATGCAGTAAATCTATCAAGCCATATAAATTATTCACATAAATTCTAGAAACATAGCAAATAATATAGGACAGGAGGGGCACCGGAGGAGAGGGATGGAACATCCTTTGCTAAAAAGCCTGTGGTAGACCTAAATTCAGTTTTCTAGGCAGACCATGCCAACTTATAGAATAAAGATAGCTCGCAAAGTTTTTTAAAAACATGAGTTGTCATGCTAGTCACTGGGGGTTTTGAAGAGAGTACAGGAGATGATCAAAAATGGGCTATTCTTTCAGGTAAGCACTTGGCTGGTGGCAGTCGATTAGGCACAAGGTAGCAACCTTGTTTATCTTTCTTAAAACATTTGTGAAATGTCACAGTGGTGCTTTGCATCACTTATGGCATTTCAGTGGCTGGTACCGGGAGGAACAGTGAGCCAGTAGGATACAGGTATTTTAAGGTAAACCCTAAATGCCCCAAGGAACTGCAGATGTTTATAACTAATCAAGATCCCACTGCAGCATGGCACTGCACACATTATACATCTTAACAGTCTCAACACAGATTAAATATTCTGATAAACCTATACAAAAGTTCTTCACAGCAATACAAAAACTTTACCATCTGCTGTAAGCAAAGCATCTAAACCTTTGTTACAGCAAAATGTGGCATACATACAAATTATCTAGAAATAAAATTATGAGGAAACTTTAACAGCCATCCTTGAAAGCATTACATTGGTTGTCATTCTGAGCACATGAAGCAAACAAAAATCCTTCTTCCTCAAAGACAGAAATAATTACAACATAATGGCAACCACAAGCAGCGTACCCAGCTGTGTGACGACAACCTAGTAAGAGTTTTACGAGCATACTAAATTCGGAAGGAAACACAAAACAGAAGAGAAAAACCACTGCAGGTATAGCTGAAACCCCCCCAAAACCATACCAGAAAAAATAAATACAAATAAACGTGAAAGAGTGACTCAAGTGAAGCTAAGGTGAGGCCTCACATGGTTGGGATAAGCAGCAACGTTAGAAAGGCTTAGCTTAGTGATGAAGTGTGACTCTATGATAAACAATCCTACTAAGCATCATCCTCCTCCGTGGAGAGGAAGAGCCTTGTGCCCTGAAGCAGCACCCCTTTCAACACTCACTGGTACCAGCACAGTCACAGAACAAGGATCTACCCAAGGGAAAGACACCACGGCCAACCAAGCAAACCACAGGTCCTGCTGAAACTGGGAAGGGGAATATCCTGGGCTGGTAATGTGCAAATCATCTACTGAAAACCAGGAGGACAAGACTCAGAAGAAGAGGAGGAAGGGGGACAGGCTGCAGCAGGTGACAGCCTGTGCTGGGCTGTGCAGTTCAGGAAAGCAAGGGCACTGGCACCATAGCTGGTGATGGCATCCAGTTTGTGAAGGGCGACAGGAAGTGAGCATGGGCCATTCAGAAAGTAGAGGAGGTGACTGATAAGGGACTAGAAAGCTAAACTCACTACTGAAATCCAACAGCAACAGCAGGATGAGTCAGCAAAACTTGACTATAAAATTGGCATCAGCACTGGGCAGGTACGAAGAGAGCACCTGATTTCCAGGAACAGAGGAAAGAGATGAATTCTGCCACCCCCTTCAGCGTAGTTGGCGGGACTTCTGTTTAGAGTTGCTGCCCCAGACACAGAGGACAGGCTGTCCAGTATTAACTGGCATTAGGGTAACTCAGGCAGATTCCCAGGCCTCTCTTCCCTCCTGTACCCTACACTTGACTGGAAATGAGCGACTGCTGAACAGAGCAGTTTTCACAGAGCGCGACAGCACAAAGCGATTGAAAATGCCGAGTGACTCACAAAGGCAACATGCTTAAGACAAGCTGCTGAGACATCTCAAAACAGTTGCCCTCAGCTCTAATCTACAAATCACTCTGCACATAGCCTCCTGACAAGAGAGAAGCACAGAACTCCACCCTACTCTGGCTAATCAGATAAGAAGTTCTCTATCTGCAGCAGTAAGAATAATCTCCAAGAGACTTACTATATTTAGCTAAGAATCTTAGGGGCAACTTGTCTTCTTAAGTAGCTGAAAAGCCCAGTCCAGCACAAACCTGAGAGTGCTTTCCAGTTCTAGGAGCGCACATCTATGTCACCCACAGATGAGAGTGTGTTTCTCCAGAGAAAACCTAGAGACTTGACAGCACATGAAAAGATTCTTTGCCTGTTAGTAGAGAAAGCAAGATATGAAATTCTTTCTCCCTGTTTTGTATCTAAACGATTTTTCCTTCTCTTCTTTTTAATGTAAGATGGTCAACTGGGAACCCACAGTCCTTCTGGAGTAGCCACACTTCCTTTTCAAGCCCAAGGAAACCGGGCAGGGTGTTAAGTGATAAGCTCAAATCTCTCATCACGGTTCTGCAGCAGACACCAGGGCCTGAGGGATTCTAGTGGGTGTCATAATTTATTTTTATTCCTTATATATCACCCTCAGTGTTTTAGTACCTGAATGCAGATCTGACTCAATATGCCAAAAATCCTTGGACTTGAGTTCATGTATGTATGGACTCACTCCTACCAGGAATGCTTTAGACACAGAAGCAAAAATCCACACCCCCACAGGGCAAGCACTTTTTCCCAAAGCAGACTACAGTAGGCTGAATTTCTGTTTGGTTTTTCAGAAGGAAAAAATGTGTAATGTCACCTTAAAGAAAATTCACTTTAAAAAACTATCTCTGGATAAGCTGTTCTAATACTTATTTTACTTCTTGGCTAGGGATTAATACCTCAGCTCAAAATTTAATTTTACAGCCTCAGCTTCCAGCCATAAGATTCTAATGAAGTCTTCATTATTATCAGGTTTACACTCTGTTCAGTTTACAGTGGGATTTGAAACATTTTTAGAAATTACTTCCTTGCTGTACCCTTAGGTATGTTGTTTCAAGGGGAAAAGAACACCTCTTCATTATTAAAACAGTGCCCAGCACAGGAGAGAGAACATAGTTGAAAAATACATCAAGAACCAATTTCCCAAGGAGACATTTCCCTTCCTCCCAACTCCATCTGCATACTGCAAATGAGCTCAATTTGGAGCTTGTTCTCAACACCATGCAACCCCTCTTACAATAAAGGTGTTTCTCTTCTCCATTCGTCTTGGTAAAGAGAGATCTCAAATACCCAAAAATTCAGTTCAGTTTAGTTCCATGAAAATTCTTTAAAATTCAAAGGACAAGCACAAAAGCTGTAGAAGCAGCATGCTGAGTGACCATCAGTCCTAACTCCAACCGAGCTACAATAATCAGGGATAAATGCTTTACTAAGAGAACCTTTGAAACAAAAAATTCAAGCTTGCATATTCAGTTTCTATGTAGGAATGGTATCTAAGAATTGTCCTCTAAATTAATTGAATTAAGTTCAAATCAAAAAGTGGGAAATTTGAGAGAAGTAAGAACTGAGTGCTAGAGGGACTGGGGTTTTCAGTTGAACAGAATAGAGATTAATTTATTTTCCCAAGAAACAACTGAGTCTAAGATGCATAAACAAATCTGTTTAATTTACAATTAAGCTACTATATTACACAATTGGTTTATAGAAGTTCTTCCCAGAAGGATGAAAAAGCTTCTCCTGGCTTTAATCTGATTACAATTAAAAGATTAAAGTATTTTTCTAGTGGGCCTACATGGGTTTGTACTTCACAGTATTGTGCTGGGTGTCACTAACCTACAAAGATGACTTCTTATTAAAAAAATGGGCAAGACGACTTGCTTATGTAACTTGTACTTTCTGCCTTGTTCTTTTTGGAAGCAAAGATGGAATTTAATCCATTTAGCTGGAAAAAAAAAATCCCTAAAGCTACCTGTAGGGAAATTCATACCTGCTTAGACCAGCCAGGAACTTGGAGCTTGAATCAAGGCAGCAAAGGAACCAAGTATTGATGTCAGCAGGAGCAGCAGAACCTCAAGAAAATCTGGTTTTGTAGACTCCAGCCTTCATCCCAGGAACATCATGCCTTGGGATCAGAGATAGCATCTGGAAGCCTTACATTTTCACTTCTGTTATTGATAAGTTAAAATAAAGATGAACAGCAAAGTCTTACTAATCTAAGGAAAGAAACACAGGCTCAAAAGTGAGATTTTATTCATATTTGTTACTTATGCACAACCCGAAGTATGATAAAACCGATAAAAACGGCCTAGAATAGTGTTTACATCACTAAATTCAATTCACATTTCGTCCATAAAATAACAAAAGGAAAATTACAACATTGCAGGTTCAGAAAAACAGCTTGGCTACTATGACTGAAAAATTTACACTATCTTCACTGGTCACAACTGATTGCTTGTTTAATGCTTATTATTTTAAAATAAGCAGAAATTACAAAATTTCAGACACACCCAACTTCTGTGCTCATAAAATATATCTTCTGTCATATCAAATTTCAGTAGATTGGAAAGAATTTTCTGCTGAGACGTTTCATTTCAGCACGTATCAAAAGAACATCGAGAGTGCCCTCACCACCTGTGCAGTGATGTAATACTGAGGTCCCAGCTGCACCTTCAGCTACCTCTCCAAAGAATCATTTTGCAGCACACCATGATGGTAAGGACAAGCCATCTCCCACACGGTGATGAAAACCACCATCAGGCTGCGGCCTAAATTCTGTCCTCCCTGGTGGACACAAAGACCTCAGACTCAGGACACAGAATAAAGCACACTTCAGCTCTGCGCCTTAAGGCAAAGACAAAAGCAGCTCCACCTGGGATGGAGATCAGCAAGTACCTCAGCTGCCTCTGGTTACCAAGAGCTGGGGTCGCTCACCACTTCGCACAGATTGGTAATACTCTGTGTGATAAATTTTAACACCAGCCCTGAGGCAGAATGTTATCCCTCTGCCATAAAGGCAGCCACCACGGATTGAAAGTTCATATGCAGATTACAGAGCAATGCAGTAGCCAACAGTTTGCATGCAAACATCGCGTTAGACTGTTACATTCTCAGGACTAAAACTGTTAATGGTGTAAACACAAGTTAGACAATCACCTTCCATTTCTCGTTTTATCTTACATACTTCTTTTAAGAACAGACTGGGGGGGCTCACAGAACAAAGGAGGTTTACCAAATGTTAAGAGTTGGAGTTACACAGACTTCTGTTGCAAAGATTAAAACTGTAGTCTGACAAGGAAAGAACTCTTCCCCTGCTATGAGTAAAATTTAGAAGCCTCATTAGGCAAAGCAGCAGCCTGACTCTTGGTCCAGAAAAGAAAAAACAAAACAAACCATTTTAATACTGTACTACTGATTAAAAAAAAAAAAAAATATTAAAACAAAGAAAACAGAGACAGTTGAAGCAGACTTTATGGATGCAACTATGCCTAGGAAAGGACCAAGAAAATGAGTATATACATATATATGGCATAGTACCTCAACAGCCATCAAAACTGCTTTAACTGCCCATGTTTTATCCATGGGATGTACTGGGAAAGAAATACATTCAAAGTAAGAGTTCTGAGTCAATGTGCTACATGACTACACATGTACAAATCAACAACAACAGAACTTATGTACACGCATTTATACCTACAGGCATAAAGACCAAGTTTAATACTTGTGAAATGCATCTGATTGCTAGATCTGGACCGTTCCAATCTTTAGTGACAGCAGTAGCATTTCTCTACTGCAACAGCCCCAGGCTTTCCATGAGGTCTATCCTGAATCCAGTTATCTCATCGTAAGACTGAAAAGCTCTACGGGTATTTTCATTTATAACACGGACATGCATCTGCTACCCAGCAGAGACCCCCCCAACACTCTTCCCAACAAGCAGCCAGCAACTTAGAGCTGGTACTGTTACAGACATATCCTGTCTGCTCACCAAATGTCCTTTCTGAATCATGTGGGTTTCATTCTTCAAGGTATACATTTCATCATCTGCTACATTTTTAAGATAAAAAGGAAGATAGTATAAAATCAATTCTGTATGCATAAAAACTTAAGCCCGGAAGTGGTTAAAAATAGACTAAGGTGGGCATAATTAGTACCTAATAAAAAAGCTAGAAGTCACATTTATGTAACTCAACACTTCACTCAGCCATACAGTTAGCTGCCCTCAAAGACCAACAACCAGACCAATTCACAAGTATCTAAGTTGCTTACATAATTAAAAGAATAAGATGTGAAGTCAAAAAAATATATTTTATCCCTTCAAGAACAGGAAAGTAAAATAAAATGCTGGTTCTGTAACAGTGCAACAACTGCAGCATATTTTGCACGCAGCACAAGAGTTGCTACATTTAGTGGCACTTAAGTATTATGCAGTAAATACTGAAAGTAAGACAAGTTTCTGATCTGCATAAGCATAATCACATCATTATTACCAGAGTTGCTAAGCTACAGCATTCTGAATAATACCGATTCAATTTTAGCACCTCCCTCGCTAGCCTTAATACATGTCAACGTCCTGCTTTACATCTTGCTACCAAAGCAATCACTGAAGCCAAGTATTTAATGCAGTTGTCGGGGGCTCGGACCACGTTCAATCAGACCAGTCGTTCTCGTCAAACTCGGAGTCGTCGTCGGAATCGCTGTACTCCACGGCAATGCGCCTCGACAGGATGGTGGCCACGTCGTTGCCAACCGGCTCGCGCTTCGCCTCCTGCTCACGCTGCTCCTGCACCTTCTTCAGCTGAATCCCTGCAGAGACAGCTACTCTCAGACAAAGCTTTCCAGGCAAGAGAGTTCGAGTTTGACTCTCTTACTGGTGAGTTTGCTGTACTCTTACAAAATACTCAGGATGAAGGAGGGGGAAAAAGAAAGCAAGCATTGAGATACGAGAGCCTCCTTGAGCAAGGAAGAGGGAAAGACGAAAAAGGGAAATAATTCTCAGAGACTGAATACTTCTGGAATTCTAAAACTGTCAACTCTGTGTTGAAGCTAAATATTCAAGCCTGTACAGGTCATTTTCATCTGAGGATGAAAATTTTCAAAACTGAATTTGGAAATACTATTAGACCTAGAGCTCCATATTGTAAGCAAAGTCAGGAAAAGCCCTAAGTCACTGGTTAAAAGAAAAAAGTCAGTGTGCTGAAGCCTGGTGTTGGGTAATTCAGTTCTTCTGAACAGAAGCACAAACCCCTGTACATCTACCGGCACTTTGCATAACGAACACAAGTTTTTTGTGTTTGTTAGATTACGCCCACACAAACACCAGAACACGCTTGACGAGGCTGTGCATCTTTAGGTGCCAGAAAATGATCCAACCTCATGGCTGACAAATGTCCGAACAGCTGTGTGGTACCTGTGGTTAATGAAATCTGCCCAGCTGGGAAAAGAAGCCAGGAACTCATTTCAGAGGAAAACACTGTGCTCTCACTGAAAAAAAGGAACACCTGAAACTCAGTGTGTGCACTTACCCATCCTGATGGCAGCCAGAAGATCGCTCCGTGCATCGCTCATCGGTGCCTGCTTCGCCTCCGGTGCCGGAGGAGCGTGCATGGGGGAGGAAGAGAGGGATGCACCTGCAGCAGGAGGGCCTGGAGGGGGAGGAGGTGGGCCCGGAGGAGGAGGAGCAGTGACAACAAGCCCACCAGAAGGAGGAGGATGAGTAGCTGCGTATGTAGAGCCAGTCACCAATCCGGAATGGGAAGGTGGCACGGGGAGCTGAAGGGGACTAACAAACGCAGTTTGTGCTGAAGGAATCATGGGGGGTGGAGGAGGAGGGGGAGGACCTGTAGGATTGTAATAATCCACCATCTGAGCTGGGAGCATCCTATATAAAACAGAACAAAAACATTTCATGCATTCAAAGTTAGGACTTACAAAATTACTGCCCTTAAACTGCACTCATCCAACCTCAGGTAAAAAAAATCAAAAGCAATTTAGACTGGTGACTTAAATATGCGAGTGATTATACATGTAAGAATTGTGAAATATTGCTGATATATTAAGATTTAAGACAAATGTTCGAGTTAAAGGCTATGTCCTTTCAGCACTGTACAAAGTGAGCTTTTTATCTTAATTCTCCTGCCTAGTTAAGTATAAAGCTGCATTTCTTATTCAACATCTACCCTGTGGGACTGTTAAGTACAAAATCTTTGATGAAGAAGAGACCAAGAAAACTGCAGACTACACCCTTCAACTTAATAAAAAGTCAAGAGGTAATAGAAGACACAGCCAATGGAGAACAATGGAAAGTACGAAAGGAAAGATTTACCCAAAGGTAAATGTATCTCATGTGCTTCTTCAGTCAAATTTATCAGTTTAAATACCATTTAATTACATTGATACATTTGAATAGTTCTTGAAATAGGAGGCACAGGCTCACTTCTTTGTTAAAATGTCATTGAAAGAAATCTTAATCAGAAAAAAAAAATCAGAATTGGTAAGAGTTATGAAGTAGGTAAAGAACTAGATACAGGAGACAGGAGTTGAAGCTAAGGGACTGATGACACTGAATGACACACGTCAGTGTACGACAACTGCAACCCCCTGACAAGGGTCACGGACCTGAGGACCAAGCACAGTAATGTCTCAGACACTGGAAACAACAGAGAAAGGGCAGGCTGGAGCAGTCACTCCTAACTGAGTCATTCGCAGCACGATAGCCAAGAATCAGGCAAATGCTATCCCAGGATGCATCAAGCAAAGATGACAAACCTTGGCTTGCATAGTTAAAAACAACACAGGCAAGAATGACTGCAACTTTCCTGAGGTTACAACTTGGAAGTGTAAGCTATTTACACAAATGAACAGACAGAGACTCATTAGAAAACAGATGTTTTCTTTCTACAGGGGAACCAGAACTCTGGAGTAAGCCTGCCTTCAGAATGCAATTAGGCAAAATACCTACACAGGCATTTTAAAAATCTCTGTCTTGAATTAAAAAGTGGCATTCCTCCTGTGCCAGTAAGGAACTTTTGTCTATGGAGACCCCTTCCAATTCTGTCACAAGCTTCTCTTAAAAGGCATTTCAGGTATGCAACAAAGACTGCCAGATTAATCACAATCAACAGCATTCTTTCTGCACATTTCCTGCAGTTTAAAATATTATCCAAATTATCCTGTAACTACTTTCCACTTAACAGGAAAATTATCCCTTCTTCCATATTGTATTAGGCATCCTTAATATTTTACAATCATACTGACTTCACTGACTTCAATACTCACTTCACTCAATACAAACTTGATTATTTCTGCTTTCGCTATTTCTTCACTTAAATTCAGTTCATACATAGAAATTATACCAATTTTCTTCTGTCCTCCCCAAGGAGGCAACTAATGTATTTGGGGTCTTTTTCTTTGATGCATTACACATTATGATGGTCATGAAAAACATGCACTCCTCTGGTTTTGCCACTAGAATAAATCAGAGTTACCCATATTCTGCTGGTACCACAGGTACTGAGCTGTGCTGGCCATCTGAAGGCTGGGGTGGAGGTGGAGGTGGTTGCTGAGGTCTGTTCAGAGTGGCGTGTCGTACAGTGGTGGAGGGTGGTCTGTACTCATGCTCATGGCTTTGGGGTGCTGCCATGTACTGTGGACCATCTCCTGCTCCATAGGAAGGCATCGCTATCTGCTGATGGAGGGAATGATTCGGAGTAGCAGGATAAGAATAATCTGTAACATCAGATGCATGGGACCTAAAATTAAAGTAAATTGATACAGAAGGACAGATTGTGTGAGTGTAACAGGGCATTATCTAAATAACTGACTAAACAAGCTGAAAAGAATACAATCAGCATTATTTTTCTTGCAACAGGATTCCCCGACTTATCAAGCACCACTCCCTTTTAAGTCCACAGAAAGCACAAGAATTTTAGTAGCCGTAAGGAAGCTTATGTTTTTTTGTCAATGATTTTGACAGTCCATTGTTTGAAATGATAATACTTACCAGCCTGCCTCAAGTTAACAATGGCAGCAGGAAAAGAAAAGCAATACTACAAGCACTAGCAATTATGCAGAAGAACGTATTTTATCAATGCAGAGAAAAACAATTTCAAAAGTTAGAAAATGCTTTTTATTTTGTTTGCACAATTAATTTTGTTGGAAAGGCTTAAGGAAGCCTGGAAATGTAAGTATTAGTTGAGCAGAGAGTTCATAAAGATACAAAGTCTAGGATGCTCTGTCAAATAAGCCCAAGAGAGGGAGCAAAAGATCTTTTCATCCCATTACTGTGAAGACTTGTTTTAGTAATGAACAGTGGTGCAGCCTGGCTTTTAGTGAACATAGTGAATTGATGCACTTATCTGTGAGGCTGGAGGCAAGGTAAGCAACAAAAAGCCAGGGCTTTGAGCAAAACAAAATAACAAACCCTTTGGGCATTTTGTCCTCTTTCATGCTTCCTGCCTGTTCCATTTTCTTTGCGTCACTCATGAACTCAATGCCCATTTTCCTTCTCTCCCACTCTTCTTTTCTTGTTCTTACTTTTCTCACATTAATTTGCTGGTTTCTGTTTGGATTCAGCTTGTGTTTCTCTCTCTAAAGTACAATAAGTATAACAAACACATTGTAAATTGCCACAGTCCAAACACTACCATGTCAACATTTAATGCTTTAGTCTTACAAGTAGCAAAACAGAAGAAATACAACCATTTTTATTTTTACTTTAGCAGTAGGATAAAACCCCAGAGTATAACCAAATACACTTCTTTGGGACCTGACTTATAAAATACTGCTCATATAGTAGCTGGCAGCATGAAAATGTCTCTCAAACCAGTACATATTTCTGTATGTATGGGGTTTTTATAGCTCAAGACTACTCCAAGGTAAAAAATAGAAAGCCCCCTCTCCATCTCACTGCCATTCTCAGAATTAACCCTTCATGGATATAAAACAGATTTCAGGATTCAGTCTCAGATATTTGATGCACTGAAATGTAAAATACTCCATAATTTATAAAATATGAAAGGCTTACGTAAGTACAAGGTATCTGTCACACAAACAACATCAAAATCCAACACAGAGACGCATCCTACAATTTCTGCTTAAAAAAATCCCACAGATTGCAAATACCACAGATATCTGGAAACACCCAAATACACGTTGACATTGCTGGGAGATAAAAACAAATCACTTCAATATGAGAATTTAAACTAAGGAATCCTGGAAGCAAGGTTAAATCGGAAAAAAATAAAATTCAAAAAGTGTAAAATAGAACTCCTGATGAAAAAACCCACGCTTTTTAGATCAACCTTTGTCACTCTGCAGTGCTTCATTAAGACTAACAGGAGACAAGGAGACAAGTTTGCATTAGAAACTGTAAAACAAAACCAAGCAACCAAAGGGTTTTAGACAGGGATTGAGTCTGAATACATTATAGAAAGACCAACAAATCATATCAAATACTATGTTTTAATTACAAGTTCATTACTTTTCACAAAGACCACAACATTACAAAGTTCTGAGTAGATTTTTTTCCTTTTAAATTGATCTCCACTGGACAGTGGACTAAAGGTATCAGTCCACACTCTTGCAGTGGTAGCTGCCTCCACAACCTAGCCATTCAACAATTCAAACACTTTTTTCCAGTGGACTCTTTATTTCTATGTTTATTGCTAAGCACTCAATCACAAAAGACATAGGAAATAAGTAGGAAAATCCTCTGGAGGGACCAGCTTAGTGTAAAAAACTAAGACTTCAATGCACATCAGGTAACTCCCACAGAGCTCAAAGGGAATCTCAGTCAACGGAAGATGAATTTTGTTGCGTATCTCTAAGCAGAGATTTTTGTTATTTCAAGCAATAACATCTCATCTGGTTGTGTAACTTGCTTTTCAGACTAATGTAACATCAAAGAGCTGAACTCTTCTCCTACTGAAGCATTCTTTACAGGCAAATGTATTCCTGACTGAGTAGATCACAAAAAAATATTTAAGCTACCAGTAGAGCATCAAACAACAAACTAGACGCTAAGGAAGAGCTACTGACATTTTCTAGTAGACGTTTAAATGCTTTGTAACTACAGCTACTGAAAACCAAATATAAAGCATGCAGCAAACACTTCTTTCTCCGCAATACATAACATTATGATGACAAAAACACTCACGTGAAGCTGAGGAAGAAAAAAAATCATTACAGAATGTGCTATGTCATTTATGCTTTGAAATAAATTTGAAAAGAGTGTTTTAAACATGCACTGTATGTTTTGTCTAACTATTCCCACCCTGTAAGAACACCTAATTCTACTCAGCATTGCTGAACATACAACTGTGGTATAAGAAACAGCTTGGCTGGAAACAGACCTAGTATCTGGGGACAGTGATCCCTCGGAAGATGCTCCATGGTACACACTTTGAGACAACCTGTTGTCAGGTCTAAGCTCTTTGTCATATGCCATCATATTCCACTCCTGGCGTCTGTTCCTGGCTTTTCTAACCTTTTTCACCTCACGGGTGGTGCCATCTATACGCTTTTGCTCCTAATGTCCAAACAAAAGAAATAAAGCATGCAAAGAGAGAGAAAAAAGGAAAGGAAGAAAGCTGGTTAAAATGCAGTTAGAGTGCATGAAAATAAGACCAGATTTACAGATGAAGCCAAGTCTTCATCAAATTTCTCTGCACTGAAAATAAGAATATCTCCTTACGCTATGAACCTCATTAGTAGCAGGACTTTTGATTTGCCTTTGTTCTGTAGGATGCATGTGCTACCGTGATGCCAATCTCCTGCTTTTCCTAATACAGAGATGGGACCAATTTTAAAAGCCAGAAAGTTAAACTTTTTCTGACATCATGTCTTTTTAGACCACACTGAAGCACCTGTAATTTTCATCTCCTGAAAATCAAACTTCTGAGAATGTTAAATAAGCTCAGGGCTATTCTGGTTATTCATTATGGTCACAATCAACAGGGCCTGGGGAAGCATGGAAAAACTGGACACAATTCCTTATTCCATAGTCTATGTGAAATTATTTTTGTTTGCTTTAATTTCCTTTCCCTTCTTAGATCTAACTGACTATCATAATTCCTCCTAGTTTCTCCTCATCATTTCCCATTATCTGATATAAAAATGAACTGCACTAGTTCTCTCTGCAGTGAGTCAGTAATACTCAGGCCAGCAGTACATTAAAGCTTGATAGGTTCAGGACAAACTTGGCTGCTTATATCTTACAATGTAACACCATGCTCCACCAGTGTCAGTGTTTATCCTACCTATTTATCTTTACCTCACTGACAGCAAGATCTCCCAATACTGGGTCCCAATGCCTTCATCCCTTGGAAATGTTGTACTCACCTACTTCTGACTACACAGTGTGAATATAAAAATCATACTGGTGCTTCAGCACAAAAAAATGAACAAGATTGCTCAATTCAGACTGAGAAGCATCTGCTACTCCTTTTCTTAGTATTTTGAGAGCATAGGGTTTTGGTTTTGTCAATCAGCTCTAGATCCCACACCTTCGAATACATGTTTTATCTATTAGTAGGTTGATATTAGGCTTTTGGCTGCTAGAAAAATAGTTTCTCATGAAAGAATTACATTGCTATTCTGAGAATGCAGTCAGTGAATTGTACTGAGAGAAGAGCTTGGTCAGATTCTGGTAGGCAAGCCTTTTACTGGGGAATCTAGACCCACAGAATAAGGGATAATAGTTGGAAAGCCAGCTCAACATAAAGTTCATCACAGATGAACACAGGTTTTTTACTCCAATTGTCAAACAGCACTGAGTAAATAATTCTGAAATAACAAAACTATTCTGAAAAAAAACCCATCAAATGGCTTACTTGCCCTTGTTTTGGAGCTCTTGCTCATTCATGCATGTTTGCAGGAGGGACCTGCTGACCCTGCTAACATACAGAGTGACAGAAAAGACTTCTCCAAGTTCAACACCCCAATGTTTTGACAACTCTTGCTCATTTTTTCAATAAACAGATTTTTGGCCTGATTTATGTTAGATAACAATGATCATCTTGGTTCTTAATTCTTAAATTCTCCCCAAATATCTTTTCTCCGCAAACTTTTTAGAATCACACCCCTTTTTTTGTCTGATAGCCACTTTTTCACATCAAATTCTGCCAATACAAGATTTGGCGCAGAAAGGTCACAGATTCGGTCACGCTTTAATTTAAATATATAAAATTTTGGTAATTGCCATGCTTGAGTTAAAAGCTTGCTTGTTAAAAGCTGTTCACCTGCCTTTTTCAATTACTTGCTGCAAATGGTTTGGTTTTTTTTTTTTAAATTTTCGACTTTTATCCTGATTAATTTCTTAAGATTTTGTTCCCTGAGTCGTGTTATATTTCGGAAGACAGCCCAAGTAAGCCTTTTCACTGAAAACACTTAAGTTTTGTCTTCTTTCAGAACAACAATTTCGTCATCTAGAGGTCACAACTACATATTTCTTGCAAGATTCTAAATAAAATATCCACCTTCTGACCAATATATGATGCTGCTGGGAAGACAATAATTTTGATACAATTCCTATACAATCATGAGTGCTTAGATGACTGCCTACAGTTACTGCTTACTATTTAGAAGTTTAGTTTTAAAGAGATCACTTTTTTTTTAATGAAAAGGTAAATACATATGGATGCATAAACAACAGAAAATAAACACAAAGCTTAGCTGATTTTAATTGGATCAGATTTCAGCTGGACAGGTTGTTCCAGACCAGCATCTGTAAGCATGCTAAGGAATAAATACACTTGACTCCTTTTTACTCAAGCAGTACTAAACCTCACTGGTAGCGATATTTTCATTAAATATTATATCAATACATCTCTAAAACATTAAAAGTTTTCCAAAACAGTGGGGCAGCCCTATTACTAGGAGCTGACAAAGCTATATATACCGCCAAGGGTAGTTTTAATTGTTCCAGTAGCAGTTTCGTTTCCTTGACAATGGTGACAGCTCCAACTTTACTACCCAAGGCAAAGATGACAGAGCTGTAGGGGAGCTGAAGCCTTTCTAGATAATTACAGCTGGAAATAGTCCTCAGAAAATTAAAGTAACACTAAGAGGAGTTACTGTTTTTTTAACTAACTATAATAGAAGCTGTGGCAGACAAGTGGGTGCTGTAGATAAAGCCAGAAAACAGGTACATAATTCATGTTGGCAGGAAATTATTTCAGCAAACACAAAACGTATTAGAGCCTTCAAACAGGGTTAATTGTAAGTTTGATATTTGCATCAAGAATTAGCACATGATATTTCAAGCATCTTAATAAAGAATTAAGAGCTAGTAATAAAAAGTAGCTTCAGCAAGTATTTGCAACCCTTTCAAAAAACTGGAAGCACGAGCCTAGAGTATTTTCCTGACCTCAAATTTATAAAATCCTATCAAAACACAAGTAATCAAGAATGGTTTCTGAAATACAAGCTTTCCAAATTAATTTTTTTTTTTTACTTACTTGAATAGCTTATTATTGTCAGATAAAAAAGCCAGAACAATAAAGAGCAAATGTGAACAACTTTCCTTTGTTTAATCACAACTGCCCTATCTAGAGTCATTCAATTTAGAGTATTACTGATACATACCAAGTCAAAACTACACTGAACTCTGAGACACTGATCTACAGAAAGTAAAAAATGGACTACACAGATATTAAAGAATGAAAATGACAGTTTTCTTCAGAAAAAAAGTTCATCTGAAAGCCAAATCAGAGGAAGCCTGTTAGATATTTTCAATTAAACTGTATACAGAAACAAAAAGCACTATATTTGAGGCAAGAAAATTTAACTCCTCACAAACCTCCTGCTGCAACAGCTCGAGTACCTAGGGCAAATTACCAAAATAATACTGGAAAACTGATTCTATGGCGCAGGGACTACTCTCAGATTTAACTGAAAAATTGAGGCTAAAAACTAGCTGTATTTGGTCAGCTGAGTAGGATGGCATTTGGATGTCTAGCTTGCACTTTGCTAAGCAATGCACATTTATTTCACCTGCACAGCTTCTCAACAGCGATCAAGTTTTGTGCTTCTGTAAAGTACAAACTGAGTAAAGAAATCTCATTTAATCGATTGAAAATTTAAGTTCATCTACCAGATTGTTAATAAATGCTCTAAATTCATTCCTGGTTACTGCTACCATAAGGGAAAAAAAATAAAAGAAAAAGGACATTTGGTTCAGCAACCTGTAGAACAAAGTGTGCCTGGGAGGAATCTCACCCAAACCATTCTGCTCTCTAAAGGACCCAAAATCATGAAATGATTGAAAACTATCCTCTGGAAATCCAAACCTATGCTTTCTTCCCATCACAAAGTCAACTTTATCCACCCAAACTCAAGTCTATGCTGCTTTCTTCTTAGTTGGACTTGGCATATATTTAATCAAATCAAATAGCACTTCAGCCAGAATTTATTAAGGGGTATTTCTGTGATGTATGGCTACAATCCCACATGACTGGAATTGAGGATACTTGCATTTGTGCACTGTAATAAGATAATTAAAATCTATAAAAAATATACCGTGGATGGAAATAAGCAGGATGTGTTGTCTAAGTTAAAGTCTAAAATTAACTTTATATACATATAAAGTAGTTTTGTAGAAATCGTTCTAAAGGAATAAAGAAATGTCCAAGTGATGTTATAAACTCTCATAAAAGCATCAGTATTTTTTCCTTTGAAATCAGAATGGAAAATATCTCTAATTCCAATTCCTTTCCTCTCCCATTACAGTGTCTTCTTTTGGAGCAGAACAGGGCCATTTTTCTGGGTACCAATATACAGATACTGGCAAAGGATTCAAGTAAGCATCTTGGAAGATAACCATGCCACTCCTAAAATTCAATTTGCTGCCTTCTTAAAATAAGACAGGATAAACTATAAAAATGGAATGCACTGAATCTACAGCCACACAAAGAGGAACAATCTTTTCACACACACTAAGTATGAGCTGGCAGTTTTTATGCCTGGACAGCTGCACATAAAATTGTATTGCACAAATGTGCTATTATGTTTCTGCTTTTACCTTTTGTCTCCTCTTTTCTTTTCGCTTATCTTCAGTATCTTGTAACATTTTTTCTTTCCAAAGATCAAAAAAATAGGAAGGATCAGTATAGAACTTCAATCCATCTTTCTTATCATCCCTGGAAAAACAGCAGAAGAAAGCTAAAAATACATGAATTAGTATATATTAAATCCAAAAAACTTACCTTTGATGATCATCCAAGCCTTAAGCTGATCAATAACATCCCTTACTAACCGGATGTCCATAAACAAATATCATCACACTGTCTGCAGCAGCAGCAAAAACACATCCTTTGGTCATAAATCCTACACATTTACCTTCCAATTAAAAATTCGTAAAAATTAAATACGCTGCAACTGCTGTGCTATACCATTCTTAAAAAATAAACAAATTATTTATTGCAGACTGAGTTTTATCAATCTTGAAAAAAATCAAATCTTAATAATCAATATAGCTTTTCCCTTCTGCTATAACTATTCTCTGCATACAATTAGGAAATAAAGGGCGAAGTACAAGAAGGTAATATTTCCTTACCTATAAGGTGAAAGAATATTCAGAGGTGGTGGTTTGTCACTTTGATTATAAATATCAGCCACCGGGTTTGGAATGCTGTTCTTTGAAACCACCTGCTGGTCTTGTACTGTTGAGCTCTTGAATGCTTTCTTCATGTTGATGTCTTGTAAGGATACTGTTAGAAACAGAAATACATTTACCACAGGCCTGAAACGAATGTAAATGGATACACAACATCCATTTTCCACTGATTATCTGAAATATTTTCAGCAAGTTAACAGAAAGACAGGTTTTTCCTTAGTGGATAATACTGATATTTAAACACAAAGGCATGTAAGAATTACCACAATAAAACAGATTTAAGTCTCACTTGTTCCAGAACCTCACTTAAAATAATGCGACCATGGACTGTATCTTGGAAGATGACGCAAGAATGCTGTCACATGCAGATGTCCAACCATTTCCCCTTTTTACAAAGTTTATCCTGGAGTTCTAAGAGCAGAAAGTCTGGCTTCTTCTGAAACACGACGTCTGGTATTCCTCTGACACAGTGTGTTTTATAATTACACATGGTATCCATACACATTCCACCTCATTCTAAGTATAATTAAATTACAGCTGCAACAACCTCCTGTGACAGTTTCACTTATTTTCCTCTCCTTATTTTCAGCTCCTAAGTCTCCCCATATAATTGAACACTGCTTCCTCTTAAGTTCTGCTCAGGTCTCTACAGAGAGGAATACTTGTGCTCTTGTACTTTCATTTTATCTTTTCACATACGCAGCTCTGGGGGAAACGACATCAGGCTTTTCATTCTTTTCAAATGGAAGATTTAAGTTGGTTTTAATTGTTCCTGTCACTTTTATCAAGAGTTTCTTTCCCTCTTACCACAAGTTTTCATGAGATGCAGCAATCATTGTTAAAGAAGATCCAGTTAATGACCAATCACAATTTTAAAGTGGCAGTAAGCTCTTGATATCATCGTCCACCCCTAAGCACCCCGAAATACAGGTTTTAGACTGCAGTTGAAGATGATGTTGAAATCTTCATTGGGCTGCCTACAATGACACTGATCACTTCTGGATTCAATTCAAGTGTTTTATAAGAGTGTAAGCTGTAGGACTTGTGCAAACCAAATGTATCAGCTTAGTCTCTTTTGACATTTCATCTAATACTTCATGCCCATTCATCAAATTTACTGAATCTCAAGGAAAAACTTTGAGAAATTCCACAAGGTAAATGAAAAGTAATGGCCAAAAATGTAGTATACTGATGACCTGAAAAAATTAAAAGGGATGAAATTTTACACTGTTACTGCTTATCATGATGGACACCAAATCCCACTCAGATGTCTCTGCCCAACTATTTTTGTTATCTGTGCTGAGGTCTTGCATCTCACTCCAAGAACTACTTAGATTTTTCTGTAACTTTTACAATAGCAAAAAGTAAAACCAGAATATTTAATATCTAATAGTTGTTCCCCCATTCACATCATCTGAAGTATCAAAACACCATTTTTGAAACTACTTTCTATTTAAACCTGCCTGTAAGTATAAGGTATTTCAAGCCGATTTTTAGATGTATATATATCTGAATTGTTTTGTTCTTGTTTGATGGAAGACGCTCAAAAGAATAATTTTTAAAAAAAAAGTTTTCTGGAGATTTTTAGAACAAGTTATTTATATATTTTTGAAAACTCAACCTCAATTATTTTAAAATGTTTTTTCACCTGTAGTTTTTTTATATATAAAATATTTTTATATACACTGTATTAATTATAGCTAAGAATATAAGAAACCACTGATGCAATCAAATCTGAAGGGCTTTTTAAACAACCTTGCAATTGACATTTTTCTTAAATGCCAAAGCTATCCAGAAACATACTATTTCTCACAGTACAATGAATTATTAGAACGACTTCAACTTCTACAGGGAAATAGCTAATAAAATTTACTACTGACACTAAGGTGACAGCAGTTTGTATATATAGCTTATTAATATGAAGTATGATTAGCAATGCAAGAGTAACAACTGCTGTCAGTTTAAAATAAACATTGATTAAATTTTCAGTCCATACACTAGTTTCCCCTTCCAAAAGATTGCTTTTAATTACTCTCCAAACTCTGAAAACTAGGTGGGTGGTAGTGCATAACACTAATGAGACATTAATGAGGCAGTAAAAAAAAAAGGGGGGGAAAAAAAAGAAACAGCTGCAAAACCAAGATGAGAACTGCATTTCCAAAAGTACAGTGTATTAATATCATCTAGTTTGCTCATAGTACCAATACAATATGCCTCAAAAACTATGCCGAATTATGATCCCATAGGAGCTTAGTTTATGTTCCTATCTAACTCTTGACTCCTAAGATAGCAAAATGCAGGTGCTTGTACCAAAAAATCAGAGTGGTTTGGTTTGGAGAAGACCTTAAAAGATTATCTCATTCCAAACCCCCAACCATGGACAAGGACTCCTTTCACTTAACTAGGTTTCTTCAGAGACAGGGCATCCACAGCTTCTCCGGGCAACTGTGATAGTCTAACAGTTAATATGTTCCAAAACCATAAAACAACGACATGCAATAATTTCCAGAGAGTAACCAGCTAAAAAAACGAAGGCTAAATATTACACCATTACACTATTAAATATCAACAGTAAAATTTAATAGTGGCAGTAATTATTGGCACGATAAATATACAAACTACAAAAATCTGAATGGCAAGTAAAATATACAAGCCATATAAACAGCACTATTAAATATATCACAAGTAGCATTAACTACTACTGGGTCAATCTCACACTGCTGTACTGATACAAAAAGCTTTTACATTTTACTAAATGTCAGGAATCATCTAAACAGGAAGTATAGGCATTGGCTGGCTCAGACATGTAGCATGGAGGCCAAGATGCACATTAACAGCTTTTACAGCTAGACAGAAAAATGCTTTACCTACCCAAATAAGTGCTTTCAAACAATATAATGATGTTACTGAAATCCTGTGTTTTTACTGTGTTATTTATGAAGTGAATGACCAAGCTCATAAACAGGAAATATTTTTAAAGGAAATACAGTTTCTAGGGAGTAGAACCCCTAAAAAATGTCACCTTGTTGATCCAAACACAGTGCCTAGTTTAGATACAGGGCAACATATGATCTTTGCTGACCAGAGAACAGATTAACATGCCAATGTGTGTTTGTGACTACCCTACCCTGGAATTGATAGGGACACAGAATGTCTCAAACTTTTTCCAATATTCTGACTTACTTCCAGTAAAGTCTGTATTTATTTATGATTTGCTGGACTCACAAACTCAAAGTTTTCCTCATGAAAAACGCAGCTTAATAGCTCCATTACTACACGGGCTTCTAGACTCAAGAATACTTTTACTTTCTCTGATAAAGTGATTATTCCCAGCTTGCCTTACTGAGACAACAAGATGAAATATCAGCACAGAATTACTTTGAAAAGACAGAGGTTATTGTGCAATTAAACAGTGCTCTTGTCACCATCACTTCTGGCTCAATGCTTTCATGCAATTACCTACCCTCTTCCACTGTTGAATCCAGCTGGGTGACTTTGACAGCAAGGCGATCAATTCTGTCTTGGAGGGAATTTGCTCTGATGTAGAAGCTGTTGGCCTCATTAAACAATTCACCAAATATGTCTTCAGCATGTTTGCCTGTGTAAGAAAAGAGACAAGAAAATCCCTTAGCTAGTGGCTTACAAAACACAAGACAAGTGGCTTCAATATCATGAAATATAAAAAACCACGGTAGCTGTAGGATTAGAACAGCACAGTTTGTCATTCAGCAAAATTTGGGGCAACAGATTTGTAAAAAATGTCAAAATATACTATAAATTCTGCCTGAAGTCTATTCTTATGGACATCCTGGTTACAGTCTTAAAAATACAGAGAGACTTAATAAATTCTAATCCTTATGTAGCTGAACTAGTGCCAACTGACAGACAACTGAGCATTAAAACCAGCCCCTATGATGAAAAGGCCTGAAGTTACTGCAGTCCATAAAAGCTTCTGAACTACATTTTGAAATTAAAATCTTGCAATCCATAGTGGCTAAGATTTAATTTTAAGCATAAGCACAGGCCAACATCAAAATTAAAGCAGCACGAAACAGATAAAAACAGGTAAGAAACTGGGATTCTCCTGCAAGGCAGCCCACTTACCTCTACAAACGCCGACTGCACATGTTGCTGTCTCTGGAGCCATTTGAGAGAGGGTCAGAAACCAGTGACCACATGTACCCACAGGACTCAGTGCACAATCTTTTCAGCCTCCCTTTCACCCCCTGCACGTTCCCAATCACTGTGAGAGTGGACAGTGCAGTCCAGATCACCAAATCACTGAACAATTAGGTTGGAAAAGACCTCTGAGATCACTGAGTCCAACCTACGTTCAAAACCTATCAACGTCAACTAGACCATGACACTAAGTGTGACATCCAGTCTTTTTCCTTTAACACCTCCAAGGCATGGTGATTCCACAATCTCTTGGGCAGCCCATTCCAAGGTCTAATTATACTTTCTGTGAAGAAATTCCTCCTCATGTCCAACCTAAACCTCTCCTGAATCAGCTTAAGACTGTTCTCTCATCCTGTCACTTGTTGCCCAGGAGAAGAGACCGACCCCCACCTGCCTACATCCTCCTTTCAGGCACTCATAGAGGGCAGTAAGGTCTCCTGAGCCTCTTTTCCTCCAGGCCAAACACCTGCAAGCTCCCTCAGCTGCTCCTCAGACTTTTGCCCCCGACTTTTAACCAGCTTTACTGCCCTTCTCTGAATCCACTCCAGCACCTCAATGTCCTTCCTGAACTGAGAGGCCCAGAACTGGACACAGTACCTGAAGTGTGACCTCACCAGTGCCAGGTACAGATTTGCAGCCTCAGGCCCTTCCCTGAAAGTGCTACAGTGGACAGAAGGTGCTACATGATAAACCAAATCCCTCCCTGATGTACCAATCATTGTGCATGGCCGCTCCTCTCCCATTCCTCCCACAG
This sequence comes from Hirundo rustica, assembly GCF_015227805.2. NCBI lineage: Eukaryota > Metazoa > Chordata > Aves > Passeriformes > Hirundinidae > Hirundo > Hirundo rustica. The sequence goes on along the minus strand of NC_053451.1, from coordinate 47,354,305 downwards.
AACTAGGAACACCCATCCACAGTTTGACTCTCTTCGTGCCCCAGCCCACAACTCTCACCCACTCCAGATCAGTGGTTCCAGATCCCCAATTTAACAGTTTGCCTGCCCCAGAACTTTCCCTACAAATTTCAGATTCCACCCAAAATCATTGCTCCCACTCACTGAACTGATGGTCCCTCCTACCCAGATACTGCTATTTCATTTAAGATGTCTCCCTCTACAATTTCTGCAGCCAAACCCCCTCAAAAAATCCTTTTAGAAAGAAAAGTCCTGCCTCCTGCACTTCACCATGCTTTTAAAACAAAAATTTTAAAACCCCACTTCTGAATTAAGCTCATCTTGTTACAACCTGTATCAAGAAGAGTCTGAAGAGCAGAAATGGAAAAGAGTGGGGGGAGAAAATAAAACTATCTAATAGTTGGAAGAATATGAAAATATGAAATGAAATATGCATTAACCACCTACATATGACTTCCAAACCAGTCATTATTGACATTTTAAGTTGGGTCCAATAAGCAACCTTAATAGTTCACAAAGAAAAGTAAAAATACAATGAAAATTTTGGTTAAGATCCCATCCTGTGAACATGTGGAGACAATAATTCAATGTAAAAAAATGCCACACTTAGGAAGTGAACAGGACAATCTGGCCTTTTCTTGGTCACTTACCTGGGAGGGAAGAAAACAACAACTAGACTAAAACATTGGAAAACACTGTGAATCACAAGAAAAAAAAAGTGATTGTCATTGAATGAAGGACTTTACCAGTCATAATTTTCATTACTACACGTAATATCAGCCAATAACTAACCCAAAATGTTAAAGATATGTCAGTGTATGTAAGCTCTGCTTCATACATATATGTGGAAGGTGAATAAGTAAGGTATGCTATCTACCCGCTCCTATCTCCTCCTCCTCCAAAACAAGTCACACACAACCACAGAATAGCTGAAGTTCAAAATCATCTGGTCCAATTCCTTGCTCAAAGCACAGCGAGACAGAGAAGACTGCCCAGGACTCTGACCAGCTGGGTTTTGAACACTTGCAAGGATGGAGGCTCCACAACTCCTCCGGACTACCCGTGCCAGTGTTCAACTACCTTCACACTGGAAGTGTTCTCTAAGTGTTCCCAGCAGCTACTTGAAATTCACTTATAATCCCCACTTGATTCAGTTGCTCCAAATGAAGATGTTATTCCAAGCTATGGAAAAAATAAGCTTTTCAACTCTTCAGCTAAATAAAGCAGTTATATTCTGCAACCAGTATTCAGAGCTCAATCAATTTTAATAGATGTTAGTTTATGTTAATATATTGAAATCAGCCTGCTGAGAGAGGACTGCCACATCCTAGGATTAAACACATCACCCCTAGAGAAGTCAAGGAGATGGATGTTTGTCAGTTATCTTTCAGAAGGCAAAGTGGGAGCATACTTCTTTTAATATTTGAATTTTTTTCAACACTTGCTAGCCTAGAACACATGAAAGACAAACTGTCAATCTCCTGTCTGTGAAAACAGTGACATAGCAAAGCAGTATTGGACATGCTGTTGTGATTAACATGATGCAGTAAGTTTTAGAAATAAAATAATACTTCAAGTATTTTCTATGTTGCCGTGTTTAGATTAGATCTTTAACAAAACTGAAACAAGCAGGAAAAAAGCATGTATCTTTCAATTTAAGAACTGATTTTGGTACTCTAAGACAGTAATTTAAAAACAATTGGTGTTGCCCAACATGTGGCCAACCTGCACATTAATTTAAAAACCCATCAAAGAAATTATGCAGTCTTTCCTCCTAAGGTTCCCTCTGACTACAGAAGACAGTGATTCCACCCACCCATTTGTAACCAGATTAACTAGAAACATTAGAATCATGCTTTACCCCTCCTCTTTTTTTGAAGATGCAAAAGTGGTAGGCTGTTACTGACTAGGCCTTGATTCTGATCTCCTTTCTCACAGCACCTCCAGCAAGATACTTAATGGCAAAACCCAACTTTTCCAAGCCAGCCTGGTTCAGCAGTACTACTACAGAGGAGAGTGACACAGATGGATGCAGCGTGCTCAGGCCTGCACAAAAAGTAGTGAAACTGAGCCAGTGGCCAATCTACCCAAGAAAATACTAAGAGGCAAGCTGGCAGATGTTGTTCTCTGCATGAAAGAAAAAGTCTTCCAAGTCTTCACAGATTCCACACTTCCTCCATGTTACTTACAGGTAGAGGCTGCAAATGCCCCCTTGTCCTTCCCCTCCCGTAGATTCTCTCCTCCCAAGTGGAGGCAAATGCCCTAAACAAGATTCTGCCTTACATAAAAGCGCACAGTTACATACAGAATGCTGCTCACTCTGCCTGTGCTCTGAGCCAGCTGGCTGGAAACAAACCCAAATCCGAAAACATAAAACAGAAAAAGCTCTCCTGAGGACACATTTCCTTTGGATAAGAACTTGCTCACGTCTCCCAAAAAGAGCAGAGGTAGAAGTAAGCCAGATTTGTATGCAACAGTACAGACATGCCAGTTTTCAAAATCCACACTGAACCCACAGTACAACACTAAAAACCAGCGTGACTGCAAGAGAGACCTGAACTTGCTCACTCAATGTCTCAAGCTGTGGGAACACCAACCAGCTCTGATGCTGCCGGCAGGACATATTACTTCAGCTCCAGCACAGCATTTTTCTGTGATCATTTTCTTGCTCTCAGTTGGCTCAAAAGACTGGCAAAGCAAATGCTGCCTGCAGAAAAAACCCTCTGCAAGCATGACATAGGTCAGACTGTGGATGAGAATGGTACTACATTTCACTTGTTAAATACCACATATTCATCTGTTAAAACTAAGGACACATCATTTATTTGCACAGATCTTCAACTTGACACTAACAGAACTTTAGGGGCTATCTACTAAGACTTCAGGTGACCCTAGAAATCCGCTAAGGGAGAATTGCAGGTAGTAAGTAGTCAGTTCCTCAGCAACAATCATAAGAGGATCTAAATACACAGTATAACAGATTAGCCCCAAGACCAAATCTGGATAAATGAAAGCCTGGATGCATTCCTAGCAAGTCAGAGAAGTAAAAAGTGTATTATGCACACATGGACAATCATTGCACAATACCAAAATGAGGTCTTATCACATCTCCTTCAGTAAATTCAAACATTAGACATTCTTCTCAATTTTCTGAAACTTAAGGATGTCACTACTAAGCAGCCGTCTGAGAAAACTGTAAATGAAACTCAATGACAATGCAAACAGCAACTACCTCTGAATCACACTGGACACTAAATTGTCAGCTGCTGTTCAAGAAAAATCAGAGGATCACTTGCAAGCTTATCTGAAAATAATAACTCAATGCTTATCAATTAGCAACAATCAAAATTCTACAAATTCTTAGGGCAATAATGACAAAACATAAGTCTGTTTTCAATATGATCTGAAGTCCTCAACACTCCACCTTAAAAAACCCACAATATACTCTAAGTTACACATCCAAAGCAGAAATAACAGTGATCAGAAATACAAAATGGTTTCTATCCAAAAAGACCACTTACAGATCAGGATGCTTCAACCTGGAAAATATATCACCAGGAGAACAGGATAAAGACTTAATAAAACCACAAATTATTATGGAAATGCGCAAGATGAAAGCACCTTTCATCTTTTTTCATCACACCAGAATGAGAAGGTATCAAAAGGAAGAAACAGGTCAACTTCCATTGTTGGACATTCTGTCACAGGTCACTGGTCAAGAAAAAGGTGAAATCCCTATTTCAACAGATCTAAGCAATACCACAGATGATAGTTTTACACATGCTCATTACATAGGATGATTCAGATGGACCTCCAGCTCAGCAAAATCCCTAAATCACTGACCACTGCAAAGAGGAAATGCTGTGTTTCTTGTCCTTTTTCCCTAAGCAAAGGCGTTTTCCTCTCATCATGAGCTGAACACCAGCGGGCCCCAAAGTCTGAGCTCCATACAGACTCAGTTTTAAAACCACGTCCATTTACAAAGTGAAGCAACTGATGAAGCAGTAATTTCTTTTCTAGGACCAGCGTTATCAGCACAAACAACAGTTGCTGATTGTTAAGGACTGTCTGAAAAACATCTCTTATCCCTTTCATCAAAAATATTGTTCATCTTGCAAACACTCCAGTCATGCTTCTAGAATTGCTCATGGCGCTGTCACCTGACAGGTGGGGTGTGTAGGCTGCTCTGCACAGAGCTGATGTGAGCCTGTCTCAACAGTAGCCTGCAGGCTTGTTCAGCAAATGGCATCTTTTCAGCGTGCTTGATTTCATTCATATGAATTCAGCACACACATATATAAAAAAGAAAGCTTAAGAAATACTAGCACACTATGAAAAACTAAAATTTCAGTCAGATGTGTCATCTGATACCAAGAGGCTGGAGAGCTTGCTGGCTCAATCCTGTAGGACTGAAAGGCAAGAACTCAAGTGCTGGTCTTGTTTCTTGCACTAATTTCTCCCACCTTAGAAAAATTTCCGGTTTTCTATGCTCGTTTTTTGATTGGGGCTTTTCTTGGTAGTGAGGTTTTTTTTGTTTGGTTTGGTGGTGGGTTTTTTTGTTTGTTTTGGTTTTTTGGTTTTGGTTTGTTGTTGTTGTTAATTTGTTTTTTGGAGTGGGGTTTGGGGTGGCAGAGGGGTTGGATTTTTAATAAACTTCAAAATATAGAAGAGTATAAAGCAAATGAAATAGCATATTATTACAATACCTAAGTGGTAATGTCCCATACCACACTTCTGCTCTTTAAAACAATCCTTTTAAAACATGGAGGAACAATCCATCTTAAAGCTTTTCATCTCTTCAGTTTTTCATCATGAATGAAATACTTGCAGGAAGTTACAGATACTTACTTAAGCTGCTTAGCTGGCGTATGATAGCAGCAAGGGTGCTATTGGTTACACATTCCAGTTCACTTGTAATTCCCTCTGGCAGAGCTCCTCGGCAGAGATGCCGTGGTTCAATGTTCCTTTTCACCAAAGGCATGGCTCACAATCTGTAATTTACAAGCAAATACGTATGACATTTACAAAAATGAAATTAAGAGCTCTGAATCACTGTAGTACACATTCAGGTTTTTTTCCTCCAAAAAATACTTCACCTTTCTTCTTTTAAAGCCTTGCTTCAGCCTTCCCACCGTAAGATACTGTATGATTCCTACCAGGGCACGGGAGTTGTGCACTCATGCCAGAATATGACAAGAACACAGCAGAACAGCAGAGAATACAGGCAATAGAGCTAATGCAGGCTTTTTGCCTTAGATTTGGTGTGAGATTTACTGTATGCACAGATTTGTGCTGCAGTTCCAGAATCAGCGGACTTCAGTGCACATTTGCATTTATAAAAAACTGGCAGTCCCCACAGGAGTGGCAGGAAAGGTCACTGTCTGGAGCAGGCTGGCATCCTGCCTTGGCAAGCTGGCCACCAAGAGACCGACCAAGCACTACAGCCCCTGATTACATCAGACACCGACCAACCCCAGCTCCGACAGCCTTCAGTAAAAATGATAAATTCATCTGACACCTAAGTAAGGGCAAGCGCCCCTCAGAATTAGGCTGCATGAGGAAGATGATGGTTTTCCACAGGTGTTGCTGTATGGCATTCTGAATGGAGTAAAGGCATGCATTGAACGGCTTTTGGGAACATGCCAGATGCAGGAAGACATTTAGCTGAGAAAACCAAGGTTGTCAGAACTGGTTTTCTTGGAAAACTTAAATAAATGAGGATGGTGTCTCATTTCCAGCCCAGACCAAGGGGAGGGGCCAAGACACTGTGTTACTTGATACCATCTCACGTCATTGCCAGGGGCAGGGAAAAGGGATTCCTCTCATTTCCTCTACAGTCAGGAACAACCTGGCTTCAGTCAAGTCAGGTTTTGCAATGAGCATTTTTGCACATGAACCATTCTCACTTTTCCTATTAATATTGTTGCTGCAACTGTTTGTTTTCTTATCTCATTGCTGTTTCCAGTAAATTATTCTTAGCTCAAGCCGTGATCTTTGCCTTTTGTGCATCCAGTTTCTCCTCTCTGGCCAACCTGGGGGGATGGGGGGCAGAAGAGGGGGAGAAGGGGAGTGAGCTGGTGACAGGGTGGTTTGGAAAGTCTTAGGGGGAGAACTAAATTGTAGAGTACCATTCCTAAACCATGACAGATGGGGAAAACAAGTACAAAAAGAGATCTCAAAGCATCACAAAAGAGCACAATGGCATAGAAAACACTGTCCTGCAGAGAGCAGCTTTGAGAGCAAGGATGCCCAAGTGAGACAGAATTCTCCCAAAAGGGAAGCAACATAAACCAAAAACATTTAAAGCCGTTTTCTTTAAAATTACGTTAACACAATAGTCAACTTGATTACATTTTTAGCACCAACAACTCAACATCCATTTACTACTCAAGAATAATACTCTATCTAAAACCATATGGCATGGAAATTTTCTGAAACAAGAAGTTACATCATTACCAAGGATATAGTACATTTGGGAAAGACTTAGCTGAAAATTTCTTTTTTACTGTACTAAAGCAATTAAAGTAGCCTTTCAATTTCTCTAATTAAAATCACATTCATAAATTAAAAAATGCTTTTGCCTTTCAAATGTGGCACAGTAATTTTTGTAATGACTTCCGCCTGAAGATTTAAAATATTTTATTCTCAAGAACATTTCTAAAAGCTTAACAACCTTAATGAACATAAAGCAAGCTATTTAACTGTAAGACTATTTCATAACAGGTCAAGAAGGAATAAGCTCTTGACTTCTAAGCAGCAGTCTTGAATTATACTGTACATCTTCCGTAATATGAGACTATGTGAGTATGTAAGAATTAAAGGTTAGCTGAGTTTGCTAAATTTTACACAATACATCAGAGGTAACAGAGGAGAAATTTCTGTATTTGATAAAAAAACCTTCCTGTTTCGATTCTATGTTTTTGTATTCCTCTACAAATATATATATATATTTAAATACTACTTCATATCCATTGCAGACACTTTTCTGAACTTGACCAAAAATAAGTCAAAACTAGAAATTCAGTATTACTTAAGAGCAACATCTAGCACCGATACTCTGCCAACAGATGAATGCATTTGAGCCACAAAACAGAAGTCATTATGAAAAATTCTTTCAATGTAATGCAAATGTTACAGTGAAAATTCATTTCACATAAAACTAATCTGTAAGAACTAAATTAAAAGGAGCACAAATTAGTGCTAAATCGATTTTTTATATGACAAGGCCACCAGAATAAAGCCTGTTTTTCCCATGGCTTTCTGTCTAGCATTCTCAGAGCTGCCCCCTTCCCTTACCTTTTGCAGTTTACCCAGCCTCCTCGCTAGCCCACACAACCCACTGGGCCCAGTCGGGAGCTGGCTGCGCACTTCCCAGCTAAGTGTCTGCTACCTCTTGGAACACCTACCACCCTGAGTACAACCAGAATGCCTTCCACCAGGAGCTCTCATTTAAGTCCCTTCTCCACGCAATGTTCTTTCTCGCCTGTAAAAGCTAATTTTGAAGAAAACACACTACTGCAGTTTGAGCTTTTCGTTTTCTTGTCTTCCTGATGAAATGGTCCGGTGTGTTCAAGAGCTACCAGGGGAGTGACAAAGCAACACAAGAAATCCTATTTCTCTAAAGAGCAGGCTAAAGCACACACCAGGGCTGAGGGTATGGCCAAATAAACAGCTTTTGTATAGAATGCATGATTTAAATTATTATGTAGTAACCTCATTTCAGTTTGAAGTTTAATTTCAAAAGGTAATTGAACACCAATGAGCAAATACATGCAACAAATTAAGCAATCCACTACCTGCTCCTGATCCGAGGAAAAGAAAAAAAGAACTCTGCAATTGCAGTAAGTTTCTTCTAATTTAAAACCTTTACCTAACTGAATTAAACACTTACAGACCTATTCAGATATTAACCCATTACTAAGTAAAAAGCTTGTGTCTTTACTACTAAAGCACAACCTTTTTCTTCACCACACACAATTCAGATGAACTTAGTTCTTTTTAAAGAAAATGCATGAGAAGTGAGGCTAAATCAATTTCAAAATCTATGTAGCAAGAAATTAGATGAGAAATAGACAAAACAGGCCTCTGAATTACAGGGTCTTCATGAGACACAACCAGACTGGAGGGAATGCGTTACCAGAAGCAGAAAACAAGAATTTGCAATGGCAATTCCACTGCCTTCCCCATTCATCTTCCACCTGTTCTGAGTTGCACTCAGTCCCAGTTTCTTCCTAGACGAGCTATTCACTGTGATGTCACTATATTAAACACACTGGCATTTAGAAATCATACTCAATTTTGCAATACAGATGTTTAATAACATGACTTCCCTTCTGCCATGGTCTAACCCCAGCCAAGCCCCACATAGTTGCTCCCTCTGTCCCCCAACAGCTGGATCAGGCAGAGAATAAAAAGAGTAAAAGATAGAAAACTCATGGATTGAGATAAAGACAGTTTAATAGGGAAAGCAAAAGCTGCCCACACAAGAAAAGCACACTAAGGAATTAATTCACTGCTTCCCACAGGCAGGCAGGTGTTCAGCCATCTCCAGAGGTGCAGGGCTCTATCACATACCAATGACTTGGGAAGTCAAAGTACTGCACCATCACTCCAAACATCCCCCTTCTTCCTGCTCACTTTATATACTGAGCATGATGTCACATGGTCTGGAATACTCCCCTGGTCATTTTGAGTTGCCTGCCCCAGCTGTGTCTCATCCCAAATCTCGCAAGCACCCCCAGTATTCTCCTTGACAGTGTCAAAGTACAGTAAACAGAAAAAGCGATGGCTCCGTGTAAGCCCTGCTCAGCAATAATATCTCCAATTTATAAACCCCGAGTTGAACACAAATCCAAAACACAGCTCCCTACTAGCGCCTGTGGAAAAAAAAAAAAAACAAAACTCTACCTCAGCCCAAACCAGAACACCTTCCATCCACAGACAACTGAAAAATCTAATGCAAATAAATTTTTATTTTCTAAAATTATGTCAGTGCAGTAGATTTGTCCCAATCCTAAGAATGTAATGTTTTTACTCATTTTACCCCAGCTAAGTACACAATAAAACCAAAAACTTCTAATTTGGATAAAGGGGTTCATCTCCACTGTGAGGCCTCTCATGTCTGACAGCTGCCTTTAAACCATCAGCTGCATCTAGCGCAAGAGATGAAGAATCTAGAAAGATGCTATATTGCCCACGTACAACTGACTGAAGTGGAAATGTATGAGACATTAGTGTCAGACCAGAAAAATCAGAAGAGTCAAAAGGGGAGAGAAGAAAAACGAAGAGTGTGAGATGTCGCTTAACATCTCACTAAACTCATGCGTGCCTCACTGGACACGGATCAGATTTGACATCTCGCTGGACTGAACTCTGACTGGAGTACAAACAGACACTGCTCTCCAGGCCCTCCAGGATTCAGCAACTTGATTTCCACACACATTCTGAAAGGACAGGACATCAAAAGCTTGAATTAGCTTAGATCAACCCATTAATATTCAGATTTTGCATGCTTCCTCAGCATTCTCATCTCCCTTTCTCTTCTTTCTCTCTCCCCCTCCCATAAAAACTTGCGTTACAACTCCATAACAACTTGCCTTTTGTCTTAAAATCAGAAGGTACTTATCCCAGTAGTCACTGCTGTAGAAGCATGTGTGGTACAGAAAGACTTAATCAAAGCACTTTTGCTTTTCTTTGCATACTTCCCCTGCAGCCACAGAAGTACCACTGCAGGTCAACTCAGACCGCCTTTCCCTGGACAGCAGCTGTTAAACCGCATGCAAAACGTCTGACACTGCCTTGGCAAGACAGATTCTTAAAAAATCATGTAGAGAGCAGATGTACAGTAACAAACTTGAAAAACGACAAACACCATGTGCAATCTCCCCAAACAACAGCAGAGCACAGCTATTACTAGAGACAAGCTGGGTTTTTCAAATATTTGAGCTACTGGCAAAAACTCAAAGTACCAGCTGTTCCCCAAACTTTTTGTCCTTTCACATCCCCAAAATGGTGTTGCAATTTACACGAGTGCTGAAAATATGTACCTGAATTTCATGGTTCTTTATTTTAAGTTCTTTACATATTCACTTATACCACAAAACAAATTCCAATCCATCAAACAGCCTCTCTACTTGTGAATATTTACTTCTTACATTTTCTCAAAGACACTGTTCAATCCCTTTTTTAAGCTCTTCAGAGATTTCTGCTTGTATCCTCTAGTAAAATATGACAACACCGAACATTTTACCATGAAAAAGAGCTTACTATACATCAATTTTAAATTCTCCATGAATATAGTCTATTCTTTTCCTTTAGAGCTTTCCATTGATGAATCTCCCAGATCTCTACAAAAACAGAACATACCATAATTCTCCTACAATGGAGAAGAAAAACGATACAGACTAAATACACAGCTTGCCATGAGTAATGGACCAGATGGGATTCCATTCAGGATTAAGCACCTAAATTTGTATGACTACATATATCTGAGCTCAGCAGAAGCCCAGAAAGCAATCAAATCCCTGCATCTCTTGACAGCTGCAAGAATGACACGGTGAGTTCAAATACCTCATGTGTAAGATCTGATAGGCATTCACCTGAATTTCAGTGTCTGAATCTAGAACTGCATTTTACCTCATCAAAACCAGCAAAGTACCACTGGTTTGCTCACATCAAGCCACACAATCAAGTTACACTACCTCCTAATAACCAGCCTCCATGTCTAGGGCATTTCAACATTTAAAACCTTCACAGATACTTACATTTTCCCATATCTAATGTTCTGACAGTCAATTCAAGACAAAATTTCTATCTCTGAATGGCACACAATTTGGTAATGCTGCCCATTTTCCTGTTCAAACTTGTAATTCTAGATAGCCTGCCATCACCCACCATCAAGATTCATGCATGTGCTAAATTGGATTAGAAGGGAAAGCAGAGAGGTGAAAGACCCTGAGCACCAGCTTTGGAGATGCTCTCCCATCCCCATTTTTTTTTTTTCCCCATGGAGGTGCCATTATCACAGATCTCCATGTCCTCCAAAGGCTCCTCATCCTTCACAAGATGAAAGAAGAGGGCTACATGGAGAGTAAACACTGCTATCCCTCCTATCCTAATGGAAGGAAAGGAATAAAGATGCTTTTAATGCATGCTCCTTTCTGGTTTTTCCTTATATTCTAAATGACTGAGAACCTGATGTTTGTGAACCTTTCCTACATCTCTGAATGTCACTGACTACCTGATCAGTAATGACAAGTTAAAAACAAATAAACTGTAACTAGTGTCTATTCTGGAAATTATTGAATTCAAGATTCATCTAATGTCATTCATCTGTACTTTTAAAGGTTTTGTGGGTTTTTTTGTTTGTTTGTTTCTCTTTTTTTTGTTGTTTTTGTACTGGCTTAATTCTAACAAGAATTTGAATCCACATTTTGTACACTGCAAAACAATACAGAATCTTTAGCCATCACTTATTGTCTCACAGTGCTCTCTAATATCCCAGAATTATTTTTTATCAAAAGGCATCCAAACAAGACTGATTTTTAATAGCCTCTTCTAGTTATTTGAGTTCTATCACATATGCAATTCCTCTCTCAGCCACATTACTATGAGATGAATATCAAAACAAAATATTGTTTTACTAACCCACAATCATGCTTTTAGTACCAAGTACTTTACTTTTATTAGAGCTACCCTAACCTAAAGGACATGGCAATTTTTAGTTAATATACTGGGGGTTTTTGTGTTTTACATAATTTTTAATGTAACTCTCTTGATTTTGATAGGAGTTTGGTGATGCAAGGGCAGATTTTTGATACAAATATGCACAAAGTCTGATATAATTCTATTTCCTAAGGATAACTAAAAATCAAGAACATTTCTTATCCCCAACAAATCACATCTTTCAACAATACATGTAAAGTAAAATGCCTAGAAAATGTCCTTCTCACTACAATTTAATATATAGCCAATTCTACCACCATCATTTTCACAGATCTTCCTCCTGATTGCCAGGTCTACGTGAAAGGAATGACAATCAAGGCTGGAATGAAAGCAGGTTTTTTCCTTTCAGTATCAGACCACCACTTCTGATCTTCCTCTCACATCATATCAATCTACTTATTAGTGATGATGAAAAGGGCACAGAAATTCCTAAAGCTATTTTGTTACTTTAATAGAGCTCTTTAATGTCCGTTGCAATGAGCTGTTTCTGAAGGTTCACCAACTTGGACGGTTGTTTTGCTTTCTCTTCTTTATTTGGCAGAGTTTTTGTCTGTGCTGAGATCTTCAGGGCAGATTTTATGGTCCAGTGATATTACGAAGGAAATCAAGACATTAAGCAATGACAAGGACACAGGAGAAGGGATGGGAATTAGTTTTGCTTATCTGCAAATCTAAAATTTTACGGGTGTACCTTTTCCTAGTCAACCCTTCCTATCTCCAAAAAACATGTAAGAAGCAGAACAATAGCTACCTCTGTTAACACAGAGGGCCTACAACACAAAAGTCTGCAGAACCATTAAAAGGCGAACGCATTAATTCAGGAATTTCCATGAATTAAAAAGCTAGGAGAGAAAAAACTGAACAGATCTTCACAACAGTGTACATTTACAGGTACTTTAAATTTAGTTCTCAATGTTTCAGATTAACAGCAAACATGCATAGAAAAGATAACTTTCACAAATGCAGGAAAAGAGGCCCTGAGGATGATTTAACCTAAAATTAAGTAGCTGCTCTTTCCTGGACACTATAGACTGTAATATAAAAGGCTTTAAAATATTACCAACAACTATGAAGTCAGAAATTTACTTTTTTTCTCTACAGCTTCCGGGATGGGTATTTTGGGGTCTTTTTCCCTTTGTTCTACAACCCCATGTTTTCATTACCTGTCCACTATAGCTCAAGATGATCTTTGGGCACCTGCCATTCTTTGATAGTGTCAATGCTTCTGCTTAAATACTTGTGTCTACAGCCCACTCCCAAGTAAGAGTCCCCCAGTGAAGAAGACTGGGGGACCATTTCAAAGTTATTGCATTAACCTTTTCCTCTCAACAGAACTGTAGTATTTCAAAGACTCAACCTCAAGAATAATTTTTCCCATTCACAATACTTTTCAGAGTAGTTTCTAAGAAAATAAAAAGTTTGTCATCAGGAAGCACAGACAGATTATGATGAAGTTTTATCTCCTGCTCCAGTAAGGCATCAGATACATGTCACCTAATTAAATGGCTTCATCATTGCTCAAGAAAGAAATAAAAGTATTTCTCATTTCTGCTAACGAAGCCACTTAACTGAAGGTTAACAGTGGTTTATCTCAATTTCCAAGCGTGCAACTTTTCAGGCCCAACTGCAACATACCTATGGAATACAGAATGCATTTCCTGTATTAAGGAAACACTGTTCAATTAAGTTCAAGTTCTCAAACTGTTCAAATGGACTTTACCATTTATACTCACAGCATTTTTTCCACTGCCTAATATGCAAAAATCTTTGCCAGTAAATTATATATTTTTATTTTTTTTTTTACTCTTGTCACTTAAATCTTTATACTTTTTAAACATGCCTTATCATTTTCATAAAGACACAGGAAAAGCATATACACAGTATATTTTTCATTTTGAAGCACATTTTTTTAAACATTAATATTTACTTAATTCCATCACCCCATTTCTTCACAGAACAAGCTTTCCCCAGAACATCCATGCGTATCCCTTAACTAGTTTTACTCTGTCTTATTTTTCTCATGCTTATTTTTACTCTGAAAACTGAGATCTGAAAGCTACTATCTTGCATTGTGCCACTTTCTTCTGATTACCTTCTCCCTTAGAACAGCTTACAGCACTAGAGCCGTAGTTTCAGATTTAAGCACCTCATTTTCAAATAGCCTTCCTGAATCTGATTTCAGATTTCCATTCCTTAAAATTCTCTTCATTGAAAGAAACACAAAACAATGCAAGAAATACACAGTGGTACCACTGAACCTGTGTGTTAAGCTTTGAAATCCAATTTCTCCTTCACTAACACATTTCAGTCTTCCTTGACAACCGGTGTTATTCAGATACGTATTCAGAAACAGACTTGCTTACCTGAAATCTACCAGAAGTTCACAGAGTGCACAATACAATAGCCTGCTGTACTGAATCCAATCACTCTGCCAGCATCAGATCCACCCACCCTTTTCTACTGATTCTGTATCAGAATACAGATGATCCAGGGCACCTTCACACATGACTAGAGTCTCTCGCTTCTAGATCACAAGCTGTCCTTTCTCTAACCAATTCAGTAAGCCAAAACACTAATTACACTTTATCTCAAAAGATGCAAGGCTAAAGGGTCCTAAAGAAATCCAAACAAGTAAACCAAAAGACATCTATACACAGTATACCTGTTGCTATAAAAAAGAAAAATTCAGGGTAACAGAATAAAAGTTCATGAAAAGCAAGAACTTTTGAAAAACCCTGGAAACCACATTCAGAAGTTTTTTTTCACAAGTAAGTAAATTTGAATCTGTTTTAACAGAATGCTATTACCTGACACTGTGCTTAACGGTAAAAGGTGGCCAGTCACACCAATATAGCTGAAGGGGGAAAAAGCTGGTTTCTGTCTGTATGAGTCTAAGTCCAGCCTGACTACCATTAAACTTATTAATTGTTATATATAAATCACATTTTCTCTTCTGCCTTCTCTCCATAGCCACATGAATGATCTTAGCACAGAGGGAGTCATGAGACCTCACATTATTTCTTTCCGCTGAACAAACGGCGACCAGTTTAAAGTACCAACAAAAGATGCCGACACGTTAATCTTGTTCTTAGCGTGATGGCTGCTCATCCTGCTCCTAGTCCCTTCCAGATGGCTCGGTGTGAAAGGGACGGTGGGATGGGGAACAAGGAATATTCCATGCTGTTCTGAACATCTGTTCCACTGCATTCATACATTTAAAAAAAAAAAACAATCAAAACCTTACCACCACTATCAATTTTACTATTTCAACCTAATACTGCTAGACTAACACCAAGTACGGTGTAAATGTTTTGCATGCACATGAGAAAGGAAAAAAATGTCTTTTCAAATCACTTAAGAGTATTTGTTTTGTTTTTGTCCGTTTTACGAACGGACTTCTTTCAATCACAAAGTACTTACGCTGCACTGAAAACAAGGTTTTCTTTCATATCACCTTTCTGTATCACACCCCAAGAATTTATTAACATTCCTTCTCCTATTCAAGCAAACAGAATTGAACTGAGTCACTATTTGTTTCCCTTTGGTTTTATTAATTGTCTTTACAGCAAAGATGCACGCTACACATTTGTTGGAGCTTGTTTAAATTTCATTTGTCCTGTTTGGCACAGCAGCTAAAAAATACTTTGCTTGTGCATATAAAGAAATAGTGGTAGTCTTTTGTTTTTTAAGCAGAGTTGAAAGAAATTAAAATATAAATACCTTACTACACTATACTGCCAACCTCTCAAGCGACATTTACCCTTTAAAAATACCACCTCTTTCTTGAACAGAAGCACCCAGCCAGAACTAGCAGAAACTCAGAACAGAAAGAGGGAGAAGCAGTGCTTTGTCCTACAGCCCAGGAAAGAAGACTTAGATTGATCATCCCCCCCGCTTTTGTATCATCTTGACATGTGCGAGCCATACGGCTGCTGAATTATTCAGCTCTTTGTACTTGGAATACCCAATGCTTACATGTATGGAAATTGAGAAGTACTGAAACACTGACTGGAGGAGCAGCAGATTGTAAAATCTGATTTTGTTTTGACCTTTAGTACCCTACATGGTAACATTCAGTGAGAAGTATAAACCAGATGAAGTCAAAAGGAACAAAATCACAAAGCAGCAGAGAGCTAGTTGTAACACCGAGCTAATTAGGTCAGGAACAGCCCTCCACTAGCAGGTCGAAATGTTTCCAGATGTCATCTGGAAACAGGCTTGGATCTTAATCAGCTGTGAGCAGAGTTTGTTATGCAGACAGAGCCACACAGTTCTCACTTTCCACAGCAAAACTCAGCAGCCCAGACAGTTGAGAAAATGTCTACAGGCCGTTGTCTCAAAACCCTGAAGTATTCCCAGGAACTGGCCAAGATGAATTAAGCCTTAAAAGTAAATCAATGGTTCAAATAACTCGCTGTGTATTGCAACAATAGTAATTCCCACCTGTTTAGTACCTGTTAATTTTTTGTAGCACAGTAATATCACAAAGAAACAAAACAAACAAACAAAAAAGAACTGCTATTTAATAAATATCAGTACTTAATTAACAATTAACCATATGAGGATATTCCCCACCTGAAGGAACATCTTTGTTTTCTACCCAGCTACTGCAGTCCAAAAAGAATCATTAGAAACAAACTCCTTCGTCAGCTGACAATTAAAATAGTAAGACAAAGAGTGGCTTTTCATGTCCCAATTTACAAGACACCACTGAGAAACTATTATGATTCTTTCAATACTCTCTTGAATTATGGCATTAAACACCTTGTAGTGCTTAGTTTAAGCCTGTTTCAGTTATCTGATGCACATTCTTTTAAAAATTGAGTTATATACAGTCACATTCTATCTACATGACAGAAATGGAAAAATTCTACTAAAAGAACCATTATCATATAATTTCTTCACACTACTTCAGAAATTTTGATGCTGGAACAACTCATAATAGAATATTGAAAGTCTACAACTGTAAACAAGCCTTTTCTTAGGGTTTTAGACTACAATCATGTACAAATAACCCCTGCAAACCATTTAAAGTACATTTGTCCCGGCCTTCCTCCTTCACAAACAGCAAGGGTTTATCAGAAGCAAATGCCTTGATTATATAAAGAAAACCTAAGTTGCAGCTAGGCTTGCTGACTTACATTGATCCCATTTAACAGAGCCTTACTGGATTTAAAGTGCTCGAAATAACTGTCTGGGTCACAGTCCATGTGATAAAGGCCACCTGGTGAGGCCTCAGGAGCCCTCCTGCAGGGACAACATGCCATTCAGATCCTCCAGTGACCTCAAGCTAAACCACAAGCAAATTCAGTAATTTGTTTCTCAGAACTCCAATTAACCTTAAATTGGAAGGGAAAGTTAAAAAAAGAGATCAAAGATTCCATTTGTTGTCAAATAATATCCATTTTATGGCAATACACAGTGTTCCCCATCTCCCATATGTAATATTCACCACGAAAAACCTATTTTAAAATAGGATTTTTCTGGGGAAAAAAAAATTATTGCTAAACTCTTACTCCCAGCAGTTGATTTAAAATGTCACATGGAAGTGTTACATTTTCACGTAATTCAGTTAATCCAAAATTTAAACTACCACAGGGAAGCGTCGAGTTTTCTTATAGTTCTTTTCCATACAAGAAACCCTCTGGATGTCATACATGAATATACACACAAGTACACTTGGCATACATTTATGTTCTATATATACACACGCAATTTATACACATTTATTATACATATGACACAGAAATGATAGAAGAGACCAATAATGTAGGTCAAACAGCAAAAAAAAAAATGCACTTCAGATTAATGTTGAGTTGCCATGACAGATTCTCCACCTCTACTCCCAGCAAACCTCTTCCACTCCCAGTTCTCACCAGGCTGGAAAGACTTTACCACTGGGAAACAACTGCAATGACTCTATTCCAGGCTACCACACAATATATCACAATCCTTAAAACACTTTGCACTCAAAGCAACTTCAATAACCACCTGATCAGCCACACAACAGCAGTAGAAATTTCCTGGAAACACATGGACAGACCGTGAAGATTTAAATTATTACAAAATAAAGCAACATCCCTGGAGTTCCTCAAGGTGAAGCTTTATACCCACACCACAAATCTTCCTGATTCTGACACTCCTATCAATACTTGACTACCTATATATCAGAAACCTGGAAATGGCAACTAGTCTGCGTGGGGGAAAACCAGATTTATTTTGGGCACTTTCATGGAAAAACTGAACTAAATATTTTGTGTCTGGATCCAACAGCTGAGTCTAAGTGAACTGAAAATTCCCAACTATTTTTATCCTGAGCCAAGTGTGCCATCTGTTCCCATGAAGTCCATCTTCTGGTAGCTACCGTACTACAGCATTATCACAAAGTGCCATGCTGTTGAGGACTGGTGTATAAATCAGGATACTCTGAGTGACAGAAAGCAACACTCAAAGACAGTCGTAAAAACAAAAACAAAACAAAACAAACAACCCCCCCCCCCCGAAGAACAACACAAGGAAAAACAAAACAAAACAAAAAAAACCACCAAAAATGCCAGCCACAAAAAATTACCACACAACACAAGGATCCCTATCAAGGCCCCCTGTCAATACACCCTTTGGGTTGTAGTTATTTCACTCTGGTGTCTAAGGAAGGCTGAGCTCTGGTCAGCCTTTACCAGGGTGGGGATGCATTTTATGTCCTTCCTACATGTTATCTGCCTGTACACAGTAACCTGAGCACTAAGGATGCTATTTCCCTCTTCCAGCTCATCTTCCTCACTCTTTTCCACACAGTTAACACCTTCAAGGTAATCACAGAAACCACTCCTGTTTGACACATGAGAAATAAGCAATGTGTATTTTTTCAGTTCATAAAATGAAATAGTAACAGTTACAGAGGACAGCAGAACATCCAGTTATCAGAAGTACAGGAGCTCCCTGTACCCCAACAACTGAATCACAAGTAAGTAACATGGGATCCAGCAGAAATTAAGATGGATCATAGTCCTTTTTCTGCCCTTATCAATACAAGGTATTTTTTTCAAAACTAATTAACATGGGCAGATAATCCATTTGTACCTCTCACCAGAAACAGAATACAAAGAGAAATGAAATGGCAGTAAAAAATGTAAATCTAAACACACTTGACATATTTGTTATTGACAGGCAAGGCACACTAAGATTATAAGCATCTACATCTCATCTCCCCAGATACAAAACATTTTATCCTCTCTTGGTGTTTCTGGCTCTTTTGTGACAGATCTCTCTCCTGCTAGGACCACAAATTCAGATGTCAAGGTTCTGCCCACCATTACCTTCTTAATAATTCAACACATAATGTTGGCCTCAGATTTTTCTTTCTGATGCTGTTTTGAGGTTTTGGGTTGGAGTTTTGTGGGGTTTTTTGTCGGAGTTCTCTTGGGGGTTGTTAAAGCTGAAATCAGTGTCAGGCAGTACTACAAGCAACATGCTTTGAAACAGGAACACTGGCCTACAAAACCTCATTTTCAGCATTAAAGAGATTTCCTCGTTACACATACAGTAACTCCCATTGTGAGACAAATAAGCTACTATAAAGCCATAGTGAGTCTCGGACAGAATTCAGCAGTTAGTCTTCTGTAACAATCCCCTTTCAACACTTGAAGGCTGGAAAGAAACTTGTGTTCCATGAAATCTGGCACTGTATCAACACATCTCCATGGAGCTGGCAGGACAGAAGTGCTCCAGAAATCAGCTTCAAGGGAAAAAAGCATTCTTACCATGTACAAATAATCACTAAGAAGAGGCATAAGCAATTCTTCCTCCTAGCTAAAACACATCAAATCACAGCTAAGATTACTGGAGATGCAGAGGTTATCAATGATAGCACTAGATTTGTTAAATCTGCTTTACTTCCTCTATTTCAAATCAGTACATTAAAATACCTCTTGTGGAACCTATTGTCTGTCTTTCTTCAAAACATATATATAAAAACATATCTTGAAAATGTAAACTTAGCTTTATAAGGGACTACGAAATGTTAGAACCTCACAGTATTTGAAAACATCACATTGATTTATAGCTATGTCTGTAAGTCTCTTTTAGTCAATGCCAAGTATGGGTGAATGCTAAGTGTGAGCTGGGAGGAAAACAGTTTTACACAGAATAATACAAGCACAAACCATCAAAATACATGGAGTTCCATAATAAAGAATAGCATGAGCCATCAGGTTTTTCACTTGTGAACCTCTGGGGGTGTTTAAAGTCTTCAGAGACTGCATCAGCAAGTTGTGAGGCACAATAGGAGCATAAGCACCTTCAGAGCAGAAAAGCTGCTGGTGATGATCCTGAGTCCACCCTGCATATACTCTTTTTTGCAGGGAAACAGGAATATTTGTCTCAAGCTAGTGCTCTCCCAGTCTATGGACCATCAGATGCTGACACTGTCACATGCCCCTAACAGACAACGTTTTGGATTTACACTCATCTGAAAGAGTTCATATACTTCACATCTGGAGAATTTGAATCATAAATATAATCCTGGATCCAAGCCAAACCCACAGCATAATACAACCTACAATGTTGTTTCAGCATGCTTTAATTTGCTATATAAAGGCTGAAAAAGAGCAGTTTTGTTTTAGTTTTCTCAGGACAAGATGGGAGAGGCAAATACAGGTTAAAAAGAAAAAGAATCATCTTAAGGCTGAAAATACGTCAGAGTATTTTTAAATTATGATTCCCTCCAATACTTACAAATAAAGGTTACATGGAAAAGGAAGGATTAAAAAAAAAATATGTACAGGAGTCAGAGTTTCCTTGATCCTCTCACTCCCTATAATGCACTCAGCCTCCCAGACCTTTGGGAAGAATCTCATCTTCCTTACTAACTGGCAGTCAGACACACAACAAAATCTTGGCAATAGAGCCAATTAAAACCCACTGAAAAAGGAACAGACTGCCTAAACCTAGCAAGGCTGAACTGCCAAGGAGCATCACTAAACCTATTACAGTAACGTTACCCAATACCTGCACTCCTACAATATCTGTACACCTGACATTAAATTTACTCTCCAAACATGAGAAAGGCAAGAAGCAGCATCTTAATTATACTGCTGAGAGACACAAGAGCCACTGGTGTGCTGGTAAAGGCCTGTAGAAGGATCAGAAATTGGATCACATCAATACTTAGTAACAAATGTTTCAACCACAAGATGAGTTATGTTTCCTTATCAGGAGCAAAACCCAGCCATTACCTTAAGATCCTCTCCACTTAAAGTTGTGCTTTATGAAACAGCAGCAAGCCAAACACTCCTTGACTTAATTAAATGGATTCCTTTTACCATTCCTATTTCAACATTTGTGCTATTATAGCTGCTGCTCCTGGCTGAGCTGCTTCTTGTGCTGGAATCACAGACTGAAGTCAGCAAAAATCTAATCCAGGGGAAAGAAGTCAAAGCAGTTTATGGAAGCTCTTATATGAGAGCGTGGAAGTGGTAGTGAAAGCACTTAAACCTGCTTCAGAACAAAAGAAAAAAAATCCAAAAAAACAAGCAGCTCAAGCTAAATTCCCATTTCACACCCAGTTGCTTTGTTTAGTTGTGTAGCAAGCTAACAAGACCTGAAAGACTACCAACTGCTTCCTACAAGAAATGGCACCAATACTGTCATATTAGAAGAATTTTACTCAAGTCATAGAATATGCTGAGTTGGAAGGGACCCATGAGGATAGTCTAGTCCAGCTCCTGACCACATAGGGCAACCCAAAAGTTAATCCAGGTACTTAAAGGTGTTGTCCAAATGCTTCTCGAACTCTTGACAGCTTTAGCGTCACAACCACTTTCCTGCAGAGCCTGTTCCAGTGCTTGACCACAACTCCTAGTGAACAACCTTTCCCTAGCATCCAGTTTAAACTTCCCTGATGCAGCTTTATGTCATTCCCCTCCATTCTGTCACTGGATACCTGACACAGGCTGGATCAGCACCTCCCTTTCCACCCCCTCACAAGGAAGTTGTAGACAGCAATAAGGTACCCTCTTCCCCAAGACTGCATGTAGTACCCTCAACTGCTCCTCAGAAGTCATCCTCTCTAGTCCCAGTCCATCATATTGGTAGGAACACAAACCGATGACATTAAAGAGCTCAGAAACCCTTGCAGTTTTTGTGAACTTTCTGCTGACACATTTCCCAAAATCACACAGGCATTCCAGCAAACTCTGAGCAGGTCAACAGAAAATTTACTGAACAGAAGACAATAGATATCCCATGTGTGCATTACAAATTCTGCTTATCTTTTTAGCCACATAAGTGGTTTATGTCTGTATCCTTTCCATCTCTTTCTGAAAAGCATGCTTTTAGTGATTGTCAAGCTGGTACACACTGATTTCTATGGTTTGTTTATAAAAAAGAAACAAGCAGCATATACTCATAAATATTTAAGACCACATTTATTTTTAAAGAATGACATATTAAATATGTACTTTTTAAATAAATACACAGTACTCTGAAACAGGAGCGTAGATAGCAACACAAGACAAAAATTAGTATCCTCTTCTCAGGAACAAGAAGTCACTTATTTGATGAAAGGTACCATGACGTCTCAAGAAAAGCAGTTGCCCTTAGCTCCTGGTAAATTGTGAAGGTCCTTTTTTCTTTTCCAAGAGACTAAGAATCAAGGACAAACCATTAAAAAAATTTAAGGAAGCATTCTCTCTCTGTTTTCAATCTAAAATCTAAATTTAATCCAAATTGATACTGTAATTCGTAAGAGTTCATTTCTTTACCTGTTTACCATTAATCACCAGTCATAAAATTGTAAACAGGTAGACCACATATTGAATAGACCACATTCATGTTTCCCAATTACATCTATCAGCATTCCACAGCCAAACACCTGAAGCCACTCAGTTTCATACCGATAAGATGCCCTGCCTACATTTTAGAGCCACAGCCCAACCTTTTCCTCCTTTATAGGAGTCCTACTGCTAGTGCTTTATCTTCTCCTTCACAGCCAGCACCACTGCTCTGTGCAGACTCACCACTCCAGCTGCCAACCCAGCAACCAAGATTTGTGTCCTTCACATGCCCTACAGCCACTTTCCTCTACTAACCTGGACTCTGCTCTCCACACCTCACTTCAGCAATGTCTCACTACATCTTTGTAAGTTGCCAGCTGGTCCAACGAGAGTTGGGGGCACTGGTAGCGAAGAGGAGAGAGATAAATTAATCCTTTCGACTGCACTTTCACCCCTGCGGTTTTACAATCCAGTGTTTGCCAACAAGCCCTATTTAGTACAAGACATTTATCTTTGAACACTAAACAGTTTCAGTAATTAAAAGATTTTAAAGACTGTTTCTTACTCTCAGAAGAAAGAATCCAATAACTAAAAGAATGGGACAGGGTAGTTACTCCTCCCCCTTTCCTATCCACGCCCGAGAGATATTCCAACCTCCTCTCTCCTACTCTCAGTGTAAAACATCTTATTCAAAGGCTGTGTCCTTATTTGACTATAAAAACTCTTTCAAGACACCCCACAGCATGTCAACTCTTTCCACAAATTCTCAGAAATAAATGCTCCATCTCCCCAGACAATAAGGAAAATGCACCTAGCTTACTAAATGCTGACAGGTTACAGACCAGGCAGCTATCTGCAAAGCCTCAGGGCTTTATCTATTTTTTAAGGAGCCATTAATGCCTCATTTTAAACGGCTTTAATGCATAGCTGAGGCTATCTTGTAGCTGCAACCAGATAATTTAAGGGCAGCCTGTTTTTCCTTGAAGGCTCTTCTCCATGTGCCAAGTAAGACAAGAGGCAATAGGCACAAACAGATGCACAGGAAGTTTCACCGGAATGTAAGGAAGAACTTCTTCAGTGTGCAGTGACCACACACTGGAACAGGCTGCCCAGAGAGGGTGTGGAGTCTCCCTCACTGGAGATACTCAAGAACCATCAGGACACAACCCTGTGCCATGTGCTCTGGGATGATCCTGCTTGAGCAGGGAGGCTGGACCAGATGACCCTTTGTAATCTCTTCCAACCTGACCCACTCCGTGAAATACACACGAGTGACTTGGTTTCAAGTGAATAAATGAGGAAGCTTTAAATGTTAACATTTTATTTACAAGTAAAAATGTAACATTGAAATGAGTATGAATGAAGTATGCTTTAATTTTATTCCTGAATTTTAAAAAGAAAGGGCAGCCATCTAGGTGCTGATGATCACGGCAGTCTCTTGGAAACTTAAAGAAAGCAGACTGAAATCACTTAGGGCACCTATTTCTAAAGAAAGAAAAACCCAACTGATTATTTTCACTCCTTCAGTTCCACAATGGTTAGTAGTGAACTTCAGTTCAAAATATTTTGCCGACCAAAACACTTCCAATATTTCCTATCATTAAACTGATTTGAACAAAAAGATCTCCTAGATGTTCATTCTTACCACTAGTAAGTAGATTTTGAACCAAAACATGCTGAAGTGAAAACAGTGTGGGGGGAATAAATCCTGGAATGTTAATGTTTGGGATGCTTGTGTTTTTCTTTAAACAAACAACAGAAACAAAGAAAGATGCCAAATTCTGAAGTGAACCTACTCCAAACTTGCCTCCCTCACAGCAGTGCTGTTGCTGTTACACTGGTGATAAAATCTTCTCCTGTGAAATGCAATTATTGGTTTAAAAGCCATTGAGCTGATGAGATCCCCCAACCCAAGAGGAATAGATTTCTTAACTACAGCTGTGACCAGCTGGCTGCTGAACAGAAAAAGGACTGCTCAATATTGCCATCTCTGTGATTGAGGCTCCAGTGGGCAATGCTGTGGCTGTTGGCACCCTTCCTGAGGTTGAGAACCTCATTAAACTGAGCAAAACCCATTGTGACTGGAGACCAGTTTGTTATTATGGACTGACAGGGTGACTGTAGACACAAATACATTGACTCCAACTCTCAAAGACTGTAATTTAAAGTTATCTGTGATTACATGGATCTTCCCTACACCCCACCAAATTATGTAACAAACCTATCAATACTTACATTGCTCTTAACTACACTTTAAAATAATCAGTGTAATCTGCATAGACTACTAGCACATATGGAAAAAAAATCAAGCCATTAGAGACTAATCTACACACAGTTCAAGAAGTAATTTAACTACATCAGTTAAATTTAGATTCTGATTTATTTAATCATTGCACAGGCAACCAAGATTTAAACCTCATCTTCAGCAGACCCCTGTGCACTAGCTGCATAATTCAGAGAGGTTATTATGATGCCAATCACAGAAAAGTTCAGAGAAGAGGCCAATGACTGCATTTATTTGCAGAAATGAAAATTTCCCAGTCTCAGACAGTGATAACAATATTTCTGTATGTGATGAACATGCTAAGGCAGACACCACTTTCAATACATAAAGAGAAGAAATTTGTTAACATCAAACCCATTTTGCCAGGCTGCAATTTAGTTCAACTCCATGCAGTCAAGTCCAAAATGTAAATAAGTGCACACTGAAAAGAGTTTAACCCCAGACAGGCAAGAGCTAAGCCCAAATATTCAGCCTCTCCTAACAGCAAAATCAGACAGAAAACAAGGAAAAGCTCACCAAAAATACATGTACCTCAAGACTGAAATCTGTGCTCACTTCTCTATCACGTTTTAAGTTAGACTCTCCCCAAACCCAATTCCATCTCATTCTGGCTTCACCTTTGGTAATGCAAGAATTCTGCAATACTTTCACCTTTCTCACAGGTCTTTTTCCATGCCCGGGAGACCATTGGGAAAACACTGTCCTGCTACTCCCCCCATCCTCTGCTATGCAATTAGTGATCTGCAGCTTTTGGCTGGTCAAGTAGTCCAAAAACCTTCCACTATTCTCCAGAAACTATTTCACCCCCACCCAACCTACTTTTCAATCTGTCCCATCCTGAAAAGCTACTTTCTTTCAGGGGACTATTCTTAATGGTTTGTTTTAAATCAAACATTTAAACTACTAAGTAATTCTATAATCTAGCAGCCATGAAGGTTAAAGGATACAGGTGACATGAGTGAAGAGTCAAGACAGAATGGGCGAAAAGTCTTGGCACATAAATTTGGTTTAACCCTGACTAAAAATATCCAAGTTGCTTTCCCAAGAAAAGTAATTCTAAAGACTGGAAGAGGATTATCCACACAGCTCTCACAAACATAATTTTAACTTTTTTTTCCCCAAGATGTTTAACTGAGTACACAGTATCATTTTTATTTAATTTTTATCTGCCAAACTAAATATAAAGGTGTATTTCTTAGAATTGCTTGTGTGTGATGACAAAAGAATTCTTCTGGTAGTCTACTGAATTGACAGCTGGGGCTAGTAAGCATCAGAGGCTGTTTTCAAGCCCCGCATCTGGTATTTCATTCCTCACTACATGCTCTCTAACTTTCTTCGTGGAAGACACTTTTGTACTGTAGTGCTGTAGGTTTATACGGGGCGTTTAGAAAAGCCAATGCATGCTACTCACACAGGATGGCATTTTAAGCAAACAGCAACTTTTACAAATATTTAGTATAGTGTTTTTATCAACCTGACAACTTTGGGGGGCATTTATATAAGCAAAATACAGAAGGAAATCCAGAGAAGCAAGACAAGGTACAGTGGTAATCCAAGAGACAAAATGAGTCACTTAATTTCAAATTCCTTACTATGCATGCAGAACAAGTTAATTAATTTTTTTTTTTAACAGACTTATAAGTGAATTCTTTGAATACATATTTACAAAGAAAATACATTACATTTCTGTAGAAATTATTTTAAGTACAAGTTTCTCATTTTATTGATCAGGCAATTTCCAAATTGTATGTCCAAACAATCAGTATGTTTGTAATACATGAATGATCAATGTTCAACAAAAAATTAGAACTTGTTTACTAGAATTAGGTTTCAGTATTTTTTAAAAAAACTTAAAGGCTGATATTTTCAAGTATGCTTAGCATTGTCTTTATACACCCATCAGTTACATTAAACTAGTTAAACACTAGACACTACAATTAAACTCTACATAAAAGTTGGGCTTAAAGTGCACACAGAAATAGAAAATATCTCATAAAACTACACTGAGAATGAGCAGCAAATATAATTTTTGAAGCTTTATGAATAAATATAACCTAGGTAAACCACTTCAAAACCAAGGTTCTTCTTCTTGTAGTAACTAATTTCTGTAGCTTCCCAGTAATAAAAGCAATGTTTCTATTCAGCATGAAATGCAACTGAAATGTAACATCGTTGTAACATTCAATGCTTCATTAAATAATAAGCAATATGCTAATCTAATAATCTAGTAGTGAAGCGTATTTTCAGCCTTGGGTATGTCCATTTGATTTACCCTTAGTTTTTTTTTGCAGACCTTCCCTGACACACTTCCTCCACTTTTGACACTTACAGCAAAAGGTCATTTTTCCAAACAATTTCAGTATATAACCACAGATTTACCTTTCTATTTACTGTGTAATGCAAAAGAGGTAAACGGTGAAATAGTGGGTTTTCTTTCACCCTTCTCCTTCAAAAGCTGCTACCAATAACCCTCCCATGCCTGCGTGCACCATATTGCTTTCTTATTCCTTCATTCCTTGAAACAGTTTCCTACTTAAAATTGTGAATGCACACATTTTTCCAGAATTCTTCTTTTTCCTAACTTAAAGTGCAATCTCTTTCAGAACATATATGCTGAAAAGCATCTTAAGTACTACCAAGCATATCCTCAGAACTCAAAACTGAAATAAGCAGAAGTGAATTTCAGCTGAGGGAAAAAGTGTGGCAAAGGATCATAGCCAGGGTTATAGACAGAGTCAGTTCTAGGACACGGGAGAACAGTATCCTAAACAACAGCCTCCTAAAGCACTGCTGCATACTTTACTGCTTCTCAGAGACCTTGCAGCAAGGCTGGCCATGGTTTCTGCCAAAGGCAGCACTGTGGTACGCAACGCAGGAAGAAAAGAGTCTCTCCTGCAAGTAGCTAATACTACTTTTAATCTCACCCTCCCAGCAGAACAACAAATCTGCTCTTCAGCTTCTTCCCCTGCTCAAAAACTTTCTCTCTCCCACTGCAAATGCCAACAAGCTGCAGCACCCTCTAAACACACATATGCACACACTTATCAGCTTTACTGACTGTAACAAAATTGTCAGCGCTTTGGCAGCAGTCCTTCCTTAGCACCCCCAGGTGCGTCTCACCTCTTATGTCACACAGCGAGGGAAGCGCTACTCTTCCAGCAACGCAACAGACAGTCCTCATCTAAAGGTCCCTGGTGTTGAGTGTGGCAGCTGAGACAGATTTGGAGCAGGGAAATATTTCCTCACACAGCTAGTTTAATATCAATAAATACAAGTATTTTATTATCCGTTGCACTTTGATGCAAACAAATATTCAACCTCAGCAGATTTAGTTTAAATCTCTTAGACAATACATCAACAAAGTACAGATTATGCAGGGTAAAAGTAATTAACAGATGCAAATTTATAAATCCAGTATCTCGTGAACAACCACGAATAAAGTAAATTTATTTCAGTTTTCTACACAATAAGATTAGTATTTAAATAAACCCAGTCTCCTGGGTGAGCAATGCCTTTCACAATTGTTTCAGGGCCTAATACAGCACATCATCAACATCATAAAAATATAAACCTCCTTCCCAAGACTAATTCAAAACCTTCTGGACATGTTTCCAAAATTCATCACTGGTCTTCATTTTGAGGGACTTATCACAGTCTTCAAAGCTATTTGTAATAGATTCACACAAAGGCAAATAAGTGACAAGGAAAGTCCAGTAAGAGCTCTCTTGAACAACTTACCATTTAAAAAGGAGTGCAGAATATCTGTACTGTTTATGCCTTTGAGAAGACAGCTGTTCTCTAACTTCCTAGTACACTCAGGTGGTTTTTTCTGCAAACAAAGACAAATTTAACTTAATCTTTCAGTAACAGAATAATTAAAAATACGCATTAAAAATGGGGTTTGGTTCAGTGAGCAGCAAAAAAAAAAAAAAAAAAAAAAAAAAAAAAAAAAAAAAAAAAAAAAAAAAAAAAAAAAAAACACCAAAACAAGTAGTAAAATATGCTTGAGTAGAATCCAGACAGTTGTAACTGTTTTGTGCTAAATATTTCATGACATAGCTTAATTCTTTGTCAAGGTAACAAAATAGCTTGTGTTATTTTATAATCAATTTTTAAATAGAAATATGAGCAGAGAAAGTAACATTTACACACTTGAAGACTGTGGGGATGGAAAAATGAGGTAATGGCCTACAGTAATGCACAATAAAACAGCAGGCTTAAATCCCTCTGAGATTCTTCACAGCAAATGAAATATTACTGAAGAGAAACTCACTAAAATGGACTAAAAAGAGCAATGAAAATCTCTTGCAAAAATTAAGTAGTGCGATGTTTCCATGAAAATATTACAGTTCCTAGCATCAAGAGAACATTGTGACTTTTAGGTTAGCATTTAATCATACACTAAATTCTTACAAATTCAGGGGTTTTGTCGTTAAGATATAAATGCCCTTTCTGCAAGAACTGTATAAAAGTTACCTCTAAAACAGATCACTTGCTAGAGGAGACTGACACTAATACCGTATTTTTAAAGGGTGCTACTATGCATTTTTTGGCTAAACTTTTTAGACAATTAAAATTTACAAGAGGAAAAAAACTTCTTTATCTCAAGGACACAGTTATAAACCACGATTTTCAAGAAAGACAAAGCATCTAGAAGAGCAAGACACTGTTAAAGTCAACACACAGATTTCTCAAAGGCAAGACAGCAGTGTCCTGCTTGCTCACTGTCACCCCCTCCCTTGCTCACTTTCCTTCATCCTTCCTCAGAATATCACCGCTTTAAGGTGCCCAGACCTTTATTCCAGTAAGCACTGGTGCAGTAGCCACCTATTCCAAATAAAGTATTGTCCTCTATTTAACTTGCTCACAAAATCTATCACATTGTCAAGGTCTTGGGTCTCCCTTAAATGTTTACGTTCTTAGAGAAAAGAACTGGTTTAAAGAGACGCATTATAATGGCTCACATACATACAACTCATTCACGTTCTCATTAGCAGGACAGGTGTACTAAATAGGGAAAGCGCCTTCCAAACACAGCGTCACAATCCCAGCTAAATAAGTCAGACGGGATCCTATTAGCCTAAGTTTACATAAGATGGACACGGACCTGCTGAAGAGATTCCAGGAAGACCGCAATGATTATTAGAGGGGCTAGAGCACCTTGTCCTATGAAGTCAGGATCCTGAAGAAGAGAAGGCTCCAGGAAGACCTTACAGCAACTTCCAGTACCAAGAGGAGACCAACGAGAGAGCTGGAGATGGACTTTTCACAAGGACCTGTTATGAAAAGTCAAAGGAGAATGGCTTTAACCCGAAAGAGGGTACGTTTAGGTTATATATTGGAAAGATATTGTTCACTGTGAGGGTGGTGAGACACTGGAATGGGTTGCCCAGAGAAGCTAGGAAGTGTTCAAGGCCAGCTGGGATGGGGCTTTGAGCAGCCTGGCCTAGTGGAAAGGGTTTTGCCCATGGCAATGGAACTAGATGCTCTTTAAGATTCCTTCCAACCCAGGCCATTCTCTGATTCTGTAAGTGACTTCAACCAGGAGTGATTTAAGTACGCCTGTGGCTCAGGAAACAGTAAATCTGCTTTAGAGCGAATAGCACTACATAAAAAAACACTACACAACAGACACCACAGAGCACTTGCAGTACAAAGTGACTGGAACCTTATATAGATCTTAAACCCTCTAGTACTACTAGGGTGACTGAGAATGTATTTATACATTACATTATCCTCAGCAGCAAAGGCACCTTATGAAGTGCTCAGCTCCCCACATGACCTGCATGCTTTTGTCCTCATGCTGCCGTTTACTGCTTCCATCCTTTACATCTACACACCGTCTGCAGTGCTGCACTACATAAACAGGATCCCTGAATCCATCCTGTGAGGAAAGAACTCCCCACTCAGATCAACAATATAGGACCTATACAGGGATGGAAAGAAAGCTGAGAATTACCACACTGTGAGGACACATCTCAGCTTTCACAGTGAAATAAAATCAAACCTTGACATATATTTCAGTATAAATACTTACACGCTTAAATAAAAACATCAAGATGAGGTCAGTGACAAGCAGTTTTAGATCTTTTTTCTGTTATCAGGATTTTTTAGGGGGTTTTTTTGTTTGGTTGGTTGGTTTGGTTTTTTTTTTAAGTAAACACTGAGAACGGCCCAGAGATAAAATGTTGGACTCTCTATGCGTTCTGCATTTAAGATACATAGCTATGATGAAAACACAATACAAGATACAGAAAGGAAAATATGTTTTGGTACACCACTAACAGTCCAGCAATACCTCTGTACTGCCCCACTGTGAAAACACACCCATTCCCTTTTGAATGGATTCTCTTTCTTTCCCGTGAAATCCTGAAGAGGGAGGGAAAAAAAACCCCACCAAGTGGCAACAAAAGCCATAATAAAAAGATTCTTACTCATTATCAAGTACATCACTGACTCCTCTGCCAAGTGCCCCACTGGATGCATTCACTGACTAAATTACACAAACTACTGAACAGCTTCAACAGGATAAGAATGTAGACACACAGAATGTGTAACACTGACTTCTAGTAAGAAATTTATATCCAGCTGAATTTTGTTCCAAATTGATGTTTTAAAGCTTTCTAAACAAAACTCCTAGAAATGAGGATATTACAGGCGAGCAATCTGAAGAACAAGCTATATGGCACACAGAGGATTACTTCAGAAATCCACAGAGGAAAAAAAAAAAAAAAAGGATTTAATGCAAGACATAACTTTTACACAGATTGAGGATTAAAAGTATCCAAATGGCAGGTCATCATGAAAATGGTGAAAAAAGGATTTTATTTTGAAGTCTGCTTTCTGTGGTGGGGGGAGGGTTTTTAAAACATGCTTTCATATATGGAGACCCAAAGCTTACCACTATAGTTTGAATCAATTAACTGCATTACTAATACATACAAAAAAGAAAGAGGTTTAAAACTTCAATACTGGTTTGTCTTCTTAAATTTGCGCATGTATTCAATCTTAAAAGCATGAAACTCTATCTTAGAAACTACCATAACTCTGCAACACACATTTGGAAAACCGAGACAGGTTCTGAAGTCTTCAAAGAGAAGAACCGAACAGCAGTTGGTGGTTAGGTCCCCCTCGATCTTAAGTACTTCTACAGTCAGATGGGGGCTTTTCTGTAAAAGAACCAAAAGAACCATACAATCAATTACTTAAAACTAAGGGGCCTCTCAGTAGCACATCTTAAGCAACTTTCACGAGATTGATCAAGACAACTCAAAAGTCCCTTATCTTTAAACTAGACTTGGTCCATATCCCAGTCTTAAATTCAGGCACAGAACACGAGCAGCATACAGACACGGCACCTCATGTTTTCCAGGTGGTCTTTAATTAAAGATTCACTTGCTGCTGTCTAGGCCGAACTCTGAGTCTCTGCAGCATCCAGAAACGCAAAATTAGTTGGGATATACACTGTACTTGGAGTGCAGAGAACCATCTGACCTCTGACAAGCACTCAAGAGACAATTTTGCATCTTCCTGAGAACCACTCTGACAGTCAGACTTCGTCACAGCAGAGTGGTGTCCTTTGCCACCAGTTCCTTCCAAAGAATGAGGAAGTTCAAGCTCTTCAAGTCTTTCTTCAGGGCACAGGCAGATAAATTAAACTATCCAACCTGTGTGGAGTACCTGGTATCTCTTTTATTCCATTTCACTCACTGGATTATGGTTCAAATATTCACTACTTGACTGAGTATTGCAGTCCTTCAGTACTGGACAGTGGAAACACATCTATACAGCAGGCTTGCAAAATTCTAAACATCCTGTGGAATTTATCTGAGGTTAAACACTTGATCTTCAGAGATTCTGCAATCTACAAAAGCCAGCCCATCAAGCCTACAAGCCAGCCAATAACAGCAGTGGTTTATCAGACATCCTTTGCTGGTAAGAAGCATGACCATCCCTACATCTATCACCTCTTTGGTGTCTCAAGAGGAGGCTTGCCCAGGACTACACTCTCTTCTTACAGTCAGCACTGACTCTTTACTGCAAATGAAGCCAAACAAACATTATACCACAAATTAGTGGTGTAGTAGTAGTAGTGGCAGTACCAACCACAACAGACAGGAAGTAGCTCTCTTATCTTTGATCCAAAACTAATGGGGTCTTCCACCACCAAGAAAGACAAAAGGAAAGACAATACCTCTGAGGAGGAAGAGATTTCAGATGGGATATCAATATCAAAATGTTTTTGAACACTTGAATAGGTTTGCTGGCAGCATTCACCATCCCTGAATTCTTCACTAAGAGCTAACAATCCCAATAGGGCAGTACAAGCCTTCTCTACTATCAGCCTGCTCCTTCTCCCAATACAGCCCTGCACCCTTTTCCTCCAGGTCAGAGAACACACCTCTATAGAAAAGCAAAGAGCTCCCTCCCAGCTCCACTCCTAGCCTGTAGAGACGTCTCCCTGATGCTTCACAAAAGGAATGCTGATGGCTTTACTCAAGTGGGTCCCCACTCTCCTGTAACAACACTAAAAATGGGTCATCCTCAGCAGATAGCATCTCTGTAATTTCAGTTGCTACCCACCCAGCATTACACAGTACAGTTTTTCAATTACTAATATTTAAGAATAACGTTTCTTAAAATAGAAAGGTCCTTTAAATTCTGGAGCATTCAACCTCACTTGCTGTTAGCAGACACTACTAAAAAGCATGAAAATCTGAATAGATGCTTTATATAAGTACTCCAGACAGAAAACTTGTGGGTTTATTAAGGGGATTAATCCAAGGCTAGGTGATGTGACTTTGAAGTTAAATGCCTCATTAAAATACCTGAATTTGGTGACAAAATCAATCAAAAAATATTGTCAGGTCACTAACAGCCAACATTCAAATCAAATACCACATTTCACCTTGTGCTGGACGAAACTTAAGATTTTCTTCACTCATACTTCTCCAGAAATAGGAGAGGGTCATGCAGGTTGTATCCTACAGCTTCATAATGTTAGCGAGAAGTGGCAGAGTAAGGAAAGCATTTATCAGCACAGGCCACAGAACCCCACTGAAAAGCATTAGCCAGAAATACCATGTATGCACACACATAAACCACAAATGAGACACCTCAAGATTAGTAAGTGAAATCTAGTAGGCTTCAGTATGTCCAGGAAAAAAAGGGAAATTAAACAGAACTGATGTGGTTTTTAAAAAAGGAGAAAAAATACCACACCAATGGGGAACTGCAGCTGCAAAGGAAGCAGCACCACGGTCCTACCAAACGACTCAGCACGGCCATAGCTGACAGCTAGCTTCAATTCCATGGAATCAGAATTATGCAGATGGTCACAGCCTGGATCAAGCAAGCAGCTGCTCTCTCTAGCACACCCCATTCAGGGCCAAAACATTATTTTTACATCTAGATTTAGCTGAAAGCAACCACTCTCATCATTCCATGGCTGATTTCCCCACAGGTTGGTGGTGAAAGAGAAATGAAAGAATAGAAGAGCACTCAGATTTAATGTTTGGAGAACAGAAGGCACATGCCTCACCCTAGCAGTCAGAATGATGCTTTGTGATATAGAGCTGGGTATGGACAAAGTTTCACCTTCCCTGTTATTATGCCCCCTTAAGAGGCTACATCATTTGTTAAAAAAAAACAACTCAGTATGAAGCTTGCTTCCATTGGGAACTGCTTTATGATCCCTTAAATGGCTTTGTGAAGTACATAAATAGCAAGAGGTCTAAAAAAACACATTGGACTTATGAGAGATAATGATTAAGTGACTGCTAGGGCTAAATTAAAAACATTCAGGCATTCAGGTTTGTTTTTGGTTTTTTCCCGCAGAATTACAGAATGGCTTAGGATGGAAGTGACTTTAATGATCATCTTGTTCCAACACCCCCGCCATGGGCAGAGACACCTTCCACTATCCCAGGTTGCTCAAAGCCACCTGGCCTTGAACACTTTCAGGGATGGGGAATCCACAACACTTCTGGGCAACTTGTTCCAGTGCCTCACCACCCTCTGAGTAAAGAACTTCTTCCTATCTGCTCTCTTTCAGTATAAAACTCTTGTCCTATCAAAAAACACCTTCTCTTCCCCAGGCTGAATAGCCCCAGCTCTCTGAGCCTGTCTTCACAGGAGACCTCTGATTACTTTCATGGCCTTCCTCTGGACTTGCTCCAACATGTACATCCTGCTTAGGTTGAGGGCCTTAGAGCTGGACGCAGCACCGCAGGTGGGATCTCACAAGACCAAAGCTCAAGTGGAAAACCACCTCCCTCAACCTGCTGGTCAGGTTGCCTCAGTCACGATACTGATGGACCTGGGGCTGCCCAGTCCTGAGTTGGAAGACTACGAGTGTGGGAACAGTGACTTTCCAATTGTGGACACTGAAATTCTAAGTGACCAGCTGTATCAGCCGAATATTTGCAATTGCATGGGGCATGATGGGATTCAGCCCAGAGTTCTGAAGGAGGCAATGGATGCCTCAACAGCACCCCTGTCCATCATCTACCAAAGCTCTTCAAAGTCAAGAGATATCCCTGCTGATCCAGATCTAGGTTTACTCAAATTTACAGGAAGGGTATGAAGGAAGACCCAAGAAACTACAGGCCTATTCATGTAGCCTGAGTTCTTGCAAAAATTATGGAGGAAAAGATTATACTGGGTAATACCGAAAGGCATTTAAAGAACGACGCTATTATCAAGCACAGTCAATATGGGTTCACAAAAGGAAAGTCATAACTGATAAACTACTTTGGTAACCTTTTATGATAAGATCACACATCTGGTGGACGAAAGGAAGGCAGTAGATGCAGTTTCCGTGGGTTTTTAGGAAAGCTTTTGATACTCTCATAGTATCCTTCTGGTCAAGTTGTGCAGCTGCAGGACTAGTGTGTTCATGCTGCGCTGGCCGAAAGGCAGAGTTCAAAGGGTTGTAAAGTCAGGGGGGCACTGCTCAGCTGGTGACCAGCGCCCAGTGGTGCTCCTCAGGGCCCATCCTGTTCCTATACTTCCCAACAATCTGGATGCAGGAGTGCAGTGTACCATTACTGTGTTTGCTGGTGATATGAGACTGGGAGATGCTTTTGTGAGGAGCAAGGGGCTTTCTAGAGGGATCTACGCAGATTGGAACACCGGGCTATGATTTACAGTGTGAAATTTAACAAGTCCAAATGCTGGATTTTGTACCTGGGACAAAGTAATACAGACACAAGTACAAACTGGGAGAGGGATCTGGAGTACATGGTGGGCAGAAGCTCGGTCTGAGTCAGCAGTGAGCCCTGGCAGACAGGAGGGCAAAGCCCATCCCAGGATGCATCAAACAGCATCACCAGCCAGGCCAAAGGGGGGACGTCCTGGTGCATTCAGCGTTGGTGTGGCCTCATCTCAAAGACTGTCTGCTGTTCTCGGCTGCAGAACTTAGGAAGGTTGTGAAGGTGCTTGAATGTGTCCAGAGGGGCTCAACAAAGCTGGAGGAGGGGCTGGGAGGAAAAGTCCTGTAATGAGTGGCTGAGGACTGGGGGTTTGTCTAGTTTAGAGAAACTGAGGCTGAGCAGTGACCTTGCTCTCCACAGCTTCCTGAGGAAGGGATGTGAAAAGGGAAGTATTGAGCTCTGCTCCTTGGGACACCGACAGGATACATGGGAATGGTTCAAAGCTGCACCAGGGGAGATTCAGGCTGGACAGTGGGAAGTGGCCGTCACCAAGGGAGGGCTCACACACTCAAACAGGCTTCCTAGAGAGGCGGTTGATGCCTCAGCCCTTGGCAGTGTTTAAGAGGCATTTGAACAGTGTCCCTAAATGA
Source organism: Hirundo rustica (assembly GCF_015227805.2). Classification (NCBI taxonomy): domain Eukaryota; kingdom Metazoa; phylum Chordata; class Aves; order Passeriformes; family Hirundinidae; genus Hirundo; species Hirundo rustica. The sequence goes on along the minus strand of NC_053451.1, from coordinate 47,317,704 downwards.
CATGCTTTAACTTTTGGTCAGCCCTGGAGCAGTCAGGCAGTTGGACTGGATGATGGCTGTAGGTGCCTTCCAGCTGAAATATTCTGTTCTCATCATCACCTCTCTCTTATGCACATACTTAGCTATGCATGTAACTAATACCGTAGGTAGTTCTCACTATTTACAAAGCCATGTGTATCTACAGATACAGATTTCTCTATATACATCAACCCAGTATGTTTTATTACTAGGAAGATATTTGTGCAAAGCGTGGGGTTTTCCCCCAATTTTGAGGGCTCAAAAAGCATATAAATTGTTTTCAAACAGACATAAGTATCATGCAGATTAATCATTAAAGAGCCACCATTTATAAAATTAAAACAATGCAATTAGAAAGTCAGTGACCCCTTACAGCTGACCTATGAGGTTCAATCAAGGACATTATTATGTAAAAAAAATAAGGCAGGTGAGAAGGGAGGGACAGAAATTAAAGCATTTTAACAGGTGAAACGTATGTTTTGAATTATTCCATTTTACATCTCAGCTGGAAAGCTGTTCTTGAAAGAGACTGGCATACTTTAGCATTAGCACACGGTTCAGGTCTATCCAATTTCTCTAGGGTTTTTTCCCCACCCTCCTCCTGTTTTTAAAGGGCCAGATGCAACAGGCAGTTTTGTTTGTTTCTTTTGGGTCTTTTTTTGTTATAAACATTTTTATTTATAAGCCAGTTAAACTAAAGCAGTTTTGCATGGATCTGTGACCTCAAATCTCACTCAACGTAGAGGAGCTTAGCAGTTTAGGAAGATCAAACAAATCACCAGAAATCCAGAAGTATGTGAAATAAAGTCCCCCTTTTTTTTTAAAAAAAAGAAGGCTGAAGTGGCTTCAAACCAGCATGCCTGCTGTTACCAAGAGATTTTTATGGTTTTAATTAAGACCTGTTTTCATAAAAAGGAATTTTAAAATACCTTTTTCATGTGGGTAATGAAAAATATCAACTTCATTATCCTAACCACGTAACCCATCCAGGTCATCTACTGCACTGCCATCAGATTCAGCACCACACAGTTGATATTAACTAAAGAGACTAGTTTTACCTGTTCCCACTACATATTCCCATAAATTCCCATAAATCTCCTTCAGATTACTTCACTGTGACATTCACAGCCACATTTAGTATTTTCTGCTGGGAGGGCAGAAGAGGCAGTCAGCTGCCACAAATGCAGCATCTTACAGAGTAATTTCCATTAAGAGATGTAGAAACAATAACCAAGATACAACGTGACCACAAAGAAAACCTAAATTACCTAATGCATACAATATACACATCTCAGATTTCTCCATAATAATGTGATTGCAGGCAAATTATCCCATTCTGGATTGGTTTCTTGTCTGCATCCCTTCCTCAAGTCTTCCAACAACCAGAAAATACCCATTTCAATTTTACCTTCCTCTAACATTTTGAAAGCTATAAATAATTTAAATTTCCATTAATTAAATACAGATTTACATCATATGAGATGCAAAATATCTTGACTTTTGGGAAAAAAAAATAAACATTTAATGTGGCAACTGGCTGCTGAAAGGCATGGGCTGCCAAAAACATGCAAGAATATTTTTATATATATATATATATTTATTTTCTTTTTTAATTTGAAGAGCAGTAATTATGCTTAACCCTATGTGGGCAGAAGTAAAGGCACAGTGTCACAGGAAAGAGGGCATACTGCATCCCAGGGCAATGCCATGCCTGCCCAGGCAGCAGCTGACAGCTCCAGAGCAATGAGTGGCTTACATTTGGAAATGGAAGCAACCAGATATTCTGGTTATTACTGTCCACTTCATTCTGGGATGGGAAGAGAGAAGACAGCAGGAAATCTGGCGCAGCTTCAAACCCACCTCTTCCCACCTCCATATAAAAAAAAAGCAGAAACCACACAATGCTTTGAAGAGTGACAACTCCACTTCCCAGAGAGCATGACCAGAGCTGCACAGATGTGACACATGGACTCCTCTTTCCCTCTTCATTCTAACAGCTGCTTGGTGCTGGCAAGAGAGCAGCAGAGGAATAAAATACAACCAAACAAGGGAGGCTCAATTAAAACTACTGATATGCAGTGCATTAAGCTTTGTTCAAAGAGCACCAGCACATGCACTGCAGATGGGCTGAAGGTTGCAAGTAAAGCCACGCCAGATGCAGAACTCGGTGCCTTTACTCTTCTACCACACCTGACCTTGGTTTGAAAAGCTCATGTAGCTCTTCAGACGTGACCTCTGTGAACAAAAAGTGATGAGGAGGCATAAGCACCACAACCATTTGAGCTGGCCATTCACGTTATTATTACAGGTTTATGAAACCTCTGGCAAATTCTGCATCAACTACAGTGAACTAAAACAAATCATTCAGGAAGACATGGAACCTTGACTGTTTGGAGGTTTTTGTTGATGTTTGGGGTTTGTTGTTTTTTTCAAAGCCTCCTTTATGAAGTACCCACTTAAAATTGCCATCCGATCCCAAAAAATACAGTGTTTCCTTCTGCGCAGATGCATACTGGCTTCACTATTTTAGAAAACCTTGCTGCAGATTACCACGGGAATCACACTTTTTTTGAAAGAGGGGAGTGCTCCCAACACTTTCAAGATCCTGTGTTTTCACAACTACGCCATTTTCAAGTATAACAACAGTATAGAGATTTTTTGCCCTTCAGAAAGGCATTTATTTAGGAGTGGCCTGTTACCAAGTTAGCCTGTAAGTAAGTCTGTTCTGCAACAAAATTTCTACTTATGGGCCAGCTGTTCCATAGGTCATGTTCTCTTATATCCAGAATCACCAAAAGCTGTCTCAAGCCTACCAAAAAAAAAAAAAAAAAACCCCAAAAAAAACATACTGCTTAAGGCTGGTTCCCACTTTGGCCAAGTTTGTTCTTCTTTTAACACCCAGTAAGAATCTGATTTAAATCATCAAGTCCTATATGCTTTGAACAAGAAAAAAAGATGAAAATTTCATTATACACCTGCAGAAATTACTAAAAAAAGTATATAAGGCATATTTTAGGCAACACTACTAATATAATGCAAATTAACTAAACTATAGTGGAATTCAATTATTTCTACAGTCTCATCTTCCTACAGTAACATTTATTTTAGTATTTTGTTCAAAGTGGACTTAGAAGCCTCAAAAATACACTTCTAACAAAAGAACACTTCAAGCTTCATATTTCAGACAAGCTTTTGTTTGAAGATTTCCTCCGTATTTTAGCTCTAAAATATCAGACGTCTTAAAGACAACGTAACAATTCTCAGTAACCCTCAATTAAACTCACTAGTTTTATACCTCTAGATTTACCACCCATACTTCTCACCCTCACAGTTCAATCTCCCTTAAGTTTCCCACCCAGTGCTAAAGCATGTCATTTTTCTCCTTTCTTAGCCTATCCCTATAACTGAATGAACCTAGACAAACTTCTTTGGGTAACCCAGACTGCACTATGCTGCGTTTATTGTTCTGTGATGAGGCATGAAGAAAGTTATCTTTGACCAACAAATCAAAGCTGCTCACTATTTAGACTGTCATCCCTTAAGTTCACAAAACCTAATTCAGTGTACTTTCTAATACTTCATATTCAAAAGCATTAGCTGCAATAATTCCAGCAAGATTAATAACAGTGAGGATATTCAAACTACACATTTAGAGTCACAGGTCTCAAAGTTAACATCACCATTACCAAAAGTATAAAATGAGGTTGCATTTTTTTGTACCTGAACCTCAACATTTAAGTTTGTTTTTAAAGACTTGATTATTACAAGCTGCCTATGTGCTTCTCTAACTTTCTCAGCTCACTCAGCTGACACAAACACTTGCCAAGATTGCATTAGCATTTAGCAGCTTTGGGGCTAACTGTGCGTGTTGTTTCAACCTTGACAACCAACTGCACGGACACACTATTATATTTAAGCTTCCAGAAGTATTTAACATTTGATTCTGCTGAAAATACAGTTCTACTATATGTTTTGAAAATAAAATCACTTTTTCCTCTTTTGGAAACCCATGATGATGCCAAACATATGCTTGTTTTCCAAACAACAACTGTTTAAAAGAAAGAAAATTCTTTCTGATGTTCCTGCCAAAAACAACATTCTGTGGCTTAAAGAAATTTGATAGTAAGCAGTTCACTCAGCTAAGGGAAGAAAGATTTACATTTGGCAAGGATTGACACTTCATGTCTTGCATCTACTTCCCTCCATTTTAAATTTCTTTGGGGATGCATGTGGCAACTGGGAAGGGTTTTTGCTGTGGTTTGTTGGGGTTTGGGTTTTTTTACGTCTCCAAGTATTTCACTCTAAAAATAAGGCATCTGTGGGTTTTACTAGAAACGACACAAAGCAGAAGTTCATCACAATGCTTTTCTTTTTTACTGGGAATACTAGGATATAGAAGCGAGTTTCGAAGGGAAGTAAAAGACTTCAGAAAAAATGCATCAGCGAGAGTTTGCAGCAAGAGGAACAGAAAATGCAAATGAGGAAGTGGCACACAAAACATTAACAGATTCATTTTAAAGCACGGAACAGGGAGGGAAGGCAATGGATTTGGGGTTTCAGCAGCCGTTGTCACAAGCAGCAGTAATACTACATACCCAGTAAAGGTGGTTACTTCACTGCTGCCTCAATCGTTTCAGATTGAGACAAAATGGCTAACAGAAACATGCAGATTGGACTATGTACTACCTAAGATTTATTTATGTACATTTCAGAAAGCCAGGGGTTTAAGATGTGGGTTCAATCTGCTACAATATTTCACTCTGTCCTACATTAATAACTCACAGAAATAGTAACTGGACCAATTTACTAAGTAATGTAAAATATTTAGTCCATTCCAAGCAGCTAAGACAACAGAGGTTCTGAAATTTTCCCCAACTTGGGAGTATTACCTGACTCTCCCCAGTTTCTGTAGAGTTCTAAATCCCATTGAACAAAACCTTGCCATCACCTTCCAAGATACAGAAATTACTAAAGACTGCTAAACCTGCTCCAGCATCAAGTCAACGAGTCAGACAATGCTTCAGCCAGCTGAGTGACCAAGCATGACACCAAGCTGCAGATCCACACCATGACACCAAACTGGAGATCCACACAAGCTCTCAGAATTGTCAGTACAGCAACCAAAACAACACTCTGCAAAGCACACACCTCCTCCAGTAAGATGGCAAGTATTCTAGAAAAAAGGTCAGAATCCCAATGATGTTACAGTAGTATCTCAAATGCTATTCAGCATTATCCTATTATCCTATTTCAGGATAATAAAAATCCTTAAGGTTAAAAATTTAACCACTTATTAGTCCACCAACATGGAAGCTTCTCTTGTCATTACCAGTGCAAATTCAGTTCAGAAATTCAGCAACTAGACATGAAGGTCTGTCTTTATGAATAGCATGAACAGCTTGAGCTATAAGTAGGTGTAGCTTCTAATGTTCAGTGTGTGCTTGTTATGGAGCTACCCTCCCTGAATCAAAGGATACCTGAAATTTCAGCATGGTCTACAAGAGCATGAGCAGTTCTTGATGACAGAGGCAAATGTTATAATAGCTCCTCTTCATGTGAGGGCTGCAAGTTTATACCTCGGTACATTCTCAGGCACTCCTCTGGAAGGCATTTGCAGCTCCTCCTAACAGCCTTCAGGTATATCACACTTATCATGCCCAAGCTTTACAACTCTTTCTTTACTTGCTATAAACACACAGTGATGGCTATAGTGAACATGTACAAAAACCTGTAGAATTCAAGAGAAGTAAGCTGGTTGAGCAGGAGACAGGCTCTCTTCCATCCAGTGGGGGGGGAAAAAAAAAAAAAAAAAAAAGCAGCTGATGAAATGTTAGTTCCTGGCTCCTTCTGCCAAAAGAAGGGTGGATAGAAAGCACATGGCTTGCACAGCTGCTTGTCTAGCAATGCAAATACCTTTCTCCTACTATTCAGTTAAACAACCTAAAACTGTAACCAAACCACTTGTATAACTGTACCAAGACATCCTCTTTAAATCTGACTTAAGCAAGACATCCTCCTTAAATCTGACTTAAGATTTAATTGCAGTTCCAGTTGGCATGCAGAGGTGAGAAGAAACTTCAATATTCCATGTGCAGAAAACATTGATACAATAGTCTTCAAAGCCAGCATGAAATCAAAGGCTTCATTTGAAGTGATGTGATCTTGTCCACGTTTGCAGCTGTTCAAGCATTCAAAGCAGCAGCCAAGTTTTAAAAAGAAAAATACTACTTTCCCAGGAAATAACTCTGCTGTAAACCTGTGCTGATATAAGTTCCAGAGAATTTCAACATTCTATAGAAAACTCATCAGCAAGACCTAACTGCTGCAGAAAAACAAACTAAAAAGCCACATTTCCACTAAAACCCCCCTTCTAATTCACAAGTTCAAACTTCATTTATCCATTCACATGTAATGAGGCAGAAGAACTTCTCAAAGAAGTTTCCAAAGGCTGTTTGAAGTTTCAAGATAAAATAAGCTTTTCAGGCCTTGTCTTCTGGCACTTTAGTCCCCACAGCTGCCTGTTGCTTTGTAAGGACAACACCAATTCCATAGCAGATGAACAGTTTTCCTCAGCATCACTCGATACTCACCTTTTCAACTATAGGATTTCAAAACCAACACCAAGAAATCAATTCCAACATTCACTATTAACATGTTTTGATCTATTTTGCATCACCCACTACATACACAAACTCTCTAACTATTGTTACAAGCAGTGTGGTTTGCCACTGTGAATATGCCCAAGAAACCTTGATTCGTCAGCTTAAGTACTGAATAACACTCCGTTTTCTGCTTCTAAAACATATACTTGAAAATATAAATCAGTTCAAGGTGGCATGAGTATAATGAATACTCAAAACAAAAACATTTCATAAATCTGGCGTACTAAGCTTTACACTCGATAGAAACGCTGCCCCATCACTGAATTTGGCTACCAAATCTCTGTTAGAATAAAGAGATTATATTTGTTAGATAGGAAGGGGCTCCAAGAATCTTGAAGGAGTTAATAAAATTCTGCTGAATTGAGAGGTCCACAAAAAAAAAAAAAAAAGAACCACGCACACACAAACAAACCACCCCATACATTCTGGGTCATTTCTAGACCCAGAAAACACCATCAGTTCAACAGTAGAATATTTCAGTACGCGAAAGGAAAAACTAATTCACAACATATTGAAATTGACACCTATAAATCTTTAGCACAAATAAAAACCAGCAAATCCAACAAATACTTACCGTACTTAGAAACCTTTAAAATAATTCTCCAGTTACCTCTCCAGCTGAAAATAAAGAAATCAAAGATAAACTCCAAGCATGCAGCTTAAATCAGCACAAAAGCTGCCATTTTGATCTGCAGCTGTTTGTAGCTTCTTCCCTTCTTCCCAAATGTTTTTGTTCTTCTCATGGCAGAAGAAATTACATCCATCAGTAGCTAAAAATATTTCAGTTATTTGAATTTTCAAAAGAGGGGTGAAAAAGAACTGCGCTTTACCAGTTAAGAAAACAACCCAGTGCTACATTTCAACAGCTTTTATCAAAAGTTGGCTTAGATATAAATAATAGTTACATGTGAAGGAAAACATTTGGTTGAAATTTAACAAATAAGTCTGGTGTAACAAGTTTATTGTCATTATTACCTCTGAAGGCAGACTAAGTTCTCAGGAGAGAATATAAGTGCTACGGCAGTTCTGCTACAGAGCTAAGGCTCGAGGTGCTTCGATCTAATTCTTGGTTGAGACACTAATTTTTCCTAGATTACAGGTATGCTGTATGGGAGCCTTTCACATGGAGAAGTTAATAGTCACCCTCTACCTCCACCTTTTCTTTTAAGAGAATTAGCAGTGACAGCCTGCGACTCATCATACTCCTCGTACAGGGAAGCCTCCAAAGGCAAAATACAGTTACATCCTACACTGGAAGACATTTGTAATCTGATCCTATCAATGATCTCCATACACTGAATGCCATTTAAGGTTAGAGAACTAAGAAATTAGCCTGACAAAACCAATTACTCCCCATCAGGACTGTATACTAATGTATTTCTGCTGTTGAGATGATTGACAAAACTTGGTATCGTGGCATGCACAACCTGGTCAGTAACTTACACCAGCAGCACAATTCACTTGATACGCTGCCTGTAGCTAAGATCCTATGCAAGCAAAAATAATAATAAAAAAAACAAGTCAAAAGTAATGACCACAACTTGTCTGATAATTTTAACTGGAGCCACACATGAACCAGGAAGTAATAGCACATCCCACTTGAATTGAAAAGTCCAAGAAGAGTTGTATTATACAACCTGTATTAGATTCCAGTGCAGTTATAAGACAACATTAAGTACACATCAGCCAAAGACAGGTCTGCAAGAGCAGACTGAAATTACCACCTTCCTCACGCAAAGCAGTCAAGAGAATTCTGGAAGACAGTGCTCTGAGACTGCTCAAAAGAACAAGACTACACTAAGATGTGACTGCTCATGCAGGAAGTTTAATCAAAAAATGAAGACCTGCAAAGGCATGAAAGCTAATTAACTGTCCAGGTGACACCAATACAGTGACAGAAACACTCAGCCACCATCAGCTCCTCTGGAATCCTTCACCAAAGCATCTGCTCTGGTTTGGTTAGCTTTTCAGAAACCCTGTCCCTCTCATCACTGGGTAAGATACTTCAAAACACTCTATCATCTGTCAGATGATGGCTTTTCTTTCTCTTTCCTCCGCACAGCAACACTGCCCGCAGACAATGTTATTCATGTTCCAGAAAAGTAAATGGCATGTTCCTTCCCATTGAAGAATGAAGTAAATAAACCTGAGCTAAAGTAGGCACGCCAAAGAGTAGCTGACATACAAGGAGTTTATATTGCTACTCCTAAAATCATGATCCCTTGAGGCACATTTTACAGACAAGGCATATACTGAAAAACAAAACAGGTTTATGTTGTTATTAACTATGAAATGTCACGTGTTATACCATATAAATCAAACATGAAGCCACAATAACTTATTCCTGCTATGAAAATACCTTTTTAAAGCACAAGCGATTCTATTTCTGACATGTAAAGTCATTTTTAATACTTCCATGGACAAATAGGAAGATTAACAAAGGCTATTCAATTTCTGTAACTATTGAGTATAATCAAGACTATTGTTTCAGTATCTGATTAAAAAAATGTTTTCTATTTTCTCTTTATTTGAGGAAAATAGCCATGGAAAACGAGAAGAGTACTGGCTCAATTATACATTATTTCATGTACAACAAAACCTCTGTGCTCACTGCCTAATAACTCCATTCATACTGCCGCTAGCTATATAAACACAAAAGTAATCTTCCAGCAAGGGACAGAAAAAGTTTGCTTTGCACAACTCATCCCCAGAATACAGCTGGAAACAAATCAAGTTTCCACATAATTTAAGGGAAACATAGTATGGTCCTAGTCGCAAATGAATAGCTGCAGATAAAACATCCCAGTTCTTACTAAGAATGACTTGGGCCCTGTGGGCAGATAACTGTCCCTCCATTTTAGCATATTCTCTTCTGATGAGAATTTAAAAGGCAAAAAGCTGTAGCATAACAACTAACAAAGCTCAGCTCCACAGCTCGAGTACAGGGTTTAATCTTCAATCCTTGAAGCTTGCAAGCACTGTAACCAGTAACTTTCACAGATTTCCAGCTGGAGCTCTACTCCGGCATAATCATTTTTTATCATGTCAGCCTCCATATATTAGAGGCCACAAAACTTTGCATCTGAACTACAGATCACTTGAGTGTGGGACAGCATACTGGAGGACAAGAATTGCAGCCTTATTCCATTACTTCATCCCTCTCTTCAAGTACACTCACTATTAGTTTATGGAAAATACTGTATCAGCCAAAGTCCAAACAACAGTCTGTCTCCTCTAAATGTAATATTTTTTGATTCCCTATGTAAAGTTTCAAAAAGAAGGCCAGTCTTGCATGATAGGCAAGACAAAACAACCTCCTCATCCCCAGACTGAAAGTTTTTTAAAGTTCCCAGGTGCTTTCATAATTTGCCCCCATCTTTTTCTTACAGGAATACTGTCCCTTCATTCCCTGCAGTTTACAAGAGGGGCACAAACAACTACAGCTTTTTCCTACTGATGCACAAACAGCACACACACGACTCCATTTGTGCTTTGAAGTGTTTTCTATCAAGGAATCTCACAACTGTATCCAGTAACCCATCACTCAAGTACTGGCCCCACTTCACAGATTACTGCTCAACCTAAAACTATCAGCCCTTCTCCTGTTATCTGCAGCGATTACTGAACTATATCAGAAAGAAAGAGAATAAACAAAGCATTTTTTAACTGCTTTCAGGGCAGCGTTAGACATCGAGCAGTTGAGATAAATCCCTGTCTTCACACGCCTGCACTCACTCAGACTCCAGACTTCTTCTCAGCGACACACTTACTCAAGAGCCAAGCAGAAAAAAAAAATTAAGCAAAAAAAAAAAAAAAAAAACCAAAAAAAACCCACAAACCCCCCCCCCCCGCAAAAAAAAAAACAAAACAAAAAAAAACCAAAAAAACCAAACAAACAAACAAAAAAAAAACCTACACCACAAACCACCAAACCGTGGTGGTGGGGCGGGTAAGGGTTTAAAAGTTCCCAAGCTGTCAAGGACTCCCAGCGCCCTTCAAAGCCAAAGACGATTATTTCTAAGCACTTGAAGAGCGCAGAACACCACCAGAAAGCCTCGCCGGTGCCACGCCGCGGGGGCCGCTCTCGGGGGAGAACGAGCCCCCGGGCGGGCGGCTCCCGGGAACGTGGGGCCGTGTTCCCGCTGCCCGGACCGAGCGCTCCGGGGAACGCGGGGAACAGTTCGGGCGCCCGGCCCCCACAGCACGCATGGAGGGCTCCGGAGCCTCCCCGCGAGGGCGGCGGGGCGAAGGGGAACGCGCCCCGCGGCTCCGGGGTCCGGCGAGGGGCCGACTCGGAACAAAGCTAAGCCGAGAGGGCCCGAGGACGGGCAGCTCAGCCCGGACAAGCGGAGCACAGCCAGCAGCTCCAGAGAGACCCACCGGCGCCCCCGCCGCGGCCGGGAGGAGAAAGGGGGCTCCCGCAGGGCAGCGCCGGGATTATCCCCGCGGGCTGCAGACCGCTAAAAAGCGGCTGCTCCCTCTCCGCGCTCCTCAGGGGCGGGGAAAGGACCCTCTGAACGCCGCCACCCGCCCTCCTGCCCGCCCTGCGCGGTGGCTGCGGGGGGCCGGAGCAGAGCCCCGCACCCACCTGGCGCCGCGCTCCGTTCCATCCCGCTCCAGCCGCCGCCGTGCCAGCGCTCCAGCCGCCGCCGCCTTCGCGGGCTAAGCCGCCGCCGCCCCGCCCCCTCAGCCGCGGGCCCCGCCCCCCCACCGCCCTGCTGGCCCGCCAATGGGGAGCAGGGCCCGGCGGCGCCCAGCGCTGATCGGCGTGGGGCGCGGCCAATGAGAGCGCCGGAGGGGCGGGGACAGCTGTCAATCAGCGGCCCCTACCTGGGGCTGGCGAGCGGCCAGGCGCGGGGCATGGCGAATGTGTCTCTCGTCCGGCTCTCTCTTCGTCCTTTCGCCTCTGTCCTGGCCGGCTCGCCCGTCTCCGCCGCTTCGACTCCTGCCAGCCCCGGCCCGTGTCCCGCCTGGCCCCGTGCGGCCGCCCAAGCTCCCAGGGTGTGGCGGCTGCCCTGGGGCTCCCAGACGGCCCTCGAGACCCTTCTGCCCCTCGGGAGCAGCCTCCTCTTCCCCCAGTGCCCGAGCCGCCCTTTCCCCGCCCGGCCCCGGCTGCGGGACAGCGGTGCCCAGTCCCTCGCCGTCCCCGGGGCTATCTGGCGCCATCCCCACGTCGCCCGGTGCTGTCACCCGCACACCGCCCCGGCCCCTTCTCTGCCCGCAAGAGGCCTCTGCGGAGCTTCTGCCCTCATTCCCGACTGCCACAGGCGCGCCCACCCCCGCTGCCCTTTCCTTGCCCTTGCGACCCAATTCCTGCTGAATCCAGCTCCCGGGCATCCGGGCCCCCGAGAGATCCATGTTTATCCCGGCGGGCTCTCTCCGCGCTGGGCAGGTGCCTTGCGAGGGCTGCAGCTGCCGAGCCAGCCCCAGCAGTGTGCCCCTTCCAGATTCGCCTGAAGTTGCCGTCCTTTGTGCTTGTCCCTGCAGCGGGGCTTTTGTTGCGCGCCGCAGAGCCTTTAGGAAAAAAGTAGGTGGGAGAATCACGTGAATCAGGTTTTGGAGGGGGCAGGGTGGGTAGAACAACTGCTAAATGGATTTTAATAACTAATGACAACTAACACAGGACACCCCAAACCAGCAAGCTCACGAAGATGACGACCGGCTGCTCTGCTCAGTTCAGCGGGCTGTCCAGATCGATAGAGTCTCTGCTTGGCCTTTAAATGGGATAAAGAGGTCAGGAACACCCCCGCGGTGGGAATAATGCTCTCCAAAAGAGGAGCAGGCGGGACCCACCGCGGTGATGGGGAGCCGATCTAACCATCCCCGCAGCCCGCCCTCACCCAGGGAGGCTCAGGCTGCTCCGACCCCGGGGAGCGGTGAGGCAGTGGTGTCTCAGGCCGTGGAGAGCTGAAGGTGCAGCCGCTGTCTCTGGAGTCATATTGAATGAATACTGTTTAGTCAATAAAAATAATAACGGCTGAACGCAGAGTTTTTGAAACACCATCTCCAGTCAATTGGCAACCAAAATTATACTGAACTCAAACCCAGTTGTACCACTTCAGTTAACCGTATCTTCCCTTACACCAAAGTTGCAGGTTCACAAGCACCCCTTTTTCACAAAAACAACCAACCAAACCAAACAAAAAAGTGGGATTGCTATAATTTTCAGAAAAATTATTTGTATTTGAGGTACTTGTATCAGTCGTGGTAAGAAGCAACAGTTGAGAACCACTGCTGCAATCACTCCAGATTACACAGCAAAAAGCATCAAGCCAGCTTTGAACTGCTGATGGTGACAGTTTTATGATCGCTAGCAAAGTAAACAGAAAAGAAGTCTTTAAGTAACACAGCCCTAAAAGAAGGAAGCAGCAGGCTTTTTACTCAGCACAAGGGCTTAGTGGGACAAAAATCCTTAAGAGCAAAATAGTCTCAAGGTTTTCAGAAAAATTCATTCTCTATCCAAAAAAAGAGTATTTTTCCTAAAACACATATGCAGCAAGTGAAAACTCTTCAAAGACTGTAAAATAAAACAGAGGGGAAATGACTTGCTATTGTTAAAATACAGCTGCATTCATGCTCGTTCAGTGGTCCTTTTTTCGTGCTGAAAATGGGATCTTGAGGTTTTCAAAATATTAATTTCAAACAGGCCTATCTCTACCAGTACTTTTTTCTGCTCCATCAATACAAGTAAGTAGCCTGTGTGATGCAAGGTATTAATTAACATTTATTTCGTTCCAACTCCTTCCCAGTCTCCTGGATTACTTCTTAGCTTTCATTTTTCTCCTCTGTATTCATGACATTTTTAATGCCATTTCTAATAACATCTAGATCTTGTAAGACAGGAACTCAGGCACAGCTTTATTACTGTTGCTTTGACCTTGCCTTTGAATTTGCAAATAAGGCAAATCTGCTAAACAATTTGCATTGAATTGGTATTGAGTTTTCATTAAGAGAAAAGGAAAGGTGGTTAAATTAAATGCAAGGAATATTTGAATCAGCATTTGTATGTACCAGTATTGTTTTTAAGTTGAATCATGCTTCAGAAAAGCCCTCTGAATGCAGTAAATAGAGGTTTAGACTGGCACACCAAGAGATATCCAGGATTGATCTTCTATTAATTTCACCTGAAGGAAGAACCAGACTTCGGAGGGCAATGAAACGGGAGGGTTACTGGAGACTGACACCAGGGTGAGTTAGTGGAAATGAGCATGACATTTTCTTAATGTCTGCTTATCACTGGTTTAGATCAAATTTATAAGGACCTTATTTTCTTGAATCATTAATTTCGCACACACACACAAAAAAAAGATACAGCATAAGAAGAAACAATATTTTGAAAGCCTGTTATGCAGCTTGTTGCTTCCTGTTGAAGAGCATCTTTCATGATATGAAAACCTTTTTGTCTTTCAGGAAACACAAAATTGCTGGATAATGTTAAAATAAATAGTGTTGTGAAAATGATTTACAATGCCACCAATAATCATTACATCATCTCTGATTATTAATGGTACATTGATAGGCCCCTGCAGAGTTTCTTGCTGAATCAGCTTTTGAAATAAATTGCTTTCCCTCCGTCCGCAGCCGCACCCCAGAGAAAGAGGAACCATGTCTTGACTGAAGTAATTGATTTAGCACAGCCAGTGGATACAGACACTGTGCAACCTAACATGCTCTGTGAATTACTACATCTCTGTTAATGGAGTTTATTCTCCTTTATCACAAAACTGTTTAGCCTTGATAAGGCTGCATGTGTATTTCTCATACTATTCATATTTTCAATGTGATTGATATTACCATACGACTCACATTCTTCAGCAATACTTTCCTATTAATTATTTTGCTTTTTCTTTATTGTCTTCCTTCTACTATCCCTGGATTGCTGGAATACTGAAAGACTAGCAAAGAATATGAAATCAAGATGCAAGTAGATCCTCAAAGGAAACATTCAATGTAAGTTCAAAGAGTCACTGTGTAATCAATCTTGAGGAAAAAAAATGCAGGGAAGCAAGAACAAAAGGAAGCCTAATAACTTTTCAAGACAGCTACTTTCATCAACTAAACAGGAGTTGTAATTCTGCCAATTAATAGTAAGGTCCATTAACTGTAAGTCATAAAAACTACTTGCTATGCAAAGCACTTGTTTTTCTTTGCTGGCCCCGACATTTTGGGAGGGCAGTGTAGCAGGATATCCTATGAAGCAAGGCCTGGTGATCTATAGTGGGAGTGGACAGACTCTCTCAATGGTTGTACAGCGTTGCCAGTTGAACAAGCTCCCTTTACAAAAACAAACACAGGAAAGACATGATGCCAAGTTCCCTGAGAGATTAAAAAATTATATACAGAAAGCTGTAGTTAGTAGTGCGCTGTTGATTTAGTGTTGATTTAGTGCGTGGCACAGCTAGGACTAATGGGATGAAACTAAAAATTGAGAACCAGGGTGAATTATCTAGGGGAGGGGAAGGGAAAGGGAAAGGGAAGGGAAGGGGAAGGGGAAGGGAAGGTAACAAGGGTACGGGAAGACAGGGAAGGGAAGTGGACAGGGAAGGGAATGGAACTTGACAGTTCATGGACTTGAAGGTAATGGAATGTAAGTTAAGTGACGGTAATTGACTTCCGTCTTCCTGTCATCTGTGCAGCTAGTCTTGCCCTGTACTCCCGTTCTTCCTTTCCTATACTACACGGATTAGTTTGATTTCTGCAGACAGGACAGTGTGAAATGATTCAAACAGTGCTGTAGCAAACACTTTCCCATCAGCTTAAGATGAGCTATATATATATATATATATATATATTTTTATTTTTTTTTTTTCCTCCTGGCTGGATTCACTATAGCTCTTAACAAACCCAGCAGTCCTTTCCCAAACTTCTGTATCTCTTCGTGTTATGGCCACCAATCATAACAGGGGTGTAATGTTGTGAGAGAAAAACCTCTTACACAGGTAAAAATAGACTTTCTTGGAGAAAAATAAAAGGGTAAAGAATAACAGTGTGTTGTTCAATGTCAAAGGATTTATGCAGTGTTCTGGGAAGTCCCTAGCTGCTTTCTCACTCTACTAAGCCCATAAACAGACATGGATATTGAAAGATTCATGATAACTATGTTGGATTGCTCCCAGCCTGATGTCCAATAGTTACTGGTGGCCTCACTCCATCTGATTTGTCTGTCTCTCTTGTCTCTCTCAAGGGTAAAGTTTACCAACAGAGATTGCAACCATCCATTTCCCACTGACTTTCAGCAAGAGGTTATCACCTAGCTCCCTTAGGGCCCCTTAGAAATCTCTCTTCTCATCCATAGAAAAGAGTGAGTGCCTCAGTGTTGTATTCCACTACTATCTCTGACTTTGGATAAGTCAAGGGGACAGAGGGAAGATAAACTATCAGAACAAGAAGTGGCTCTGGCTTATATTTGAACCCCTGTTGTTTGCCTTAGATGTGAAAGTACTTTGAATGACACAGGGATGCCCAAACCCAAGCTTGTTCAAAACCTTGGAATGTCCAGTGTCATGCCACTTCTTTGGACAGATATTAGCTGCAGTTTAGTATGTGAGGAAAGGTGAGGGAGGAATAACGAAGGAGATGGCTGTGATGAAAGGATAAGTTACATTAATTTTTTTTTTTTTATTATTCAATTATAAAAATCGTAATGGATGCCAATAAAAAATATGCTCCTGGCATATCCTGAAATTGTTAGGAGGAATATTACATAGCAAACAAACATGAGGAGTATGGTAAAAAATGAATAAAAATAGAAAAACTACAAAATCCATCCCTTTCAACCATACATATCTCATGAGAATAAAGCTGTCATGGAAGAACCCTGATTACTCATCTCAGTGTCTGCCTCACAAGTATCAGCTTCTTTTCATGCACAGACATTTAGATGACAGGAATCAAATGACCAAGTGTACAAGGATGCACAACAGTGAGTACAAAATGGTTCTGAACTTTCCCTGGCCCATGGTACACAGCTTCCTCTTAGGAGTGCTGTGACAAGTGAACTGTTATATCCTGTTATATGACAGGGGACTGACACAAGGCCAATGAGACTGTCTCCTTCCAGCAGCTTGACCAAGGAGTTTATTTTCCAGTTGAGATGCCACTCTGCAACTCCCTGACCCCAGCTTCTAGACACAGTTGGATCACCAGTTAGGCTTGCCCAGCAGACTTGGCATCTGGTGTCCCAGAGTTAAAGAAGCTGAGAAGTAAAGGGTTAAGGTGTGAAGCTAGAGGTAAAAGTTGGAGAGCACCAGAAGAAAATTAAATGTATGAATCATAGAGATAAGATGGAGTTTTACTGAGACCACCTTTCAAAAATGTATGTAAATTAACTGCAAATAGGAAAGGTAACACTAGACTTAAATTATTAGAGTAGCGATAGAGACATGGAAAATGGGGCCAAAATGGCAGAAAGTGTTCTCTTAATCCCCCTTCCTGTGCCAAGCCTGCATAAATGAGAGAGATATGGTTATGGACTGATGTCTGCTTTATTATTTTAAGGTATTTAATCTAAAGCAGAGAAATTTCACCATTTCCTCATGTATTCTTGCCTAGTTTCTATTGTCAAAAACTTTTTGCTAATATCTAATGTAATTCTTCCATGATGCAATTTTAGCATGTTCTTTTCTCTTGATATCCACAATAGATACAGAGAACAGAAGACAACCTGTGACTATCTGAAAGCTTGTCACGTCTCTCCAGTCATTCATTCAATAAATTAAAGCCCTAGATCTTTCTTTCTCACCTCATTGGACATGTTTTCTAATTTTCTGGTCATTTTCCTTTCTTCCTTTTTAATTGCCTCCACATTTGCTGAAGTTCACTGCCCAGAACTAGACATGCAGCTCTCAATAGCAAAGCCTCATGTTTTCTTTTACTGCAATAGTATGACACTGTTGATACATATCCCACTTCTGAGTCACTGCAACCTCAACATCTTCTTCAGCAAAATTTCTGCCTAGTCAGCTGTTTCCCATTCCGTGTTAACACACTTGATTTTTTCCAGATTAAGTGCAGACCTTGCATTCTCCTCTTTGAAGTAAGTTCATCCTAGGTTTTATAGCCAGCTGTCCCATTTGTCAGGATCACTTTGATTGCTACTCCACCAGTTTGTGACATCTGCAAATGTGCTAAACATACTTTCTACTTCATCATCCAGGTCCCTGAAGTAAATACAAAACATTACCAAACTCAGGACACATCCCTGGAGAGTCTCAGGCAACAGTTTTCCATTGTAGTAGTGAACTTTTGCTAACTATTACCTGATCACTGCTTTCCAAACAATCTTCTCCAGCTTCTTAAAAGAACATCTAGCAATGTTAAAAACCTCCCTCTATACCAATGTTTTAAAGAGAACTGAAGTTAAGAATTTCCTTAAAAGTCATGCATGTATTAAATTTGATCACTTTTATCTTGTTTCTATTATGGAATACTTAGTATTTAGCATGAGAGACACAAAACCACATTTCAGACTACACAAAACCACATTTCAGGCTAGAGAGTGAAAGCTGGGCATCTTGGATACTAGTGAGGGAAAAGTTGGATTTTCATTCAAAGAAGTCCTTAGATTTTGAACATCAGTAAGTAATTTGTATGTGAGTGTTTGCTCACATGACTGAGGGTCCACATCACTATGATTGATCTTGAAAATGACAATTTTCTTTTTAATGATGTTTTAGAATTCTCTATTTATTTGTTTCCTTTTTTTGAAGCTTGTTCTTTTTTGTCCTTAACAACATCGCTTCAACATGCAAATTCTCTAGCTTTTATTCTTTTTGGCTAGAGCTAATACAATTTTTCCACATTTTAGACTCAAAACCAAGGGAAATCGTGCTCCTCCTCAAAGCACAATGCACATGTCATTATGCAAAGCTGAAGAGCAATCACCGTGATAGGTTTCCATCTTGCACATTATATCTTAAGCTTCCTGTTGTCTCCAATTAGACTGGTGTACCCATGAAGCATGAAGCACAAGTCCCTTCAGATATCAGTCATGAGCTCAGTCCTGCAAGGCTCCCTTGCTCTTGCGTTACCATAGGCCCTTCTGCCTCAGCTACATAGGAGTTTCGAAGTTCCACCTGTACTTTCTGGGTCAGCACGCTCATTTCTTTGAAAGATGAAACCTGATATGAAAAGAGCATGAAAAGCATAATTTTCTGTGAGTCTTACATCTGCCTGAAAGCTGCACGGATGCCTATGGCCTTCGGGGGACATGCCCAGGCTCTCCTTTCTCATATACAATTCATATTGTATTCACACGTGCCCCAGTGCGCAATCAAATCCTATCCGAGTGCATGCAAACTGGAATAGGCAGGAGGCGTTGGCTGCACTCAATGCTCGTTGTGTCAAAAGGAACAGGAGTCCTTGCTCCCAATGGTAATTAAGCCTTGCTGGGAAATCAAGCGTATGTCATATAGAATAGGCTGCCTCTTCCATTTTCTTTCACTCCCTCCCCCTCTCAACCCCATTTTGGATAGGAAGGAATAAAAAAAAATGGAATGAGGGGAAGATTTTAAGTAAACCTTAACAGCAGTTTTGCAGTTGTAGGAAAATGTGTTGTTTGGATAACAGCATTACAAGAGGAATTCTTAACTGCTACTGGAAAGAAATAACAGCATCCACAACAAGACAGAACAAAAACCTGTCAGAATAAAGAAATCTTGGTCAACCCACAGAAAGGGCTATTGGAAGGCTCCGTTGCAGAAAGAGAATAGCAGAGCCTTTATGCAGTCTAGATGCTCAGGGAGGCGAGGCAACAAGGAGAAATAGAGGCTATTTGCTTGTTCGGTTTTAGCTGGAATGGGAGGTGGCTGTCTTTCCTATCATACATCAAACCGAGCTCCGGAACCCCGCAACAAAAACAGTTCAATACAGACTGTCTGCAGCAATGTCTTTTTTTATTCTCCTTCTTCAACCAGTGCTGCATGGGAAACCACATCTCACACATGCTCTCCCAGCTGAAGAAAAAAAAAAAAAAAAAAGTCAGTTTAGAAACAACTGTCATTACATAGCATATTTTCCTCATTATAAGACACTCAAAGAACAAGAAAAAGCCATCTGCTGTAACTTGGCTGCCCTTTCCATTTTAGGTTAATCCACATTTCTGGCTTTTTCATCCTCATTCCCAATTAAATCTTTCTCCAAAAAAATTTGATGGTTTTACAATTTGTATTTAAACCTCCTTATTCAATTCCAGTTCTTTTATCAGAGTATCAGACAAAATCATCATATCTTATAGAAAATAGTTCTGCATAAACTTTGAAGATGTAAATGATCTTCCATTTTTAGGCAGATCTCTGGGGAAAGGGACTTAAAGTCCCTTGGGATTACTAGTCCCAACTTTGTGCTAGATGCTGAAGTATAATGGCATCATAGCATACCTTGAGTGTCAAATACTTCCTTGTACAGAGTTCTTGTGTGGAGCATTCTGTCCACTTCCACTTTACATTTCTAGGAGGTTGCTAGAGGAAGCTATTGTACTGTGCTTTGTGCAATCAGAGAATTGCACCATGTCCTGTCTCCTGGGGAGTCGTTTGATTTTTGTTCTGCTTAGTTCTATCTCTTGTGCCTTAATCTAATACAAAAGTATCTGTGTGGAGAACAGAATGATGGGAAAAGTTTGCCCTCGAGTTCTAATGCTGTCTCTCCTATTTCAGTCTTTTTAATGAACAGCAAAACAATACAACAAACCGACAAGTCTGAGCTTCTCTTTGATATCACAGCAGGCACATGGAATGGCTTCTCCCAGGCATACTGATCGCTTTTACCACATTTACAGTGCTCTAATAAATGCTCCTTGGAGCCGCTCCAGGCAATTGTAATTAATTCTCAGTGGGATGCTCATAGTGGTCACCCCGGATCAGAAAGGTCAGGACTTTGTCTGTGCCTTTACAACATCAGTAAAAATTAAATACCCAGTTTCCCCGAAGGTCATCGCAAGCCAAATACACAAAACGATCAATCTCAATCAGTTTCTCGTTCCCTGCTGTTTCTCATTATTTCTGCAGATACCCTAAAAATTAAAAGTAAACACACAAACAAATCAAGGCAGAAGGCGTTTTCAGTGTTGATCTAATCCTCTCTCCTATGCAAGCAACTGACGAAGATACAATCAGGGAAAGTGAGAGAGCCCCCTGAGCGCATAGAGAGCCAATTCACCTATGGGGACTCTGGCTTTAATTAATCTCCCTGCCTTCTTAGGGTGGCTAAAAGAGGAAAATCCAAGCTGGAAAACATCTGTTGCACCGCGGAGGCGGCAGCAGTTCAAGGTAGAAGCCTACGGAACCCGAAGGAGGAATGCTTCCCCTGCTGCCGGCGCGGGGCGAGGAGCGAGGGCTGGAGCGGCCGCTCAGCACCATGGACAGGGAGCACCGGGCGGGACGGGGACGCGGAGGGACGGCAGGGAAGGGACAGGCAGGCTGGGAGCGGGACAGGCAGGCTGGGAGAGGGGCTGCCCGCCCCACGGACCCCCGAGACTGCCGCCCCATCCCCGCGGGGCCGCCCGGCAGCCGGCCGGGAGGGGAGCCGGCTTGGCGAGCCGGCTTTCTTTGCTGCGTGCCTTTATCGCCGGCGCTCCGCTGTATTTTCCTTAACTCGTCATGTCCTTTGAAAAGGGCAATGTGATTTTTTTTTTTTTTTTTTAATGCTGGATCTTTCGGAACCTGGCATTTTTGCAAAGGAGGAGGAGGAGGAGGAGGAGGGAGGAGGAAACCTCAATGCAAGCAAAGCACAAGAAAGAAAAATAGATCAGTGTGCACTTCAGCCAAGAGAGGAAGCATCAGCCAAAATCATGCACAAAATAAGACCAGTTCTGGACCTTTCTGATCACCCAGCCATAATCACAGCCTTCCTCAGGGAGAGAACATCAGTCAAATACTCCTCACTGACACCGGTGTAAATCCAGGTGCCTCCTCCAGTAAGCTTTCTCTTTACAGTGCCAGAGAGCACAAATTTGATCTTGGTGATTTTATTAAAAATATATAAATACTACAGAAAAAAAAAATCTGCTTCTTTTTTGTCTGTATTGTTTCTTTATCTGACAAATATTTTCTTTCACAGGCAGAAATCCTGAGCACATTACCACTTCTTTCAGAAACCATGTAATTTTGCTTGCAAATGTCATGTCCTGTTGTTCAGCATGGGAAGTGCCAGCTTCAGGAGCAAGGCAAGCAGGTTGGCTTAAACAACTGCAAGAAACAGTCTTCAAAGGCTATCAGACACCGGGTATCATTACACTGCTAATTTCCCTTGGGACACTCAATCTCTGCTCATAGGCTCCTCACAATCCCCTGCAAAGTCTTCACCTCAGCCTCACTCTCTTTACATCAATCTCTGCCTCCCTCTCCTCCACTATTTTCTCACTTCTGTACATCATCTCTCTCACTCTGGTATTTTTTTAGTCATTGTGCACCACCATTAAACCAGCCAAGGAAGAGAAAATGTTCCAGCCTCACTGCCTTTTCCTCAGTGCTCTACTACCTTCAAAAAGCCAGGGAGCCAAATTAAGGGGGATACCACCACATCATATATGATGTTTTCAGGGTCTCACTCTTATATTTTATTTTTTTTGCAAATCATTGGGCAGTCAAACTCTGAACAGTACGATCTCAGTTATCTTTGGCTACTGCTGAAATACAAATGAGAAGAAATTATTTGCCTTCAACTTGTACACAAGATAATTTCATTTCCCATCAAAGAGTGTGTCTTGTAAGAGATGCAGACAGATGATGGACTCTGGCTGGTGTTTATTATATGAAGTGCAACAACTCCTATGATGCCGCCCTCCTTTTCTGCTCTATCTCTCTATTGATTCCCATCACATAATTAAATTGTGAACTCTGAAAGGGAAAGCCATCTTTCATTTCAAGTACTGCTCAGCGTCTGGCCCAGCAGTGCTCTGAGCCCTTACTAGATCCCTGGCAAGGCTGCAATGCAAATAGTAAAGGGACTGCCTCTGCCTGCTCACCAGCCCCAAGATTCCATGCTTGCCCGATGCAGGGGTCTTATATATCCAATAACACAATAGGTGGAGTGACAGATCACTACAGTGCTATTGTGCCGAAAGTGTTGTTATGGGCATAAAGGATTGAGCTGGTTATTAATCATCTCAAAGCACTTTACATGGGCACACACATAAATCACAGCACTCCATCCAGTTGGGTAATTACATTCTGCCACAATAAATTCCTTCTAAAATTTCTATCAATAGTAGTATTTTTCACTTACAGTCCTAAACTTTGTGCTTTGTTGTTTTATACCACTAAATAGCTGATGTATTTCTCTTCTGAGGTGATCAATTGCTTTCTATGGAAATTCAGATGTCTACAGAGCTGCAGTATGTTCTTTATGCAGCTGTCAGAGAACTCTAAAAAGCCATTTGTTCATATTAAATTATGTATAAATGCACATTTTTTTACTATAAAGAAAAATGCATTAATGATGTTAAGAAACAGAGTTCTTTGAGCAGCCTTTTTAAATGCCAGAAGAGCAAACATGGACTCCTAAATTGTATTTATTCCATTATGTCATCAAATCCAAAAGCATCCAGAAAAGAGAGAAAACACTCTAATCTCCTCCTAACGCACTTTTCAAAATCTCCACACAACTTGGACAGTTCTGAGTATAAAATGGCAACTTCATTTGCAACTGGCTATTTATTATTTAGTATACAGCCTATATAGCTGTGCATTCCTCTATAATACATGAAGGAAGATTTTAATTAGTGAAGTAGGGAAGATTTGACCCTTCAGACAGCCATGCTGGAGGACATTTGGAAAGCCTTGTGGAACTGCAGTTTCTGAAGCCTTGCAATGCTGTTCATAGCTACTACTTGGGATTTGTTCCTCAGAGAGAGCAGCTCCCCCTGAACACAGTAAGGTGTTTGTGTGCAAATGGAAATGGCATATTGGAGCATTCCATGCTGGCGACAGTGCAGGTCATTTCCTTTGTCAAAAAAATTAAATAAAACCCACTTTCCAGCTGCCTTACATAAGTCCCAAAGCACTCTTACAGCTTCCAAAGAGAAGATAAATGAACCATCTTTTCAAAACAAAGTCTTCAAAATTATGTATTACACCTGATATCATCAGTTTTGCAGCTATCTTTGGAAGCTTCTCTGGTTTAGCAGCAAACTAAAGAGATAAGCAAACACGTACCAGGATCTGCATCGTTGCTTGGAAACAATCAGTTTGGGAATGGCATAATCCTATTAGTCTGAGGAAGACCAAAATTTTAATAGACTTCATGCAATTCAGATGCAAACTCTTCCTCTCAAATCAAATTTTACTACACGTATAACAGCTCTTCTCTTTTTTCCCCCCTCTCTACTAAAGGGCGTACAAAATGCCTCATGGCATCGCAGCAATGAATAATGATGTGCTAAACCTTTATTGATTTGCTTGGCATTCTCATAGGCTCCCCACTCCCAAAACATATGCACTGAATTACACACTCAAGTTTGCAGTATTAAAAATGCATTACATTCAAAAGAGAAGACTGGAGAACTTAAAGGACTGCTAATGGCGTATAGAGGTCCAGATTATGCAAGCTGGGCTTGGCACAGGAGCGCATCTGGAAGCACAGGAGGGATGCTGACACCACAGTTTTAGGCAACTCAATCAGCTGGCACATCTGATTACAGTCCTGCTATTGTGAATGGAGGAACATCAGGATCTCCTGTGACTGAGCCGGAGCAGGGGCTCATTCACTGTCCTACACTTTCTCTGCTGAGTACAGAAGAAGCCTCACTACCTGAAAAGACCATTGAAGTTGAGCAGAGCCTCAGACCTACTCTGATGTATTTTCAGCTGTCTCAGGAGTCAAATTGACACCCCGGGGCTGCTGCAGCACAGGGAAGTGATGCTTAGAAAGGCTGCCTGGAACAGAGGCTACATGGTGTTAAAGGAATAAAGCAGACATTTATTAAAAAGGCCTTCAAAGGATACACCTGGGGCAGTACAAGAGCCCAGCTCAGGCTGCACCCAAGATGGACGACGGGTCACGAGTTTTCACACTTTTATAAATTCTGGTTCATTTACATATTGGGGTTAATTCTCCAATTACAGCTTCAGGTTATGAAGTCCCATCCTCCCAGTTTTCTCTCCTCACTTTTTTTATGCTTTTTGGGCCTGAAGCTGCAACGGTGTCCTTGGTTCTCAAGCTGGAAAAGGATTATTTTGTCTAACTACCCTGTGAAGAGAGCTTGCTTACACTTCATATAAAGTTCAGAGTCACGCACTAAGGCAGTACAGAATCTGAAAAATATGAAAGCTAAAACTTAAGGCATCAGAAGCCCTGTGCTCATGCTGCGGTGCCAGCGTGGAGCGTGCTGACTCCTTTCCTCAGCTCCAGGATGGAAATAGTTCTAGTGGTGACTCATGAAGACAATGTTCCGAATTCAAAGTGATGCAGAGCATCAAGAAAGAAATAGAGGATGAAGTCTGTAGTCTTGCATAGCTATATTTCCAATTTCAGGAGTACCGAACTAGGCACTGCAATCCATCATTATACAGAAGAGCTCTCATTTACATGCCAAACTCCCTTCTGCTTCAGCGGAGCAGAAACTTGTGTAAAGCGTACCATACACACAATGCCTTCCCAGGGAAATTGCTTCCTGCCTCATGGATGTGGCTGCTGGCTTCAACCCAGCCAAGGAGAGTTATTTAATCCTACTATGTCAGTGTGAAATTCACCTACTAGCTATGAGCAGCTCCTTCTCAACAGATGTCACCATCAGAGCCACTATAACAACCCAGGTTCAGTTCATACCTGCTCAGCAGCCACACCAAGGATGGGAGCAGCCTTACCAACAGACCTGCTTTTCACCCCAAGACTCTTCTCTCCAAGGCAGGTTGAGACTTGCAGGGCAGGAATAATGCTGAGATACTGCTGGTGTTGCCTGGACTGAACTCCATTATCTCAAACTGTCAAGCAAGCTTGCACTTGCAACATTAAAAGCGTGAAATGCAAAAGTACAAATAGGAGATGATTCTCAAAAGGCGTTTTTATAGCCAGCAGAAAGCCTCATGCCAATTGCTTAAAAAGGCTTTGAAAGTTTTCCAAGACACCACAACACAGGCCCAAATCACTCCTACTGGTTTAGCTTCATAATTGCCTTCTATTTCAATATATATTTTTGTCTTCAGCTGAGTGTGTCCTACCCTGCTGCCCAAGTCCTCTCTCACTGCCAGTATCCTTCAGGAAGGGGTGAACAGAGCTTCCTTTCCCACCTCACAAACGTGACCTGGCTGTGCTGCAGATCGCCATGGGGAAAAACACAAGGTGCACTTACCCAGCTGTGCCCAAATAAAATCCAACATTCCCAGCATGAAGTGTGAGGGAGAAAGTCCAGCTCTGACTGCCAACTCCTGAAACCTGGAGTGATCCCACAGCATTTGGCAATTTCTGCTCGACCAACGCAACACTTGCAAAGCTTAACCTCTTCTGTCACCAAGAGAAGAGGAAATGTTTGTGTTTCAGCCAGCCCCTCCAGGTGCTGGGTTTTACTGAGACAGGTTTTCGCAAGTAACTTGAATAAAGGATCATACTCTGAGCTCTAACGCTCCTTCTGGAGGTTCTCAGAAGCCTTTTTTCACCTGCATAATGTCTGTCTTCAGCTGGTGCTGGAGGTCCAGTGAATTTTTAAAGGCAGCATTTGGATTAGAATTTTTCTAACCTTCTTTGCTGCCATTTCTGCACATACTGCAGAAGAGCTAGTCTGACCTGAGCTCTCCGAGTCTATCCTAGACTGGTCTGCTGCTGTCTAGATCTCCTGGGGCACTTGTATTTCCACCTTGAGATCTCCAGTGGTGCTGTCCTCACTACTACACCCAAGCACTGAGAAAATTTTGAGCTAGCTTCTTCAGAAATACAAAGCAATGGTTAATAACCTTTTCTCACTTTTGTTCCTTAACTACTTTTTCTCTTAGTAAGAAATCTGTCTTTTTTCTTGTCTTTTCTACACCTTCAGCACTTTAATGATTGGCCTCTTTCTTATTTCTTGCTCTTTGCATTTTCTATCTTGGAGAAAGATTTCTCGGGTTCTTCAGTGTCTAGCCACAAGGTTCTTCCTTATTAATATGTTATTCTTAGCTGGCTGTTATTATACTTTTTAAAGTATTATTTTTTTATTTATGTGGGATACAGCTGCTTGTTCCGCTGGCTGACCCTGATGGTCAGCTTTTGCTGGGAAGACGTCAACACAACGTGAGAGTGATGGTGTCAAAGTAGCTCAGCCCCCATTTTTATTGTTTTCTCTAACTTTTCCTCTCCACAGTCTGAAAGAGCCTTTCTACTCTGGAGTTATAGCCTCCACCTTCCAGTTCCCACCCCATATATCCCCAAGCAGTAAGGAGGTCTTTCAACTCCGCATGCGATCTGAGCTGTTTTTACTTTGCTTGGCCCTGCAGGTAGCCTGGGTTTGGGATGGCTGTGGATGCTGTTCACATGGAAATGACTGCAGTCATCACAGAACGTTCTTTGGGGTGTCAGGGGCCACCACGGGGAGCAGAGGCTGACATCAGCAAGGGGTGGTGGGTGAGCCAGTGGCATGGAGCCAGCTGGGTGAAAAGGGAGGTGAGCCCGGTAGTACCACAGGAATAATTGTGTGTCCAGGAGGGCTGGAGGCAGCTGATCATGGCAGAAGGCGAGTGTGCAGGTGCTGAGGAGTGAAAAGCTTGCCCTGTTTGTCACAAAGCAGGACAGTCAGGATGAAGGATGAGTCGCAAGTGCTAAGCTTTGCTGAGCTGCTTAAACATTTCAAGCACCAGCACCCATAACCCTGTAACCACAGCTGATAATGGGCCCTTATGTGCAGTGCTGAGTTTCCAAGGTCTCAGGGCTGAAGTTCATTTGCCTTTCCTTGTCTGAACTTTCCTTAATCTGCCTAGAGCTTTCTTTTAAGCATGGTTAGTTGTTTTTTGTTTTTGTTTTTTTTTTTTCCTAATGACCAGGTGGCTATGCTTGATTAGTTTTCCTTTTGCTTGTTTTTTGCAGGCTATAGCCGTAATGTTTACATTGACAGCAGCCACGAAGAGCTCTTCCATGCAGAATGAAGCCCTAGTGTCTAAACAGAGTGAAATGGTGTAGAGGAAGGCAGGATGATAAGAAAAAGGGCAGAGTCTGACACGGCAGAGCCCAGGGCTGTAAACAACTCACCAACGGGCAGTGGCAGAAATGAAGCTCTGAAATTTGCACAAAGTAAATTTCAGGGGTCACAAACAGCAAAGAACAAGTATCTAATATAAGTAAGATATGGTTGCAATGCTGACTGGCAAATCAAGGTGTGAACCGAATTAGCAAACTGACAGAAATTATCCCAGTTGGCTCCTAAGGGGAGGAGGAAGACACTATCAACTTGACAAGGTGCATGGGGGTGCTGTTGCCCCCCATCCCCTTGGTGGTGAAGCCATCCATCTGAGCACCCAGAAGGGCAGTGGAAGTGGCTGTAACAGGAAGGACCAGACACTAGGAGTGGATATAACAGCTTTAGCTGTATTGTTGTTATTGAAACTTTTTCTATAGTAGTATTTTTTTGTATTTATTTCCTTTCTTTTCTATATTAATTAGATCTGGATTAGTAAGAATTCTTTTGATCAGATCATTTAGATTTCAATTTTGCTAACAGCAGATTCTTGTTCCTACCCAGTGTGCTTCCTTTTGGTCCATAACAAGACTTTGAGCTTAACACGTTCAGTAAATCCCCGATACTTTGGGGACTGAGGGAATTTCTGATTTCTCTCTCTGTTAACAGCTACACACAGCAGGCACCTGAAGGCACTAACATTCTCACCATTTTCCCAGAGCAATGCGAGTAAGAGTAGGAAAGAGATGCTCAGCAGTTGCAGAGCATCCATTACAGTCACTCGGCTGGAGTAGCAGTTTCACTGAGGCCCTACATTACCTCCCTGCTATAAAGGATTTCTAATTCCTGTAAGAAACCTTACTTTTTCCCATGGCTCTGCAGTGCATGCAGAGAATTCCCATCAGCTCCTAACAGCTCTATGCTATGTGTTTTAATGTGCTTTTCTGAGTATGGCAGAACAAGGTCCTGAGGAGTGTGAGACCATCCCCAGCACCTTCGCTTTTGCACTTAGCCAAGGGGCTGTAACGCTGTACTGAGATGGTTTTTAGCCAAGCACCACAGAGGAGAAGAAATCCCCAGCTGATATGGAACATATAGGGTCCATTATTCCTGTTCCTTGCTGCAGAGTCAGCTCTTAACTGTTCTGGTTTTATGGTCATTTTGCCTGAGGAGAGCAATTTAAAGCAGGTGCAGCATCACCAGGAAATGAGGCCAGTGACCTGGTGTTTCAAAAGGATTTGAGCATCCAGATACAAGTACAACATTTCTGAAAATAACCCCCAGTCCTCGGGACACTCCTCCCTCTACTACTGACTACTTGGAACAGTTTTTCCCCTGGTTATTTCAGCCCTTCCAACATTCAATAAAAAACTTTCAGATCTCTGATGTCAGAGTTGATTAATGCAGGAGATAAAATACCAGCATTTCCTTCTATAATCACTGAGATAATCCACTGAAATTCCAAGGCTACCTGCTACCTGCTACCTGCTACCATTTGCTACCTGCAAATTTTCACTCAATATCAGCAGCTCCAGTGGGAATTCAGTGCCTCTGAGAGTCCAGCAAGGAACAAAACCACAAGCTAAAGACAAACTGCAGAGGATATTGGTGAAAGAAATTGAAGAATAGTTTTCTGAGAGATGTGACATTCCCTGGAGAAAAGGCTGTCCAACCCAGCTGCTGTATAGATTTTTAGCTTGCTTTTGTGAGAAAAAGAAATTCTAATTATGAATGTGTACAACAAAGAGTTTTCTTCGGCAGATTATCACCTAAATCCTTTGCAGAAAAAGTGAATTAAAGAGGAATTTGAGTGGGGAAAGAACACTGTTGGCTCAGGAGATCGATCCCTTACGCGCAGCGTATATGCCTTTACAATGTGCATGCATTTCCCTTGTGTTTCCCAACTTTCTTTTTGCCCTTTAATTTAAGGTTGCATGTTCTGATAGTAAATGCCGCACAGCTGCGGAAAGGAAGTCGCAGACAGCCTGTAATTTACTGCCAAGCATCACTCTGAAGAAGTTTGCAATTTGCGATAATGGTGTTGTTCCTTCAATTCTCATCTTGTAGCTCATCCTTCATTACACACAACACTTTACAAAGCCTTCTGGTTTTAGCAGCATTAGCCCCTCAAGCAAGAGATTACAGTAAGAATATTTAAAATTTTATTACTGCAGGGTTTTTTTTTTCAAGTCCCTAGTGGCAGTCAGTACAAGGTATGAGTGGGTGTTGCCAGGAAAAATCATCCTTATTTGTGTCAGCCAACAAATAAACCCCACATGTATAATACAACTTGACATGATAAACCATCAGTGCAATTAGCCCTTAGATTAGTAATTTTATAATTCAGTTGTTCAGCAATGACTCAAACCTTTGTATGCCATCTTTCAAGACATAAATAACTTTAGCAAGCAAGACAGACACCTGCAATTTATTGCTTCAAAATGCGCTTTTCCATTCCAGATATCTGATCTTTTTTCCTGATAAAACTGAAGATGATTTGAATTAAATGGATGGGCTTTAGCCAAAGCAGTCTGAGGCTCAAATAGGAGTGTATAATCTGTGTCAGCCCTGGATGGACTGGGGAGGTGCACCTTTGCCCCACAATAGGCCATTTCTCTGGTGAAGAATTTGCATTTTACTACTTCCCCGGGCAAGAAATGCATTATCTCTTGCCTCTAAGGAGGGGTGTGAGTGTGCACAGAGAATCACAATACAGAATCACACAGGCAGGATTCAAAACAGACAGATTTACTGCTTCTTCTGGTTAAAGCTTTGCTTTGTTTCTAATTACAATACTGGTCAAATCCACATAGGATTCGGATTGGTGACACCCAAATTTATTTTGATGTGTGATATTGGTCCTGGTGAGTTTGCCTGTCAATGACTCTCTCCAGACACATTAGTTGCTGTCACCAGGGGCCTCCCAAGGACAGGGGCGTGCTCAGCTCTGCTGCAGAGCCATTATTCACAGACCACATGCAATTGCCCAGGGTCTGTGATGCTGCACTTGGCTCACAGATAATTCTGCATTGTGCCAGGACCCAGTGCATCCTCTCAAGTGCTCCAGTTAGACAGCTACGCTTTTCCTCTGCTGTGTTCCAGGATGATTTTTTCTTTTCCCCAACCGGGATATTCCTTTCCTCTAAAGAAATCATATCCAGTGCCTTTTGAGGAGTCTCTGGTTTACCTTGTTTATAAACCCACTTTATACCATAGCTGAAACCCCACTGCCCTATATCTCGTCTTTTTTATCACCTTAGTACAATGAGAAAGAGGGAATCATGCGAGCAAGATCTTCATCTACTTCGTGGATAACTGATCCAAAACATGGCCTATGTTCAGCCAAGAAAAGTTTTTTAAACTCTGGTAATATATATAAAAAGAAAACAGAAACAGGAATATGAATATGAATATGAATATGAATATGAATATGAATAATTCACCTTTCCCCTACCAATCATTAGATATATTTAATTGAACACCAGGTCAATAAAATTTTGTGATCTGATAATTTCTTTGAGTGGAATGAACTTAGACTAGGCAGTCAAGTTGATACAGTGATTGTGAATTTAGATTTATTTTTCAAGACCGAATTTTGTAAGGTTTTGTAAAGCTAATGTGTTCCTAATGAGGTTAAATATAGAAGTGATATAATTAGAAGGTAGTTCATAGTTAATCAATATTATAAAGATCTCCAAATGCTTTGGTGGATAGATCATCCTATATAATTTTAAATACAAGTAAGATTGGTTGAGAAAAAGTCATATTTTCAGAGCAATTCTTTGGATTTTTTTTTTTTTTTTCAAAATACATTGCTGACTTGTTTTGACAAGATGAGAAATTCAGTTGCAGAATAAAGGATCTAGAGGACTTTGTGACAGGGCTGAAAAAATCTACAGAAAATGCTTTATTTGCTTCCTGGAAATCTGTAGCCTCTGCCAGTAATTTTTGTGTGATGGGTCAGGAGTAAATCTAGCGGAAGTTTTACTCAGGCTCTGAGTCACTGCAAAGTAACAGAAGTAAGAATTGTCCTCTGTGTAATTTTCCCCTCTTCCAGTGTTATTATTTGCCTACTAAAGTAATTTCCTAAGTACAGTATGTTTTCCTGTGCCTCTGCACATCCTAACATAGATCTTTTACTTTGATTTCTATAGGAAGTGCTACCTGTGGTTTGCAGAGGTGTGTGGCACATGCAGCTGCGTTGGTATGAGGCATCTTTGGGCAGCAAGGTCTGTTTCAGTAGCCCTTATATTCTAGGTATTTCCCCGGTTTCCTCAGTCAGCAAAGAGCTCCACAGCAGCAGAGAACCCCAGAAGACACCATGAAACCTACGTGAACAACACATTAAACATCAGTTGCAGAATAATTACTGTTTTTACTGTCATCTTTGAATGGCTGGCCACATGCAGTTTGACCAACAAGCTGTGACTTCCATCCCCCCTGCAAACGAACACGATTAGATGGGGTGATAGTTCAGGCTGGCTGCTAACAGTGGGAGACATTTCACTGAGTAATCCTCAGAGGAGAAGAGAGGCTGGGAATGGTGTTGCTTCTGCTTGCTGGGGACAGTTTACCACCAGAACTCAGCATTAAGAGATACCAGCCCGAAGAACAGCCTTTTCCAGAAATTCGGTGAATTCTTAGGGACTGGATTGCATCTCAGAGTGAAGGCTTCCTCACGTCTCTCCTCTCCTCTCCTCTCCTCTCCTCTCCTCTCCTCTCCTCTCCTCTCCTCTCCTCTCCTCTCCTCTCCTCTCCTCTCCTCTCCTCTCCTCTCCTCTCCTCTCCTCTCCTCTCCTCTCCTCTCCTCTCCTCTCCTCTCCTCTCCTCTCCTCTCCTCTCCTCTCCTCTCCTCTCCTCTCCTCTCCTCTCCTCTCCTCTCCTCTCCTCTCCTCTCCTCTCCTCTCCTCTCCTTGTTAATGTACTCGTGATAACATGCAGATTAGCACCTCACCCTCATCAGGTCCCTCTGTGCCCACCCCAAGAGTAAACACAGACACTGCTGGTAAGACAAAGCCCCATTTACCCACCAAGAGATAAATTCAGGTTTCTGTTAGATGATTTGCCAGCAAAGCACAAATACAGTTTTAATCTCAGCCCTGCAATACAATGTGTCTGTTTGCTTCGGCTGTCTCACCTAAAGCATCTCTCTTCTCTCAGAAGAAAGGGCTGAAGGCACCATCCCACCATCGTGGTGTCAACCTCTGCAACCCAGAAGCAGAAACCTCTTCCCCAGTGTGGAGCTGGCTTATAGACTTAGGGCTGGAGTCAGATGTTAAAAAGCAAATGCCGAGAAGGATATTTAGGAGTCAGACCAAGGACTACCTTAAATATCTACAGTGTCTTTTCCCTGTTATCCAGACAAGATAATGTAATGCATTGCTATAACATAGTACGTCCTGGAACTGATCACAGGGGGAAAATGGTGAAACTCATATATTTTGCTGTCTACTTGCAGCCCAGCTGCCTATTTAAATATTTCCTTATTTCCATCCTTCTCCCTCCAGCAAACGAAGGCAGCAAATGAGCTCAGCACAGCAGAGCTTCTGAAAGCCTTGTTTCTCCTCTGAGAGCATGAAGTAACCCAAATAATATCAATGGGCTCTGGCTAGAAAGTTTCACAAGGGGGGAGAATTAAGGCAGTCGAATAAACATGGATCGGCTTTTGCTATCACCCCAGGGTGAAATCTCCAGGTCATTTTGGCTGAAAATGACAGTGTGAAAATGGGTCAGCCATGCAGGCCTTGCCCCCCATTTTCCAGGCCCTAAAGTCAGTCTTCACAGACAAAGCAAGCAGGGAATGTTTTCCTGCTGACCCACCGGAGTTAATGGGCTCTGGGGGGGCACAGGGGAGGGATGGAGCCTGCGGAAGAAGGATGGGGACCATCCATGCTCAGGGAGGAGGGAGAGGGGGCAGAAAGGGAGCAGAGCATTGTTGCAGCAATGGGGAGCTCCTGCAGCATCATCCCACTGCATCCCTGCTCTCTGCACAGCCGACAGAGAGGGATAATTGTGTTTTGAAGAGGCTGGGTTTGAGAGATGCAATAAATTTCCTGACCGACACCGCCCTGGTAAACGTGTATAAATTCCCTTGGATAACATGCCACTTGCAGAATTACAGGCTGTGAGTGCTTGGGTAAGTTTTACTGCCTTGGTTTCAGCAGGCTGGCTAATGGCTGTGAAATTCCCTCCCAGCTCCTAGTTTGAGCACTGCATCCACAATTTAAAAGCACTCACATGTTTACCCCCCCATGTAAGCTAAAGAACGAGGCTACATGGGCTGTATATTTTATTTTCCTCCTTGATGGAGCAAGAGGGATACCAGAAAGCTCGCTTCAGCAGCAGAGCTGTTACCTTAAATAATACTGAAAAAATACACAGAAAGCCTACTACAGAAAAAAAAAAAAAAAAACCACAAAAAACCCCAAACCAAACAACAACAACAAAAAAACCAATAAACCCAAACCACAACCAAAAAAAAAAAAAAAAAAACCCACAGAAAAAACCCAAAAAAAACAAAAAAAAAAAAAAAAAAAAAAAAAAAACAAAACAAACAAACCCAAAACAAACCAACCAAACAAAAAAAACACAACACAAAAAACCCCACATACACACAGCCAAAAAAAAAAAAAAAAAAAAAAAAAGCTTTGAGCACCAGGAAGAATAAAGTCCTAATTCTGCAAAGATATTATCAGCAGCCACTGCAGCACCTATTGTTTCTATTCATAAGCTCCCTCCCGTATCTTTGTCTTTTTTA
Source organism: Hirundo rustica (assembly GCF_015227805.2). Classification (NCBI taxonomy): domain Eukaryota; kingdom Metazoa; phylum Chordata; class Aves; order Passeriformes; family Hirundinidae; genus Hirundo; species Hirundo rustica. The sequence continues at coordinate 47,283,191 of NC_053451.1, read as the reverse complement.
CTACATCAGTTTCAGGCTGCTGAGAAATTCCTTGGTTCCCAAATCAGGTTGAAGCCACTGTAACCCCTGGATGCACTTGAAAGAAGCTGATTCTGATTTGTTTTTCGCTCTATTATCTCACATTTCCTCCCTTGACCTCTTGAAGAGATACCATTCAAACACTCTGAAAAGAAGCTCTGACTTGCTAGTTACATAAACTTTCAAACAAAAGGCGTGCATAATTAGATCGCCCAAATTTGTGCAGAGGCAGAAGCCTTATTAACAGAGAGCAACCCTCGAAAGACGGCTTTTTCCTAACCAGAGCAGAACTACAGTGCTCTGAGGCTGAAATGCTGAGAACACTTGGACAGTCCTTACGTACTGAAGTCTTGTAGATGACATAATGCTGTTAATTAATGGACTCCAGAGAGTCTCTTTTGTTTGTCTTTGTCTACCAGCTCATTTAAGTAAAAACGTTTCCGCCGATGACTTGAGCTCTCTTTTAGGGGCCAATTCTGCCTCGCATTTGCAGATGAACAGCCAGCACATAAACAGAGCGAAAGAGCTGTATGGCAAAACAGGCCATGGGGACTTTTTCTCCATCCCGGAGAGCTCAGCTCATCTGGAAGGAGTCCAGTGGCCTCGCACAGGCACAGAGTGGTGCCTTTGGAGGGTTGAAGAGCATGTTTGATTGTGATCTTGCATCCCTGCAGGCACACAGCTTTGGCGTATTCCGGGTGGAAGCTGTGGGAGCGGGAAGGGCAGAGTTGAAAGCACAGCTGGGCACAGCTGTGTGCAGGGACACAGAGTGTGCAGGGGTGTGCAGGATGGTGGAGGAAAATCCGAGTGTTCTGCAAGGATCTGTCTGCTCTGCCACTGTAGTCAAGGCAGTCTCTGGCTTTTGGGGACAGTTTTACTTCTCTTAAAGTAAACTTTAGCTTAGCTATGTTGGGTGGTTGGCAGTTGCAAAGGATGTGTCTACACTGTTGTTCTGGCTTGGACCACAAGTGAGCTTTAGAAAAAGTGAATCTCCTGATCAGCTCCAAGGAATTTCCCATCTTGGTTTGGTTTTGGGTTTGCTTTTTTTTTTAAATCTGTGTGGGTATTGTGGAGGTCCTCCTTCTTCCTTGTCAGAGGTAGAGGGGATCTATGTGAGTGCTCTGCCTGCCTGCACCAAAGGCGCAATCAGCCTCTTGCCCTCTGTCAAAATGATTTGACTTTCTGAAAAAGGCAAAGCAAGGCCTGCTCACAGCAGACTCTGCTGTGCTGCCCCTTTCTGGAGCATGTTGCTCTGGGCCAGTCCTTTACAGGGTTGGGAACAGTAATTCCAACTTGGCCATGTGCCTGGAAAACAACGTGTTTCTGGGAACAAAATCTGGCACTGCTGTCAGCTCCCACATAGCCCTAGCCATGTCCCACATTCTCCTGGCTCTTCAGTGAGCCCCTTGGACACATCCCTGTGGTTGTTGCTTTCATGTACACTGCAGCACCCTAGCACAGGGAGCAACTCTTCCTTTGATATTTGTACAGAATTTCACTGGTTGATGTTTAGGGTAGCTTGGGTTTGGGGTTTTTTTTTTGTTTGTTTGTTTTGTTGTTGGTTGGGGTTTGTTTTTGTTTTTTGATTGCTTGTTTCAGGGTTTGGGGTTTTGGGTTTTGTTGTTGTTGTTGGTTGGTTGGTTGGTTGGTTGGTTGGTTGGTTTGGGGTTTTTTTGGGTTTTTTGTTTGTTTGCTTGTTTTTCCCTTTCAGAAGGTACCGAGAAAGAAATGCAAAAATAAATACAAGAAGAAAGCAGAAGATGATGTTAACACAAGCTCTTCAGAAGACGATGTTAACACAAGCTCTTCAGAAAAGCAATCATCCTTTGGTGTCTAAGATAAAATGTCTAACATAGAGCAGTTCTGACCTAGGCAAGTGCTCACTAGAGGAAGAGGGTGATCCTATCTTTTGGGAAACTTTCTGGTGGGCTGCTCTCTCAGCCACTTTCTCTAGCAAGCAAACTAGAAATGGAGCTGCCCTGATACTTACGGCTTTTAGCTCTAGAGAGCAAGTGCTCACAACTCTGACTTCCTGGCCATACAGGGAAGGCAAGAAATCTATGGGTTTGTCTTCATCCCCCTGAGCAAATCTGCTACCAGCTACGGTGCAGCCATCTCCACTTGGTGCTTCCACGTGGTGCCCTCTGAGGTCTGGGAGAGGGGATCCTTCCCTCTCCAGCCAGTGCTCCGTGTTAAACTGGAGGCATGCGACATTAGCGCTGCCTCATCTCTCACTGTCCAGGACCTGCTGCATGCTACAACATATGGACACAGGTTTCTTGGGATGGGAATGTGGGAGAGAACAAAGCTACCAGAGACCTGCTCCACTCTCTCCTCACAGTCTCACCCACAAGGGTTTCCCTGCTCCCGTCCCTCCTGCTGAAGACCAGCTCACAGGCTTTACCCTGGCAAGAGACTTCCTTGCTTGGTACCTGCATTTTGACTTTCTCTGGCAGCTCTGGAGTCCCCGTTGCAAAAGCCTGGCAGCCCAAAACCTTTGGCTGAGAGAAAGTGCTGAGGGGATTCCACCATCGCCTCTCATAGCAGGCTGCTCTCCTTTGCTCTGCCTTCTCCCCAATGCCTTGGGAGGCCATGCACATTCCACGGAGCCAAGCAGCCAACAGCAGCCTCAGGCAAGACTTCTTGTGGCTTGCAAACATTTGCTGGAAGCACCAGGGCACAGAAGGAGTAGAGGAGGCCACCGTGTGTTGGACACTTCAGTCTGTTCTTCATCACAGGAGCTTCTGAGCTTGGCAAAGTTCGGGCCCTCTTCAGCTTCAGTCTTGGCAAAAGCAGTGTCTGCCACTCAGGAGATTGCTGTGGACTGGAAGAAAGAGGCAATTAATGCAATTCTGCTCCTTAACCTCCTGTGACAAGGCTTGGAGAGAAGGGGGAAAAAAAGATGTGATTGGGAGAGGAGGAGGAGGAGGAGGAGGTGGGAAATATCTCAGCACTTTAATGAAGACTTTTCAAAATGTCTCACACCTTGTCGCTGAATTCAGATCTCTTCCAGAAATGAACACCGAGGAACAGGGTGCTGGTTTTGAGGCAGCCAGGGTGATAATGCAAGATACCCACACTGATACATATGTTTTGGTTGATTTGGGTTTTCCCTTCTTTTGCTAAAGTTCAAAAAGCATGGTTCAAAAGGTCTAAGTTTGGGCTTCAGACCCTGGGGAAAAAAGTTCCTTCCCTTGGAGGAGGAAGGCTGGTTTTGCAACGAAATTAATATTTTTCTTCTCCGGGGCTGTTAGAAACTGACTTTACAGAGAATAATATTTAAAACACTTTGGCTAGAAGGCATTGCAGCCCTTTTTGTGTTGCAACACACTGGAATACCTGAAATTATCCTTCAGGTATAGCAGCCTTCCCAAGACCTATTGACAACCTCCTGGGATAAACCCATGGAAAGGACACCACGCTCCCAGGGTGAGGGATCCTGAGATGTCCCCTTCTTCTTCTCTCTGCCAGAGCTCTGTGCCCACCTTTTCCGCTGGCTCCCACCACTCAGGACAGGGCTAAGGTCCCCCAGAAAATCCACAGGGAATCATCTCCCTCTTATGGTGCGATCCCGTACTACACTTGGGCGCGCCTCTCCCAGCTCCCCGGGGTTTGCTGGAGCGGGCGGGCAGGCAGGACCCTCGGCAACAAAACCATCGCAAGAGTGATCTAACACGGGGATGGGCTGCGAGAGGGAAGAGGGGATGACTGCTGGGGAGGAGAGCGAGGGCAGGAAGGCGATGATGAGGTTGATCAGTCTCTGAGGGAAATGGGAGGCGGTGATCACCCGCGGCTGCTGAGGACTGGAGCCAGTGATGCAGAGCTCCCAGACGGCCCTTTCCACACCAAATCTAAAAACGCTCCTTTGCCCCGCGCTGGCTGTGGCTGTGCCGGGGTATAAGGTCCCTCCGCACAGGTGAGGGGGAGGCGCAGGTCTCTTTGCCCGTCGGACAGGTGAGCGCTCACCTGGCGGCCCTGGGCGCTAAGGCTGGAGGCATCGCCATCACCAGCCCACGAAAGCTCCCACAAAGTCCGTCTATTTCTTGTCGGCAGAGCTGCTCCGCCCGGCAGAGCCGTCGGGGCTCTCTCTGGAGCGGGGCTGTGGCCGGGACCAGCGAGGGCAGGATCCAGGGCACCGCGGTGCCCGCAGCCCCGGCTCGCAGCCCCGCTCCGCCCCGCTCCGCCCCGCTGGGCGCACTGGGCGCAGCTCGCACCTCTCCGTCTGATGCCTGCGCCGGGAAGAGGTCGACTGAGCTTGCCAAAACAATCCTCGTAGCTGCAGGGAATGTCAGGAAGGCTGGGTGAGCGCCGGCCTGCTGGGCAGCGCCTGTGTCGCCCCGTGGAGGACATTTCACCCTGTGTCCCGGGAGCACGGCAGCTCCCTGCCCGCCAGGAAGGCAGCTCTCCTCCCGCATTCCCCGGAGGGAAGCTGGCCTGTGCCCGGTCCTGCTCAGGGCCCCTTCCCAAAAGACTCGGCCGCCCGTGTGCCCGCAAGCCCAGAGCCTCCGGCACAGCAGCCCCAGGCCAGTCAGGCGCAGAGGCTGATCCTGGTTTCCATCATCAGTCTGATAAATGGGAAACCTTCATGGAGCAATTGCTGCTATGTCCGTGCACCAGTCTTCAAAGAGGAATGCAAGTTCTTCCCCGTGTTCAGGTGACTGCGTTGCTTGCAGAGCTCAGGGCAACCGAGGAGAACTCACTTCATGAATATTCAGAGAGAAAAGCCAACCTAGGTTAACAAGAATTTACAGTGGAACCAGTTATATTAATTTAAAAACCAAGCTGTCCCGTTTGCTCTTCACACTCTGTGATTTTCATAGACCTCTCCAGGTCTGACTGATTACTTTTAAGCCAGCCTATCTGTGTCCAGTTGACACAAGCAGCACTCAAAAATGTAGCCCAAGCACACGGCCCAGCAGCAGCCCAGGGGCAGGTGCCACACAGGAGCCAGGACCCGACAGTGTGGGGCACACGCTCCTCACAGCCCGTGGCAGAGGCACTGACCCTCCACAGAGCTCCTCTCTGCTTCCCACAGCCCAACCACATCTCCCACAGCTCAGCTAGTCTGACATTTACTAAGTACGTTTTAGACAGTCAGGTGCTCATCCTTTGAGATGGATCTGAGAGGTGTCCAGGGGTTGCTGGCTGGGGCTGGATTTCACAGGCTGCTCCTGGGCCCAGTCCTTGCCTGCCTATTTTGCCCCTGGATTAAATCATCCTGATGCACTGCAGCAGGCGTTAAGGGGAAAAACTAAACACAGTTGAACCCGGGTTTATATTTTGCCGTTGCTCATCCCTTCACAATCCTGAAGCTTAAGTGCTGTTCATTTTATTGGGTACATTCTTAGCAGTGTGAAGGCTCCTCGCTCAACCAATCAGCAATAAAGCTAATGAATCCCAAGGTGAATTCCAATACACATGAGGTCTTCTATTTACAAGTTTTCCCACTTTTTGCAAAAAAATGAAAACTGCAGTTCTCACGTAATGGCATGGATTTACAGACTAGCAATAGCAGCCTAGCTTCCAGCTTCCCGTTAGCACAGGCAGTGGGTGGGAAATAACTCCCTTCCAAACTGCCCATGTACCTCCCTTCTAGTTCTGCCAGGAGACACCACACATGGACAGTGCAGCTGCACCAGTCATGTTGCTCTCTAGGTGAAATCCCTGAACCCAGAGACCTGTTGATCCCCACAAAACCGAGGCAGAAAGGAGGAGATAGGAGTCTGTAAATCCTGGATCCTCATTTTCAAGGATTCCTCCAGGCTCAGTAAAAGTCCAGCATTCACTGCAGCATGTGTCCTGCAGGAGAAAGATCCCTTGCAATCCCTGCCTGCCCTTCATGTGGAGTTAAAAGAGAACCTCTCATTAGCCTCTTATCTGTTTTGGCTTAACAGGGTACATCTCTAATCACACTGAAATTATAGGGAAAAAGGAAAAAAAAAATCTGAACATTTATTTGTTATTCTGGAGTCACAGTCTCTGAGTAATGCTACCTACAGATAAAATGGGCGAAAATAAAACAGAGAATATGAAATTTAAGGGATAGTCATGGTACAGTGAGCAGAGATAGATGTCTTCTACTGAAGTCATAATTTAGCAGGGAGGGTGGGGGAAAGAAGAGCAAGAAGGATGTGTACTGCTAGGGGAGGTGATGATGGAGAGGGAAGAAAAAATATCTGCAAAGAGATCTGTGAAAATCACCAAGTATTTTGTTCACAGCCAATGTCCTAGTCATGCTCCCGGTGCGCAGATGTATGGGAGGTCCCTGTCACACCTGGAGGGAGCGTTTGGATTATTAAAATTTCTTTGTGTGACCAGCTCCTCCCAAGTGAGCTTTTATGGAGCCGCAGGCAGTGAGGGATGCTGCCTGCAGCGGGATGGGAGCTTCTGCCAGCCGCAGGCAGTGAGGGATGCTGCAGGCAGTGAGGGATGCTGCAGGCAGTGAGGGATGCTGCAGGCAGTGAGGGATGCTGCAGGCAGTGAGGGATGCTGCAGGCAGTGAGGGATGCTGCCTGCAGCGGGATGGGGGCTGCCAGCCGCAAGCGGCTTCTCCCTGCGCCGGCTGCCTCGGGCTGCGGCGGCAGCCCCGTGGCATTCATTGCTCCCGGCCACCGACTGGGTGACACTTCATTCCGTGTAAATTACACGTATTACAAGGCCATGAGCAGTTTGAAATGCAGAGAGTCATACCGGGAAGGCCGAGGGGCCGCTGCCATCGGCTGCCCAACCTCCTGTACAAGTGGCCGTAAAACCGCAGCCCGGAGCTCCCGCATCCAGCCCGGCAATTCGTGCCCGAGCAGGAGCGAACCTGTGAGAAAGACACTCTGACTTCATTAAACCCCCGGTGTGTGTCATAAATCCTGGCTGAGAGCTCCTAAGGGCTAAATACTCGCAGAATGCATACCTCATTCTCGTTTTGGGTTTGCTCCTGCCCGCAGGGCTCCTTACCCTCATCACTTGCAGAGCTCCCCTCCAAAAACCAAACCTCCTATTTCATTGCACCGCTGTTTGACAGCCTTGGAGACCAACGCTGCTTGTGGACTAGATTCACACGTTGCCCTGAGCAAACGAGGGGCGTGGGATCACCCACTCAAAGTATTCAGGACATTCATCCAATATCTTTTACGCTAAAGACTTGCTGAGCCCTCCTCTAAAAGGGCCCAGCAGGTGCCCGTGCCCCGGTAAGGGCACACAGGGAAAAGCAAGAAGGAGAGGCCGAGCTGAGAGGGCTGACCCAGAGCTGATGGAGAATACTGGGGGCAGTGTGACGAGCCTCACTGGGGGCTGAGGACTGAAAGAAACCGGAACAAAAAGAGCACGTTTAGGGAAGCACCGAGCGCTGAGGGGAAGATGAAGAAAAGGCGTTTGAAACAGCAGCCAGGTGGGGGGAAGTCTGCGCCTGGACTGAGGGCCGGGGAGCTGCTCCCGGGCACCGTGCTGGGAGCAGGCGGCTGGAGGAGGCAGCTGCCAGTCACCGAGGCACAGGAGAGCAGGGCAGGGCAGGGGAGCAGAGAGTTTCTCGGAGCCTGACCTCGCATTCCCATGGCAACCCGGACCCGGCTGCGTGGCACGGAGGCAGATGAAGGCATTGATTGCCCGGCAAAGCCGTCTCAGAGCCTCGGCACGCGAGAGGCAGCCGCCTCGGGGTTGCTGGGGGAACCGTAACTTTTTTAATCACACTGCATTAAGGGTTTATTACTCTGCATATTTATAAGGGCTGGTTTATTCAGATCCAGAGAGAGAGATTTGCTGTATTTACCGTGTCTTTCAGATTACCCCAGACTTTCCCTACACGGATGCTGGTGCAGGTGACCAGGGTACCACTGTTGAGGGCAGATGGGATGCTAAATAGTTACAGTGTGTGCAAGCAACGCAGCAAACAGAGATGCTAATCAGAGAACTGTGAAGTGTCTGAAGGAGGGAGATCGCTGTGGTGGTAGATGAGTGCCTAATATAATACATCGGATTTCTGTGGCTTTTGAGTGAAAATAAAACCGGGATAAATTTTAGGATCTAAATTTTAGCACATAAATGGCATCTACAAACATATCAACAACCAAAATCAATGACAAACAAAGGGAAAAACAAACTAATAAATAAATAAATAAATAAATAAATAACCAGATAAATAAATAAATAAAGCACTCAATTAGCTACTTTACAGACTGAGGAAGAAATGCAATCCAGAAGGGTTTTTTTACTCTCCAGGGCACATCTCTGATATACTCCTAGCCTGTACAGCTTTGCTCAGAAACCTCTTTGGAAAGCTTTTAGAAAAACATCAACGTTAGTCTTTGTTTGAATCAGCTGGAAAAAATGACCTTTCCTAAACATTTGGAAAGGCACAAGAGCGACTGACCTAAAGAAACCCTTGGAGGTTGTCCTGGACTCAAGGCTCAGTCCCTCCAAACTTTCACCCCACAGACTTGAGTGTATTTAGGCTTCCTGCTGAGCCTTTTGGCCCATTGGACGGGCTGGAATGGGCAGTGTGGGATGCCAGGGCCAGGCATCTCCTTCGGCCCTGGCAAGGACCGAGAGAGGCGCTGAGAGGCTGCCCACAGCCCACGCAGGGTGAGTGGTCTGGCTGCCCCTGCCAAACCTCACAAACAGATGAGCTCATGCCAAGCAAAGTCTCTTCTGGAAGTAGCAGGAAAACAAAAAACTGTCAGCTTTGTGACACATGCTTTGGAAAATCCCTTCCAGCGCTCCAGTCATCCCAAGCTCCATCCCAGACAAGCTGAGCAGCTGGCTGTGCCTCAGCCCAGGCTGCTGCTGCCAGCCCCATCTGTGGCAGTGATGTGTCAGGATAGAAACAAGATCTGTAGCTCCTTTCCTGCGCTGACTGCTGAGTCTTTGAAGAGGATTGTGGGCACCAGGAACACCAGAGACTGCAGGGAGTAAGAGCTGGTTTGTTTATTCCAACGCAATAATTACTGGGAAGAGAAGTCAGCTAGTAGCATGTGTACCACTGTGGGTTGCACAGATTGGGGCGCTCCCACTGCTCATGTTTGTCCTTTCCTCCATCTGCTCTCCTTTCTGTCTCTGTCTCTGCCTAGTATTCTGCAGCTCTCTAGGCCCTTCCCACTCCCTTCAGCAATGCCCAAGCTCCTGGTGGTACCTGCAGCAGGACCTGTGGCAGCAGCAGCCAGTGCCCCAGGGGTTCTGGCACCCTTGCTCTCTCATCTCTTCCTCTAACCCTGCCAGCTCAGTCTCTCCTCTCACCCACTTTGCTCCAAGGCTGATGATTTTCAAATTTTTGAAGTTTTTGGGCTTTGACTGTCAGGCAATGACCAGGAAAAGGCATCTCATATCAAAAGGCTCCAGCTGTGCTGGGCGAGTGGCCACACTGCAGGACTGAGGGGGCTGAGCACATTTGCCAGGCTGCAGCCACAGAGTGACCTTCATGTGGTGGCTTAGGGACAGCTGCCCCCACTGTGTGAGACTGTCGTAGAAGAACAGTCACCCTTGGTCAGACCAAATGTCCCTCTGACCCCACAGCTTGTCCCTACCAGCCACAGATGCCATGGGAGGAGGGCAAGGACAGGGTGAACCCACTGTAGCACCTTCTCAACCTCTCCTCCCTACCTATGGGGATCCAAGGGGCCTCCTAGGCCAGAGTTAGTGTCTCTGTCGGCAACAGTGTTTAAATTATTTTCCTTTCATGACTTTTTCCTGCCACATTTTGAATCTGTGGCTGGCACTGCCAGGCTGCCATGAGCCCACGGCGTAATGACACGTGGTGTGAAATCACCTCTCTGGTTTAAAGCTCCTGCCTCCTGCTTTTGCTCCACGCCTGCTGGCCACAGCGCCGGGCCAGGGACACCTCACCCCAAAGCCCTTGGTGCTGTCACTGTCAATGCTGTGATGCCTCCATTTTTCACTGCCCTTTTCTTCTCCATACAGCCGGTAACTTAGAAGCACACACGATATTTTTAGACCTAACTTAGAAGTGCTTCAGGTCTGCAATTGGGTGACTCAGCTGCCAGTGCTGTTTACTTTAGTTTCACAATCAAACCGGGCAATTACAGCCCCGAACAGCTTTTAGAGGCCGCATTTCCCTGTCAGGCTGTCAGAGTGCGCACGCAGCGCTGTCTGTAAAGCACTTTGCACACCCAAGTACGTGTCTGAAGGTTTTATAAGCAGGTGGAGAATAAAGCCCTGGGCTGTCACACCTCTTTCCTCTGTCTGCTTGGAAAACCACCTTCCTGTGCCCTTCGTAACCCCGCCTCACTGCCGAGGATCCGGCACGCTCTGCTGGGGATGCTCGCCAAGATGACAGCCCGCGAAGGATTGCTGCAGGATTTGGGTCACGGCCGGAGCGCAAGGTGGCATTTTCTCCCTAATGAAAGTCTCTCTCACAGCTTTTTCCTTTCAGAGGAAGAAATCTTTGCAGCTCACAGAGCCATTTGTACTGGTTTAATGATGCTCAAGACATTTATCCTGGGGGAGAGTTCTGCCTGAGCTCCCTGTTTACTTCAAACCCACTTATTTATAACAACCTTTCCTCCAGTTCTTGAATCCTTCACCTGCACGAATATCTCCTCTAGATCATCTTTATTGAATACAGTTAAGTGTAGCTCACGGGGTTATTGAATTACAGGCATGAACTTAGCAAAATGAGATAAATCACTCACATATTAGCCTCTCTCTATTAAACACATCTCACCCAGAGGCATTTTTCCATAAAACAGTAACTATATATCAAGCATTTGAATATTTGAAGCAGCTAAGGCGGGCTTCTCCCAGCAAGGTGGCACACAACGGGAATGTAGCAGCCCTCTCTGAAGGATGTTTTACTGCCTAAAATATTTATTAGGAATAGCACCCTGCGTGAGGCTTGATCAGTAAGAGCCTGAGAGCTGCATTTGCTCTGACTTGTATCAGACTCTCTTCCATGCAATGTGGCACTAAGTGGAGATGAGTGCTGGCCACCACCCAGCCCTGACACCCACCTCTGGCACAGCAGGGACAGTGCCCTGCCTGGGCTCACTCCCCCCTGGACCCCTGCCAGGCACCAGCCTCGAGAGGGACGTGAGTGGAGCTTGATTTGGGCAGGAGCAGCACTAGGAAATGTTGACTCACCTGGGAATGCAAAGGGAACTCAGCTGTGGGCCAGCCCCCGGAACACGGGGGAGCAGCAGGTCCTGGTACTGCCCCAGCCCCAAACCACGTCACTGTCTGCCTGCCCTGCAGCACCCTTGCATTCGTGCTCCTCCAAAGTATCTCCAGAATACCGGTTTGCTTTTTTTTCTAGGTAGTTTTCATTCTGGCACACCTTTTAACTTTTCTTACTGTGGCCTCAGCTTTGGTATTTTCAGAGTCCATGACGTAGTCACATATAATCTTCCCTCCTCTGTGGTTTGATGTGTCTCAGGTTTTGGGGAGGATTTTTTCCCCTCCCTGTGTTACTTGGAAGCCTGAGGAGGTGTGTGATGGTTTATTTGGGAGATTCTGATCCCCAACTGCATCTGCTCCAAGCCATTGATGCTGTAAGATTTTCATAATAAGACTGACTGAAATACCAATGGAAAAAAAAATATAGATATACATATATACGATAATCTGCCTTGATACATCACTGTGAAGATCAATAACCTCTCAGGACAGGCCACGTTCTGCATCATTGCTCCTTATGCACAGGATTTTGTTCTGAATAGCTCTCAGATATTAACATTTGATAAATAATTAGCATAATCGATATTTTAATTCCTGGCATTTTTAAGAATTATACAAGGAATGTTAAGGATCAGCAAAGGTGTACTTGTAATCTTATGGAGCATAAGCTATCCTCTTTAAATACCACTGTTTCAGGCGCTGCTCTCGAGCAAAGTAATTTTTGCAATCCATTAATTACGTTTCCAGCCAGCAAAAATGGTTTTCAGTGTGGATGTTTAACCCTTTTCTCTGGAAATGCCTTTAATTAAGGAATAAACTGCAGATTCGATAACAGCGATGACTTCTCTATTTTCCAGTCTCCTCTGGGGAGGACGCCGGGGCTTCTCTGCCCCATTTTGCAGCGTTCTGTGAGAAACCACAATGGAAACAAAACTGCACCACCCCCTCCGCTGCCTGTGGCCCTGCACCCTCCAGGACCCCCCTCAAACACACCGAACCCCAGGAGCAGCACTGGTGGCTGCAGCACGCCTGGGCTGTGCACAGTGGGATCAGTCACTGCCCGTGGGCACGTGTCTGAGTGTGCTGGAACCAAAGCAGGGGGAAGCTCCCCTTTCATGGCCTTCTGTTCAAACTGCAGTTGTGTGACACCCGCTTCGCCCTCCACATCCAGATTCCAGTTCGGCCCTTCCTCATTCCTTTGGGGTATGTGCACGTTGCTGGTTTATGGGCACTGCATGGTGCAGCACAGGTTACTCCATTAAAACACGAACCTCTGGGACACCATTCCTCCTTGTTCCCAGTGAACTGGATTTCATACTTTTTGTTCTCTATTAAAAAAACAAAAACAAACTCTAACAGATAGAAAAGTAGGACAGACAAGCTTTCATGATAATGTGTTATGTTGATCCATTTTCCCTGCCTTCTGTCCTGGTGAAAGCTAAAGTCACTCTTAGAGCCGTCTCCCACTGTAATATTTTAAGCAAAATGATCCATCTCCTGTAAACATGACCCAGTGTGTGGTTCATTAGAGCAGTGGTTTGGCACCTGTGCCACCAACTTTCCCCATGACTGTGCATCACCGTTCACACACCTCGGATGCTGCACTCAGTGATATTTCATGGGCAAGGGCACAGCAACAAAGCCCCAGGGGGCTGGAAGCAGGACTGCAGATCCCAGCAGACGCTGGAAGCACTGTGAGGAACCAGGTGCTGTGTAAGGCAGCTGCAGGACATGGGCTGGTCTCTTTCGAGCACTCACACCCTCTGCACTTTTTCAGCTGGAGGAGGATTTCCAGCAGACCGTCCCTTCTGACTGTCTCCACAGCATCTCAAGCCATAGATGTCCTGCTGAGCCCAGGGCACCAGACCCACCAGTCTGACTGGCACCTTGTTGCCTGCAGCCACCACCTTCCCTTCTCCTCTCAGGCCCACAGGGCACTGCCTGAGCCCCCTTTCTTCTCCTCCTCCTGGGAAGCTGGACTGATGGCAAATGACAGCCTCACCTCTTCACCATGGAGCGGGGGCTGGATGAGATCTGATCAAGCAGCTGCTCATCAGCCCCAGGCACGGTGTGCCCATCACTGGGGAGGGCACAGGCTGCTCTGTATCAGAAATCCCTGCAGGGCTCTCCCAGCAAGGCCTCCAAGGACACTGAGGGGATTTTCAAACCAGCTGGTTTTGTCTGGTGTGCAAGTAAATTGCGCAGCTGTATTACATACCCGCATGGCTGGTGGGAGTGGAATATATTTTAGGAGTTTAAACAGGGATTTCCTGGGCTGGGACATCACACTCCTTGGACCTTCATCTGAAAGCAAGGTGGGGCAGAGAGCCAGAGCAAAGCCTGAAGCCTGCACAGAGGACATCAGGAGTGCCCAAGCCGTGTGTATGAGCTGTCTACACTGAGCTGAGCAAACCACAAAGCAAAACCCCCCTCCCCCAGGGATCATTGCTGGCACCCAAATGCAGATTTATCCCCAGAGAATCCTTCTCCACAGTTTGCTGGATACCTCCATATTCTGATCTACAGGAGCACGTGGCTGAAGAACGCCAAACAATATATCCTACTCTCTCCCCTGCCCAGGTAAGGGGCACTAAGGTGGAGCTTGGCTAATGTAGGAACTTCACAGGTCCCAAAGTATACTTGACAAACGCTATAAACAGAATTTTGATTTTAAAAGGTGATCAATAAGTGCAGCCCTTAGCACACCGGACTAGCACCTTGTGGGAAGACCAGCCAAATGCTAAAGGCACCCCTGCATAAACCAGTGTAGGACACGGTCAGATTTTGGGTCAGAGGAGGAATGAGATCCCATGAAATACAGGTGCAATTTACACCTCAGGGCAAGACAATCCCTCTGAGCCTTCTCAGTGTAACCATGGGCCTTCCGTAAGTATCTGCTCAAGGGCTTTTCACCTCTGTCTCAGCACTGTCTGTACACAAATCCCAGCTTCATCTCCCTCCCTCGGTCAGCCACTGCATTCCCCATGTACCTAACGGTGTCAGAGGCTGCTCCTCACACACTGTACAAATTCCAAGCTCCCACAAACATTAAACAAAGGCTTGCTCCAAGGATATGGCAGCTCTCCCACATCCCCGGCTGAGCAAACGGAAACACTTCCCAAAAGCACATGCCGTAAAGGCTGTCCTTGGTGCTTCTGTGGGCTCAGGGCTCCGTGCCAAGATGTGCTGAGCAGCTTAAATAACCACCACTCCTGCACCAGCCCTTTCATCACCCTCCCCTGGCTCAGGGCACTACCCAGTCCACCTACGCAGGGCCAGGAATGCAAAGGGACAGTTAAACTCAGGGATAATTAAACTCCTTGAGAGCCAAGGAAAGGCGCCCTAGTGCTGGCAGGCTGCAAAGTACTTTTCAGCATCTTGTGACATGGGAGCTTTCAGAGCGGTGATGGAGCTCATCCAGATTCCCATCCTGGGCTGGAGCTGGCATGCATCACCCCAGGGCAATGGCTTCATTAACACCAGTGCCAGTGCCCAGCTCTCCAGCACAGGATCTCTGCAAGTACAGACAGTCCTCTGGAGACAGCTTCTGCCATCACTGAAGCCAACCACCAAGATAAAGGCTGTCTGAAATCCTCAAGAGGAACTTATCACAAGAGACCTGGTAGAAACAGCGGCAGCTTTGTTTCTGTTTTGCTTTCAAAGGGTAAAGCACCTTTCTCTCTCTCTATCCTACTGCTGGAGTACAGTTTGTACATCCCATCATTCAGAGATGTCTGACAAATTATTTCAGAGTGTTCCTTATGCATAGCTGTGACAAGCAAATTACACTGATTTAGGCTCATCTACCTTTGTCTCCAGGGATGCTGGATATTAAACTGTCTCAGAACTGGCAGCCTGAAGCACTGTCACCATTCAGCCTGAAAGAAGATGCTGGGATGGCTGCCCTACTCAACCAAAAAAGGCTGCTCTATTCAGGGGAGAAACTAAAATATGGTGTAGGGGGCATCACATCACTCATTCCTTCTGCAGAAATGAGGCTGATCTTAACCACAGCAATAATATTTACTCCAAATGGCAGGTCTGCAACTTCACCACTGGCTCCAAGAAATACTCTGTCTTTCCTTCCTGATACACAATAAGTCCTACGAGATCCCACAGGCTCCATTACCCCACTTGGTGGCATCCAAACTGCCTAACCATGCCCACAAAATCATCAAAGTCCAACTCCTGGCCCTGTACGGGACAACCCCAAAAATCACAGCACATGACTTGTGAGCATTATCTAAGTGCTTGAACTCTGTCAGGCTTGGTGCCATGGCCATTTCTCTGGGAAACCTGTTCCACTGTCCAGCCACCCTCTGGGTGAAGAACTTTTTCCTAATATCCAGCCTAAACCTCCCCTGAAAAAAAAAGCTCAAAGAAAACCTGAACACTGGCCTACCCCTCACCTGGGCACTGCCACGGGCAACTCTGCGAGCACACGGAGTATTTTCCTATTTATATATACACACACAGCAAAGAACAGGACAAAATCAGCCTTCTAGTTCCTCCTTCTAGGAAGGTGGGACTGCTCCTTCCACAACTAATGCTAAAACCCTCTTCAAAAGGGATAAGTGCAAGTTAAACTTATTTCTTCTTCGAGCAGCTGGGTCTTTATTCGGTATGATAAATGCAGAGCTGCCACAGGCCAGGCTTGCTGGGAGTGCCAAGGTTAAGGTGCAATAGCACATTCATCCTCACAATCAAGTTAAGCTTGTAGCCCATTTTCAACATGAGCCTGCTCTAGCAAAACAATTTGTCCTTTAATCGCAGCAACAAAGACAGGCTCCCAGGCTCCAGCTATTTTAAATGCACTCAGATGGGTCCAGATAATTGTCGGTGAGTAAGGAAAAGCTTTGAAGTTTTTGAATCCAGTAACAAAAGCTGAGCCATGTGAGGAAAGAGGCACGGCTCACACACTGGCTGCTGCTGCCATCTTCTCATGGAAATTTTAAACTCTTCTATTAAACCCTTCTCAAAGGTGCTTTCTTCTCCTCCTCGCTCTGCAACCCTCACGTAAAAGCCCCGTCAAGAGCATAACAACAGGATTAATGTATTTTTATACAATTCAGAAAAAGTAATTTAGAGCCTTGCCCTCAGTATTCCTAAAGCCAGTGTTAAAAAGCTTATTTGATGCAGAAGATGCCTTATAATTATCACAAATATGATGTGATTGATTTTATCTGCAATACAGATTCAAGTCTTCAAGGTACCCCAGGTTATAAACAAGCACTGAAAAACTTTCTCTTTCCAAAGTGCTAGAGAAAAAACCTCAGCTACCTCCCAACAAATGACCAGATGACTGAGACATCAGTGCAAGTCAAATATTAAGATGTGACTTGCCTGTAGGATGTTTGTTGATGTAATCTGCAATATATCTACTAAAAATGAGAATAAAAGGGAATGAAATTGAGAGTAGCAGGCTATTCAAAACTAAATGCAGAATATAATTTAGCTTTATCATAATTATTTGATAAGCTGCATCTTTAACGCAAATACACTCTTAATAAGAAAATTAAACTCAAGCATAAACTAATGGCCAAGAGCACCTTTTGTCAACTGGATGCATTTCCTTTTGCAAAAATGCAATTCAAGCAAGCCTGCTACTTTTCAACTGTAGACATCACAATACAGTGGTATCAAATAAAGTCTGCTATTACATGAATAATATTATCTATTACGCATTAATATGAATATGCATCAAGAGGATACAAAAATCTGGTCCAATAGCGCTTAAAGAAAAAGTTACTCTTGGCACCAGGGAAGAGTCTGGACATACTGAACTGACAGGCTTAAAACCTATACATAAAAGAAAAATAAAAACTGAAATGCTTTCACTTGAAAAGCAAACCACGAAGTTTAAGGGACTCCCACCTATATATTAACTTGTTCCAGAAACCACGGAAAGACAAATCTTCACACCTTTCATGTCAAAATTAAGAGGGGATCATACAGCATCATAAATTCTATACTCAGATTTTCTTCATTAGTTTTAAGTCTCCTGAATACTTGTACCTGCAGTCCCTGCAGTCAGGTAGTTTTATCTTCACTTCAAACATGGTTTGCCCTTCGGGCTGATGATTTGGATTTTGTTTTACCCCCCCATTGGCATCTCAGCGCATTTGCACGGATCACACCAGTTGATATGCACACTATATGAAGCACCTGCAGAAAAAAATGTATGCAATACACGCAGGATCTATGTCAAAATCATGGTGTGGTACTACCTACCAAAATAAGAATGAGCTACAGAAACCTCAGAAGAACTATCCAGACAGGAATGCCTCTGGATTTTGTAGATGAAAAGGAGCTGCCTGATCTAGGAAATGCTGCTACTAATAAACCCTTTTTTAGAGTATCTCCAGCTGATCAGCTACGTGTACAGAACAAGAATAATGCCTTTTTTTTTCCCCTCTTTAAAAGAAAAATTATCCTTCTCACCAGTTAACGGAAGCCTGCCTTGCAAGACAAATTCCCGCTGCATGCCGTTTCTCAGGACACCACCTGATACAGATGTATGGATGAGGGAGCAGGGGGTTTTCAATGATAAAAAGGAATACAGGCAAAGGTCATATGCAGATTTATGAAAAATAAATTTATTACATAACACCTTGTTTTAACAATGTTTGATTTTTTTTTTTTTTACTCAGAATACTTGTGTCATTCATGTAAAATAGTTTGATACAGTACATTGTATGTAAGTTTTTCCTCATAAATTCTAAGGCTCTCCTAACACCTTGTTCCTCTGCAGTAGGAATGGCACCCCTAAACAACGTGCGAACATTAAAAAAAAAAAAAAATTAACTGAACAAAATTTAAAATCCACTACACCAAGCTGGTTTTCAAAAATCATGACAAAATATCTGAATGGATGCCGCACCCTTTTTAGGAAATATCATTCATGCTTTTTTAATCCCAAAGCATGCTCACAAATCATTAACACCAACAGGAAAAAAATAAAACACTGTCTATGACAATCATTTTAGTTCGTTTGCTGAACCAAACATGTTTATATCAATGACAACATACTTATTTTACTATCAAATAGCAGCTTTAATACCAGTCAAGTCATAGATTTCAAAACGAAAACAAAAACTTACGTCGGAAATAAATCTTTGGGACGTTTGTAATCGCTGGGAAAAAACCGCAAACGCTTTCATATTCTTAAAAAAAAATCTCATCGTAGCAATCGTGTCGGTCATAAAACATTGATCTAGGTGGAAAATGAACCAACCCACAAAAGTCACTAAAAATAAACGTCTATCAAAACCGTCCGAGAGTTACGGTTAGTTTGCTTTTTTGCCATGGTAACGTATACTGTATGCTTCAAGTACCAGTTCAAAGATGTCGTGTACTATTGGTCAGATGAAGTTGTTACATCAAGAGAATTCACCACATACGACAACAAAAATGCTTGCCCCTAGCACATTTCACAGCTTCACCCGCTACAGACCGTCACTGAAAAAAAACGCATCGGTCAGTCTGAACCGTGTCAAGTAAACTACAGAAGTAGCATATCCACAACACAAACCGTGCTAGCACTTTCCTTTCAAGTCTAACCCCGAACCCAGGTACAACGTGGGAGCCCCCACTCGGCCCCGCGGCGGGGGCGGGCGGTGGCGGTGGGACAGGTGGGAGGTGTGGTTGTACAGTACATTCTGCGGCCCAAGGCGGGCTCCTGGCACGCAGCTGCGCGGCCGGTCCTGCAGCATCAGCGACAGCGCTTCGACGGCACCGGGTGCGGCTCAGTACCGGTGGGTCTGGTGCGAGTACTGCGGCGGCTGCTGGGAGGTAGCTGAGTATCCCATGCTGCTCTGTGGCTGCGATGTGCTTGGTCCGGGGTTGGGGTAGGCAGCATGGGGGTTGGAACGCTGCAGGGGGAAAGCACAGACACACAGCCCTTCGTAACACGGACACGGCAAGACAATTTCACAGACTGACTCCTTTTGTTCAAGAGGCACCCAGCACACACGGTCTCAAAGGAGCTGCACTTCCAGGCTTTGCTTCACTTACTCTGATTACAGCAGGTAACAGACATCAGGAATATCAGATTAGAAAGTGACAGCTGCCAGCCTTCTGCTATCCACCCTAATAGGCTCTTGGAAATCTTCACCCATCACAGTCAAACCTCCAGCCAACCCTCCAAATGGCTACTGTGCACCCGCACGTGGCACTGGGCTACCATCACTCACTGCAGTGGTCTTCTCCTACGAGGAAGGTGGGCTGGGGTGGAGGTCCAGGTGAGGTGTCCTACTGCTGATGAGCCACTCTGCCTTATTCTGGAAATTTTCACACACAGAGGATATACTTGCCACCGTTTTGTGTGACCTAGGAGTACAGGCTGAGAGAACTGTGACTGGGCTAAGGTGTCATCTATCAGCAGCCTTAAAATACTTGAAGGAGAGTTTGAAGGCAACAGCAACATGTTCCTCAGTGGAACCAGTATTTCAGGCAAAAAACGTCCTTAGATTGTGGCATGGGAGGTTCAGATGGGACATTGGAGGAGGGACCACGACAAGCCAGTATAGCATGGGAAGAACCTGTGCACAGAGTTGTGAGGTCTTTCTGTATGAAGGTGTTTAAGACTCAGCTTAACAAAGCCATGCTAACCTGAATGAGTCAGAACTAGCAATAGCACTGCTCCACGTGGGAGACTTGGTTAGATGGTTTCCAGAGGCCCCTTTCAACCAGCACTCCCGCAATTATTTGAACGGAGCATTCATCATTCCAAGAAGCTCTCAGCATACCAGCAACTGCCTACTTCAATTTTAACCCAGAGGTTATTATTTACTGATCATATGTTATAAAGGAAAGAAGGATTGCTTATGAGATTTGCAATGGAATTATCTGCTCACTTAGTAGCATTTAACATTTCATTAAATTAACACGATTTCAGTACAGTACTGTGCTAGTTTATATTCATATTATGGTTTACATGCCCTCACAAAGTTTGCAGCACTGAGAAACTGTGTAGCTTCTGAATTCTTGATATCACAGGACGTGTTATGTTTTTTTAGGAAAAGCTGCGTCTAGAAGAGGTCTGGAAACTTCTATAAAGTATTCCAGGACTAGGGTATTGCTACTGAGACCTGAATAGGAAATAACTGTGGTGAACCAACACTGTGAGAAAGTAAAATACTAAGTCACAACACAAAACAAGAGCCCAAATTTTGTTGTTGTTGTACAGCACTTAGAACAGCAGCTATACCCAGGATGCTGAGATGATAGCAGAAACAAAAAGGCACACTCTACTTACTAACACTTGCTCATAGGACCTCTAGAGAAAAGGGGGAGAAATGGCTGGACCAGCACTTAGTGGGAACAAACCAGCACTGCCAAACCACACCATTAGCACAGTGACTGAACTTTGTGGCATTTGCCTTCAGCCTTGAGAGAAGGATTAAGTCAAAGAGCAAAAGTCTTCAGTGTTGGTTTTGCCCATGTGTGGCTCCTGTATGTAGGAAGCCATCACAAGTTTAATCATCTGAAACTGACCACTCACTTCAGTTGTAAAACACTCCCCACATCCTGACTTCTAAAATAGATCTTATTTTTAAGACAGAAGCAATGAAGTCAGATTCTTTCATGACACTCAGAGCAACAAATGGCTTTTGTTCAAGAACAAAAGTAAATATCCAATCCTTTCTAAATACCATTAAGCACCCAGAGGGTTATCACAAGCAAAAGCTCAGAGTAGTGGAATTGCTCCAGCCTGTTTAATCACACTGCCTTTGGGAGTGTCACATTGCAGATTTAAACAAGGAGGCAAGAAAGTCTGTGTGCCATGTGTCTACTATTTTTATGCATGGCAGAAAAGGATATGAGGTCAGTGTGCCCTGCAGAGAGTAATTTGACTTCTGAGTGAATGCAGAAACTGTCTTAGTGTGCCTTGCCCAGGAGATGGCAATCCTTCTTCACAAGCTTTATATGGGGAATTTGAGCAAATCAAATGAAGAACAAAGGAACAGGTGTTTGATTAAAACAGAGGACTGTATTGTAATGTTTGTTTTCCCTCTCCCTCAAGCTGCTGGATCAGAAGCAAAAAATGTGAGGAATTTTTTTCAGGGAGATCTGAAACTATCAGTTGGAAACTCTTAACTGCTTTTGTTCTAATGCTAGCAAGTTCATGTCTACTCTCTTTAATTATCCTGTTTTCCAGACAACTTAATCAGAACACATCTACTGACTGCTTCTTTGCAAGGCTAGGGGGGGAAAATATGTATTTTTTTGAAAACCAGGTATTTTCCCTCCTAAAGAGACAGCAGAAAGAACTGGTCAGGAGTAGTCAAGTTACCAGTAAGAGCTCCTGAAACAGAAAAACAGCAATTATCTTAAGGAAAAGTACTCTGAAATTATGTTTTTCAATAAGGGATGTCCCCAGCTGTAATCCCAGGATGGGTATCTGTGAGCACAAAAATTCTCATGAGCACGAACTGAAAACAAACCAATGCCAACTCTGGCCCAGCAATTTGAGTCCTCTGACTTGTCAGCCAGCAAACCTCAGCTCTGGCTCACAGAACTAGAAGCTGAAGTTTGTTCAAAATGCCACAATGCAGCAGCAAAATAGGTGAAGGGCATGTAAATAGGGCATGTAAATGGGGCTCAGTACACAACCTCTGAATCAACCTCCTCAGATGTGTGACTCCACCCGAGGCAAGATTAAGAAAGTTACAGCATTTGCCTTCTGCTCTGCATGTGTGTTTTTAAGAAGTGGAAGAAAGAGCCAATTAAAAGGCTAAAACAGCAACTGGCTGCAGCTTGCCCAACTGAAAGGGATGAAACTCCTGTAAGAGTGCCTGCGATGGATAATCCTACTAAAAGAAAAATGACATTTATACTTAGAGGCACCCCACCCTGCAGAACTATAGTTAAGGCTCACCACTGTCTCAAACAGCTCTAAAAAGATATATTGTTCAAGGAGAGTGGCTTGCAAACTGATGTGTTACTGACGTCCTGGGATAAAGTGAACAAAGGCACTTGGGGACTCATATGAAGGGTCTCACAATAAAGCTCCTGAAAACGATCTTATTTTATATTTTTGTAGTATTTTGAAGTTTTGGCACACGCTGAGAGTACACAGATTTAGGTAAGGATGAAGGGAATGCCCCCAGGCAGCTTCTAAGGCTATCTGGTACTCTCAGGGACAAACTCTGAAAGGCAAGATTTCAAAGCCCACTGGAGGTTCATGGAGAAGCCGTATCTAACTGAAAGGCAAGTTGACAGCAGCACCTTTACTGACTCTGTTCTTTAACTCTCCCTACGTTTTGCTACAGACTATAAGCCCAGCTAAGTGGGTTTCCACTATCAGGGTCTCACATTTAGATAATAATCTTTAAATTAACTGAAAACATTGCCAACAGTTTCCAACTTCCCCATCTTTTGATTTCATCCAAGACTGTCTGCCAACTGGCCACCTGTACTGTGCATTCCCTGTGAACCAGTATGCAATGGTTAGTTCCTGCAGGCTAACATTTCCAGCAGCATGCCTCCTCATGAAATCACCTATTCCCCAGGCTTGCAAAAATCTGCTGTTCTCTAACTGCTCCTGTGAATCTTTCGAAGTCTTCCCTGCTCCTCTTCTGTGATTTTTTAGCCTGCATTAACCAAAGGTTCTGTCCTTAACTCTCTTCTCCCCAGTCTCCAGTAACCTCATCCAAACCCAAAAACTCAGATCTCATTCGCTGGGATGCTAAAGATACTCTTATACTCCAGGTTCCTAATATCTGAGCAGAAGCTGAAATGCAGGAAGGCCAGAACACATTTTTCAGGTTCTAAAGTGTTTTTTCCCAAAACACCTCCTCATCTTCCTTGCTCACTGACTGCCACCACCTCACCTGTTTTCAGATCTGTAATATTTGGCTTACTCAACCTGGAATCTCCCTTGGTCTTCAAAAGAGATTATGACAGCATCATGCCAAGTCTTTATTTGTCACCCAAAATACTGTTTCTGTATCCATTAATCCAACTAGAACAGTTGTTCAGATTGTTATTTCACAGCTTTTTCACTGCAATATCCTCTGCCTCCTACCATCACAGGCTTGTTCAAGCAAGAAATGGCATTTTTACGTGATACAGAGCACAGCATAACAGGCTCCTGGTCCATGACTATTAGCATTCCCTAATATGAAGGTAATAATTAGTAACTCTAATAAATGTCTGATCTTAATTTTCTGAATTTCCTGACTGCTAACCTAAAGAGCATCAGGATATCAACAAATCATCAACTAAATTAACCTGAAAAAAATTCAAAAGGTGCCAAAAAGTAACAGTTAATACAGCAACATTTACAAAATTATTTTTTTAATTTAAAGAAACACTGCTCTAAACATGAAAAGCAAATACACAATATGTGAATAAAGCAAAATACCTGATAGTCTGAGGTCATGATAAGTCCACCTGAGGTAGTGGTAGGAGGAACAACTCTCACTTTTTTCAGTGGGGGTCCCTGTGTGTGACTGTTGTCTTGGTTCCCTGGATGACCAGTTCCGTTAGTATGGTTATTGCCCTGCTGCTGCTGCTGGTTCTTCTCAATTGTTTAAACACAAAGAAAAATTTCAACTCAAAAGCAGTACATGAAATAACACAAAATCAGGAAATAGTATAAAAGCCAGTGAAACATGATGATACTGTTCTTCTAGTACTTACTTTGTCTCCTTTATCATCTGGTTCTTCTTCTGTTAAAAATTCTCGTTTTGGGTAAGGGATTTGACAACCTGCAAAAACACTGTCCCCCAAAAAAGTCTATTTATCACTGTATTAGAACAGAAGGGTTAGACCTGTAAGATTCACACTTCACCCATGATAGTGTCAAGATGCCTGATCCATCATTTAATACCTGTAACTAAGGGAGAAGTTTTCCCTTGTCTGACTATCACCGTATTCTAAACTTTGTAAAAACATTTTCACATGTGATTTTAATGTTCATTTGACACTTATACACTAACTTAAGCTCCCAATAATTTTTTTTGTTGGCTAGAAAGGTACATCCCCCTTTAGGTACCTGCAAGGGCACAAAGAGCTATCTCACTTCAGCTATTGTGTAATTCCCAGTCTCAGGACTAACTGAAAATATTCCTGGAAGCTTCACTGACTATTAACAAAACCACCTGGAAAAAAAGTTTAAAAGTAACTAGAAACTTCACCTGTCAATTCTTATCTCACAGTCCACATGGATTTGCAACTGCTAGTACAAGCTAATATTTACCTGCCCTTCACATAGAATGTATTTATAATAAAGTCTCTGTACACCTGTTAGCAATACTCGTCGTGTATTCACATTAAAATGTCAACCTAAATTTGAGAAAAAAGCCAAACACTATTCTAAAACCAGTTTCTGCAACAGCCAATCATTTGCATGATTTTAAATCGCAGAGACAGGCAGGGAGACGCTATAAATAATCCAGTAGGCTTCAGTGAAATAATTTCATTTTTAATTAATTCCTTATAAGTATACATATTTTATAAATTCTTCTCTATATAAGGGTAGAGAATCAGACAGGATGTACTAATAGATTTCCTAAAAGGGTGTACAGTCATGCTCTCCGGCTAGTCTTCTGGAAGAGGGGCTTAATTTTTAATGAAATCATTCATTGTCCATAAATTTTCTCCCTTTTGTAAATCTGCCTGTACAAACAAAAAAGAGGAGTGTCTACAGCAAATGGATTTAAGTCGTTAAGGATGGCAGCACAGAGACACAGAGTTGACTTTCCCCACCCAGTGAATTTACAACAAAGGCTAAGACAAAAATGTAAACTAATTAGAGACTGTCATCTGGCATTCTGAGGCAGAGAAGTGGACCTGTGGGCACTTAGCAGTTGTCTACCAAGATCAGTAGCATGCATAATCAACCTGTCAGTGAGTAACAAGATTAGCGCCGCAACTAATAGGATCAAAGTTCCATAAAGCAGGAGATTAATAAAACTGCTACTTAATTTTAAAAACCACGAATGGCATTTTAGTGGTTATAGCTTTCTTCTGTAGTTAGACAGTATTTAGCTCAGTATTCATGAACATATTCAGGGTAGAGAGAAAGCACAGTTCTAAAGCATCTCTGAATGTACTGATAGGTTAATAAACTGACCACTTACTCAGACGTGGGAAGAGGATCTTCCAAGAAGTAAGGATCCTGCATAGCCTGTTCTGAGGTAATTCTCTTTATTGGATCCATAGTGAGCAATTTCTGAAGCTGAAAAAAAGGGAAAAAAAAAAAAAAGAAAAAACCCCACCTTTACATTACCAAAACCATTTATAGAAATTTCCTGTATTCCTGAAAGATAAGATGATACAAATGTATCTGAACTCAAAAGCCTAACCATAAATGGCATAACCACATTCTTCTCTCCTGTTAAAATAGCAACTTCATTTCCTAGCAAAAGACACCTATTTTCACTTGCAAAGCCCAGGACACTCAGTTCCACACACAAGTACTCTATCAGAACCATTCAAAAAGTTTCCACAATGTACTAGCAACTTTAACCACAAAATAATTTGGGTTGGAAGGGCCCTTTTGAGGCCAGTTAGTCCAGCCCCCTGCCATGGGCAGGGGCACCTTTAACTAGACCAGGTTGCTCAGAGCCCTGTCTAACCCAACCTTGATCACTTTCAATGATGGGGCAAACCAGAACTTTGTGCAACTCGTTCCAGTGCCTCACTGCTCTGAATAAAGAATGTCTTCCTAATATCCAATCTAAATCTACCTTCTTTCATAATAAAGCCATTATCTCTTGTTCCAGCAAAAAAATGTTCCTCTCCAGCTTTATTGGAGACCCCCTTCCAAGTACTGAAAGGTGCTATAAGGTCTCCTGGGAGCCTTCTCTTCTCCAGGCTGAACAAGCCCTGCTCTCTCAGCCTGTCTTCAGAGAAGAGGTGCTCCAGACCTCTGATTACCTTTATGGACACAGCACCCCAAGTGAGACCTTGTGAACTGCGAACACCAGGTCGTAACTATTTTATTTAGCTCTAGTGCTGAGTTGCAGTGATGCATTCTTGAACTACATGTTTCTTATCCAAAAAGTCTGGTGTACACGCATATACTTCTCTCCATCCACCCAAGGAGCTGTGTGGAATACAGCCGTGCTGGACAAGCAACATGAGATAACCTTAAGATACCACACAGAAAAACAGTGAGTTTTCATGTTTCACCAATACATCACAGTGTCCGAGGCAAAACTACACCATGACAGATTGTCAAAGACAATGGTCTTAAAAACAAATGCTTCACTTTTAACCTGCAGTGGGTTTTTTAAAAATTGGGGATCTAACACGAAAATACACATGTAAATAATATTAATTTACATTTTCGATTCATACTTTTTATAGGATTCATACATTCATCTTCTTAAAAAGATCCAGTGTCATCTCCTTTCACTAGCTATTAAGTGAGAATTCGTAACCTCAATGCAAATCACCACACTTCAAAAGCTGAGGTTAAAAAAGTACATTTCCATCCTCAGACTTCAGTTTTGACAGCATGGTTAAGAACGTGGTAACTATGAATTACCACTATCAACTCAGTTTTGTTTTCCACATCATCCACAAGAACTCACAGTAAGTTGTTTCAGCTCTGTGAGTCTACATGAAGTTTTTATAGAATAGCATGTTGAACAAGCCAATTCTTATTCTCTCAAAATGCATTGCCAAGAGCCAGAAAAAGAAAAGGCAAAACATGACAAAAAACTTCCAACACACTGAAAAACACAAATAAAGAGAACTGCAAAATTCTGGCATAATTTCTGATGATTGGATTCTAGAGCTGTCCATCACATGCTGACAAGTCTTGGTCATGATCGGCCATACAGAAAGAAATCAAAATGATTGTACAACCATTATCCATCCGGGGGATCAAAACTTTGGTTCTGCCCCCTTCTGCAGATGCCACACAGAAGTGAACCTTCCACGTACTATTACAAATATTTTCTATTTTAAAAACTGCTTGATGTAAAGCAGGCTAAGCGACACAACAAAAATGCAGCAAACTTCATACATCATCAATGAATGGGACAATCACTATAGTTCATATGGACCAAAGTAACCACGTGGAAGATCAAGAATCACTAAATTAACCAGAAACAGGAGCTGATTACCATCCCCTAGGGCATAAGTAAGTAGGAAAAAAATCAAGAATGTGGAAGTGGAAAAACAGTAAGCTGCAAAAGCAGGCAGGAGCCAAAGTCTTCTTAAATTAACACGTAAGTTCTGCCTGTGAAAGGGGACCATGTATATGAATGTCTGTAAAGAGGAGAAAAAATCTGGTCCATTCAAGTTGGGAAATCAAAATTTTTGGTTTTGGCACTGACAACAATCTCTGGATTTACATATTTTAAAACGGTAGATTATAAACATCTTTTTAATCTGTTAGGATGCAGAGAGTAACAGGAAAAGATACTTGCATCTTAATAGCTGTGAAAGAGTAAGATCTTGGAACACCTCTGGAAGAACAGGTACCAAGAAATTCACTGAACTTGTTCAGACTTTGCTGGAGAGGCCCGAGGCATTCATCAGCAGTTGAGCTTAGCCTCAAACAAGAGTGGAAACCCAAGACCTGCTCAAATTTTGGCAGGTCCTGACCAGTACTTTAAGATGGTATTTTGGAATGCTCAGGTTTTTTTAAAATGGGATCCAGTGAACTGTTCTGACAGACAGCAGTTAGCAGAAAACTGAGAAAGTTCCATTACAGCTGATGAACTTCCCAGTACTTCTCTAACATCCAGCGGCATGGGGGGTACAAAAGAACACAGCTACATCCACACTGCTAAAGCCCTGACTGCTTTTTAGCTTCCTGACTTTTTAGCCGACTGATGGCATCCAAATGGCACAAAGCTCCCTCTCTTGCTACCAGCTGCGCTGAGTGAAGGTGGGTGAGGTACCGCTTGAGGAATGTGTTCAGTCTGGGGTCCAAGTTCCAACTCTCTTATGATCCTGTTGTTCAGCACTAACAGATAGGATAAGGATAGAGGAGTGGTCTGGTAAAGGACACCACTCCCTGACTCTGCACGTTAACAGAACCACTGCTTTTTGGTACAAACATGCTGAACATGTTCACATAGTTACAATCCCCTTGTGCTACAGCACGGCGAAGAGAAAACGCTGCAGTAAGTGTTTTAAACTATTTTCGGATTACTATTTTGCGCGTAGTTTTGTTGCTTCACTGAAAACAATTTCTAATCTTGCAAAACAGAACACATGAGAAAATTCAGATTGGTTTGGACAGAGCATTCATAGCTTGTAAGAAGTTAATTCATTCAGAGAAAAAAATCTTGCTACGGACCTTCCTTGGAAAGGACTGGTTACCCTGCTTATGTAAACATCTCTATTATTTCACCAGCTTTTAATCTCTGAGAGCAGAGACACTTCACAGTAAATGATGCATAGCAGTACAACTGCAATCATTACCTGATTCAGCTGGTTGTACTGCTGGGTTTAATCTGAACCTTAAATATATGCTCTATTTTAGACTGATCTGCTTGGAAACTCCCATTCAAACCTGCTCAAGCACTATTCCACAAGAAGAATATTGCATCAGATCTGGTCTGACTGAAGGATAAATTCCAGAATTTATACAGAGGGAAGAGTACTGAACAGAAAAAAAGACAGTTGCTTAAAAAATACACGTGTCTGATTATCCAGGAAGGTACAGCTGCCAATGACTTGAGCAAAAGACACCTAGGCCCCTCCACCATCTTCTCTTTTCTCCAATTTATTCTTCTCACCTCCAAGATGAAAAATCTTCTCCTTTTCCTCCCTCAGTCCCATCCACCTGTCAAATAATCTATTTACTTTATCATTTGAGCCTGAAAGCATTTAATCTGAGTAGGAAACATCAAGATAAGGAGGATATCCACCCAGAGAGGGAACTAGATACCCTGAATTCCTTCTTCTCCATATCTAAATGCATGTATACAGTTTCTTGCAGCAACTTGAATGTTCTTTAAAACACAGATAAAAAGGTCAGTAATTTCTGAAACAACACAACACAAGCACTTCCAGGGCTGAGCAAGTGCATACTTTTAACTGGAGTCTTCATAAAGAACGTTTATACGTTCTAGAGAGCAAATAATTGTTGTAAGGGTTCCATGAAGTATTCATAAGAAAGCTACAAAAGATTAGTGAATACTAAAATTTTCCAAATGACATGTCCAAGTCCTAAGAAAATTTTCTTTTTAAGTCTGTATGATGCAAACTTGTATCATATCATAGCATGGTCTGGGCTGGAAAGTACCTTAATAACCATTTATTGTGTCCCAATCCCCCTACAATGGGCAGGGGCATCTTCCAGGTTGGTCCAAGTCACATCCAACCTGGTCTTAAAACACGTCCAGGGATGGGGCATCCAGAACTTTTCTGTGCAAACTGTCCCAAGTGCCTCACTACCCTCACAATCAAGAACTTCTTCCTAATATACAATCCAGCTCCAGCCTCTTTCAGCTTAAATCCATTACCTCTTGTCCTATCACTGCCCTTGCAAAAAGTTTCTACATGTGCTCCCTCTACATATTAAAAGTCTGCTCTAAGGTCTCTTTAAAAGTTTAAAAATGAATATACAAAAAAAACCCCAAGCATATAGGAATTTTTTAGAAGTACTAATAAGCTATTGAAAGTATGCAAAGCAGCAAAATGGCTAAGGATTGCAGCAACACTGCAAATATAACTACAGGCTAAACACCACTTAAAGAACAAAAACTTTAAAATTACTTGATACTGAACCTAATCCAGTGAATGACACACAGAATCATTCTATCAAATGTGAGGAGATAAAGTGATTTTGCAATTTTCAGACTGCAGAGTATCAGTTATTCCTAACTTTATTTATGAAGTTAGTTACAGTGGACTTGACACCAGCTCAGCTCTTAGTTCAAACTGTAACATGTATGAGGGATTTGATTTTTTTATGTATGCAGGAACTTACCAAGTGGAACGCCTTACTATCTGGTTTAACTTTATGTTTTTCCATATATTTGATAAGGCTGCAGTTGGTATACCTAGAAAAGGAAACAGAAGTGATATTTCTAATATGCAAATCACTGATACTGCAAAGGATTCTTGGTAGCCACAAAACATATTAATAAGAACAGTCTCCCTGCAAATCCTATAGGCAGGGAAAAACCACAACTATCAACAGAGATTGCCTAAAAATCAGAACTGCAGAAAGGCATGTTTCCCTCACATCCTTATAAAAGCATATCACACCCACACAAAAAGCACACTTTTAACCCACATGCAGTCAGCAAACCATCAACTGGATTTAAACTGCCTGGTAGCAATTGCACTACTATACTGTTAGATTCTCACTATTTCTCATGACAGTGAAGACAAGAGAAAAATACTGAGCTCCTCTGAATGCGCTCCTGCAACCTACAGGTTGCTACAAGAACATTCATGTATTTACTTTTTTTTGAAGAGAAGCTCAAAAAAGAAGGTTTCTAAATGGTTGCAACAGCATGGCAGATACAAGAAACGTATGTAACTGTACAGCCCCAAATGCCTCAGCATGGAAATCAGGCATTTTAAGTGCAGGTAGTAGCCGGTGGCAATGTGACAGTAAAGCTGAAGGGCAGTTTCTTTTTTAGGCATTGTAAGCTACCCTAGACACCAAACCTGACAATTATACCCACTGTTTGCTGGAAATGGAAAAAGGTTACCAGACCCCTTTTAAGCAGCTATTACAGAAAATCACTGCCAGTACCACAGGTTTGAGAACAGCTGTGCTTTGACACACTCTGCTTTGCAAACTTCAGAGCTGCATGGAGTCTTACTGGCATCACCTGTTTCACACCTGCCACCTTAACCTTTACAGCCTCTCTGGCTACTCTTCTGAACCACACCACCTCACCACGTGAAACAACTTTATTTTTCATTTTTCACAATCTAAGTCATGCCAACTTCATAGTCCTTGTTTGGCATCTACATAGAAAACACCTCGAACTGCAAAAAATTAGTGTAGGAAAGAGATATCAAACACGCTTTATTAAGAAAGCTCAACTCAGACTTACGTGTTTCTCCGGAAATCTTTCATTAAGGTTGAATGTTCTGGCATCTTTTTTATGTCTTCCCAATCTTTATCTGCAAAGCAGTATTAATTATTTTTTTCCCTTTCTCTTCGAGTAAAAAAAAAAGCATTTCCAAGTATCTCCACAGCCTTGATTTTTACTTTTTTAAAATTCTGCTTCTCTAACCTTGCAGTTACTTATGTCTTTGTACTCCCTAGCTCCTACTCCTTCATCACCTCTTCACAATAAATCACACCAACACCAACAGGTTCCAGCTGTGTGCTGATTAACTCAAGAACGTGAAAAAAGGATGCCAGCTACAGCTTCCACAAAAATGGAGAAGAAAAACACATCAGGCCTTGTGTTTGAACCCTTCAGGACTGTTATTTAATTTATTTAGACACAGCTGTGATCTCAGGACAGGAATACACAGGACTCCAGCAAACCCTGTCTCCTCCTAAGGGATTCTCTGTTCTGACAGCACTTTTAGTTACAGGAAAATGCCCAGAGGTGCTTCTGCAAAGTAAGAAATACTGTTAACAAACAAAAAGTTAAGAAAAAGTAAAGTTTGCTCACTCAAATGAAAGAATAGTTCATCTCAATGTAGACTAAGGCTGAAATGGATTTTAAAATAAACAAAAAAACTCACTATCAACACGTAGCTTCAAATGTCTTAAGCTCTAACTTTTGAAAAGGCTCTGTGGGCAACTGATTTGGTTCATTTCAAATCTTTACTATGCCTGCTCACTATTGCAGAACACTGAGTTTAAAAGCATTTAATTAATTAATTAATCAGAGATACTTATTTATTACTTAGTTAAACAAAATATTCTCCTCTTTCCTATCCCATAGACAGTTCCCATGAGGAACGGTTTCAGATATGGCAAGTGTTAATTAAAATGCAAAAAAAATAGCTGCAATTGAATGCAAAGCATTTCTTGATAAGAACCAAAGGACTCCAAAAGTCAAACACAGACCATTAGAAAGGATTGATTAAACCAATCAGAAAACCAAAATGAGAGTATGATCTACTTATGTCATCTATACAGAACCAATGTAAAACCCAAATGAACTAAGAACAGTATAAAAGGCTAAAATTCTAGTTCAAAGGCAGAAGGGGACAGAATTGCTTGAAGAAGCAGAACTAAGGAGACAATATGCAAAGGCAACATTTCTGTGAGTCTCATACAGCAGTACAAAAGCAATGAAGCACATACACACAAAGAAAAGTCAAAAGCAAAATAAGAGCATGTTTAAGAACAAAATTCTAGAACCACACATATAGACCACAAGTCATGTGAAAAGAAGAGGCAAGTCC
Organism: Hirundo rustica; assembly: GCF_015227805.2. Classification (NCBI taxonomy): domain Eukaryota; kingdom Metazoa; phylum Chordata; class Aves; order Passeriformes; family Hirundinidae; genus Hirundo; species Hirundo rustica. Next base: position 47,250,755 of record NC_053451.1, on the reverse strand, counting down.
AGAAAAAAAAAACCCCACATAATTAATATTGGAGCAGGGAACGCAAGCAGTGAGGAGAAAGATAAACAAAAAGTAAAAATAAAGGCCCTGTTACTCTGACTCCCGTGATCATATGAACACTAGAAGACAAAATATTAACTGAAGCAAGGCAGCCTGCATAAAAACAAGATATGATCAACACTGAGGGGAAAAATGCAACAAGTGATATCCTCATTGTAATTTGTTTTGGTTCATACAACCAGTTCTTTCTGCCAGTTTAAAATAAAGAAGTCTTTTCTATACCACCAGCTTTCCACCAGGGGAAAAAAAAAAAATCAATACCCTCCATTACTTCCAAATGCTATGTTTAATTTGGCATGAGTTAAACAAATGCATAATATTCACTAAATATATATATTTTTTCCTGGTTTCATAAGTCATTAGTTGCATTCCAGATCAATAATCATTACCAAAGAAATGCAGAAATATTCCTTCTCATTTTTCATCATCCACCATTAAATACAATCTTTTAAAGTAATAAAGCATTGGTACGTGTATGCACAAAGATAACCCTATCATTAATAAAAGGGAAAATATCTAATTTGACCATTGGATTCTAGATTTATAACTCATGAAATAATGATTGTGTTTGAACAGCTCTGTTCCTTTGATCAGCTGCCACCTTCATATGCAAAGAAAGCAATATGGATATCTTTGCTTGAACAGGGTGATAAAAAATACAGTATGTACCTGCAGGAAATCCCATTACATTGAATATTCTGTCCAGCTGGTCATGGTGATAAGGATTACTAGTTTTGATATCTTCTTGTCGACAATGGAATATTGGCTCTGATGTTAGCAGCTCTGCAAATATACACCCTATGGCCCAAATATCTTTAGAAAAGGAGAACAGAAATAAAAAAAAAAACAACAAATGAATCTTTCCAAAAGCATCTGGATGAGGTAGAAGGTTAGTGTTCAGCTTAGAGATAAGGTTCCTGTATTGAAAATTTCTAGTTTCTATTGTAGAAGCGCAATACTTCCTCAACTTTTTCTTTTAGCTTTGAATGGAGGTACTCAGTTCAGTAACTACACAGGAGCTGAGAGAATATTACAGAAGTGTTTGTGGGGTTTTTGAAGTGTAGTTACCACTTAACATTGTAAAAAATTAATTTGGTTAAGAATAAAAATGAAGGAAACTATTGGGGTAACTGTCAACACAAAACACAAAGAAAACCAACCACCATCTTGCCCTTTCAGTGCCACACTGTCCTGACCAAGAAATGTGCAATCGTGGATCAGCCGAGTTTAAGCAGTAAATAACCCAAAAATACAAGCTGAAAGGTAGCAGTATTGGTATAAACCAAAAGCTATCTCTAACACCTTGAAAGAGAGTAACAAGCAAATTGCTACAAGCCCACACACCTCATAACTTTTTCATTAAAAAAAAAAACAAACCAAACGCAAAAAACACAACCTTTCTCTTTTCACTGTTGCTTTCCTATCTAATAATCAGATCTGAATTTTCCCAGCTGTTTTCTCAAAACTTTCTAGTATACACAAACACAATTTTTAACTCAAAGTGGTGTTACACTGAGCCTTGAACGAGCAAGGTCATAAACAAGGACAAAAGCAGATAATGCAGACAGCATAACCCCATTACTCAGTGTTTTTACACAGTCATTTCTTATCTACACTGAAAAAACTCTGTACTAAAGGTTATGACTGCCCATGCAGTTTCACACGCTGCAATCTGAAGAAATGGCAGTAAAGTGAGGGAACATGCAAATACAACAAATTAAGCAGTTTAAAGGAACATTTAAAAAAATGTATCTGATCTATAAAAGAAACACAGCATTAACAGAAAAGTAAACAAGAACACATTTAAGGCATAAACATTTGAATTGCTGACAGAAACATGGATATGATCTTTTAAAAAACAAAACAAAACAAGAAAAAAAAAGACTGAGTTCTGAGGAAGACTTTCAGGTTACAGAAACAATACCACAGTACGCTGACATACAACCTCCATGTCTGTGCAAAGTGGAGTAGCTGCTAGGGAAGTTATTTCCCCCCAGAACTGGTTGCCAGCCTTTAACACATCTTTTAAACCAGGCAGCAAGAGAAAAACTTCCCAGTGCTTTTCCCTACAGTCTCTCTCCTTTCCATGGAAAAGCTAATCAATCCAGTCAAAGTGAATCTCCCTCCAGTTTGCTGCTGGCTTGTTCCCCCTGTTCTACAGCCCACAAAAGCTCTGGCCATCTGTCACCTGCCTTTGAAAAAGACACAGAAAGACTAAAATGCAGCTCAATTTTACAGTTTAGCTGCAGTGCAGCCACTATATTCTCCATTCTGTATATTCTTTATTTCATATATTTATTACACTAGGCAATAACCTCTGCAATAAAATTAATGCACTGTGCCTCACAGTCATGCTAACATGAATTCTACTAGCAGTTCAAAGATGCTTCCATATTTTTTATAGCCTCTAACAGCACTTATGAAAGTCCTGTGTGAAAGCCACAAACTTAGATGGCATTGCAGGGCATTTGGAGCCAAAATCCAGCAATATATTTCATTTCTACACACAGCCTGAGACCCCAGCAAACAAAACAATTTGTCAAAGATTAATGTTTCTTCAAGAAACAAGTCACGTACCTTTAAGTCGGCTACTGTCTTGGAAGAATTTATCAAAGCTTTAGTATTTGGGCACAGTTTACATAAAGAACAAAACTGTACATTTTTGTCCAATTTACTTACCAATAGCTTTGGTATAATGCCTTGCTCCAAGAAGCAACTCTGGAGCTCGATACCAGAAGGTTACAACTACTGGATCCAAGTCTGCTAAAGGCTTCAGAGGTGAATTAAATAATCGGGCAAAGCCCATGTCAGCTGCAAAATTCAAAGAGACATGCTTTAAAACTTGAGGGAAACTAAAGATCTCTTTTTTTTTTTTGAACAAACCGATCGAGTTTATTTGTTAGCACTATCATCACTCCTAAATAAAATGCAAAGGTGGACTGTAGCAGATATGAACTCTCTGAGCAGATTTTCTTTCTGTAGAAGTTACTGCATGGTTATCACCTATGAAGTATATCATTATAAATCATTACTAACATGAGTCGTTTACAACAAAGAATTAACCATTGTTCTGAAGAAGTGCATCAACTCCTCAGGACACTGGTAAATCCTGACTCATTCCACCTGATGTTCTCCGGTAAAATACTCCCATTATTACAGGATGTTTTTTTCACAAAGCAGCAATTTTTAAAGCGAACAAAATGCAGATTCTGCAAAGGTTAGAATGATTTATAATACATACGTGCACATGACAAAAGCTCCCTCCTCAAGAAGTTAGCTGTAGCAAGACTTCCTTCACACAAAACCAGCAACTAAGCCTACAGCATCTGCCTCCCTGCCCATTTTCTATCAAGATGCATTTCCAATATCAATATACCACTACTGAATACCATTCAGGCTATGATTTTAAAATTTTGGTTGTGGGCATTGTATCATTAAAAACTGCTTTTTAGAACTTTAGTATACAACTGCCTAGAAAGTTGTCTGAACTACTAAATGTAAGTCATACAGGAAAAAAATGGGCAGAGACTAAAATATGCAGCTTTTCCCACAAAATTGTTTTCCTGACCCACCAACGCCCGAATCCCAAGACAGTGACCCTAACATGTAGGGATATTCACATGCTGAGAAAGACTTGAATGAAATGAGATGAGCAGCCACCCTGAGGGGGAAAAGGACCTACGTGCTATAGCTCACTGAGGGAATACTGCAGTGTAAATATGGGTCTCTAAGTTGACTACACAATCCTTAATAATTTTTTCATATGCATTCCTATTTATGATTGCATTTAAAAAGTGAAACATTTTACAGTTTTCTACATTAAAATATCAATTACTCAAAATTGATCAAGTCACTAATAACTACGAATAATAAGTAAAATTGCTGACAGAAAGTGAATTTATGACCCAAAACAACACAAAAAGCCTATAAAAATTATTTTAAGTTAAATACCAGTTATGTATTTTTTAGAAAAATTAGTTACACTGGAAAAGTGGAAGCCCTTGGTATGCGTATAGCTTCTGCATTCTTTTACTGCTGTGGCAATCTTAAGAAAATAAGAAAAAAAAAATCTACATTTTGATAACACACTTAGAAATCCAAGGCTCCCCTCCCTCCCTCTTTCCCTGCTGGGAATGGATGGCTCAGAGGACTGGTGGCCCAATACAGAATCTTTCACCTGTCCACTAACAGAGTCTGACTTAATTTAGTTGTTTACTAAGATATTTTTAAATTAATTCAAAATCATAAATTAAGAAATAAATGGGTGGTCTATGTGCAATTACTAGCAAGTAGTTGCGGACAGCAAATATCACCACCACTGTCGAAAGTGAGTCCAGAGGATGACCTACATTCTCTGTTTTGGAAGAAACCCTCCATGAAGAGTAAGGTAATATGAAGAAATTTTTCCCTTCTCTTGTCCATGCTGTACCTGTTTTCTATGCAGACCTCAATCCTTACTGTCAACCTGAAAGCTCAGAAAGGCATTAAAAACTTTCAGAGTAGGATCTGCAGAAGCATTCAACCCTGGCCCATCGCTCCCTGGATTCCAAAGGCCAAGGGAAGGCCTAGAGCAGCACTGAACGCTCCCAGAAAATCCTACCCTGAATCATTACACTACTGATTAACAGTAGAGTTCAGATAAACAAAACAGTAAGAGAACAGAGCAACAATGCAGAAGAGTAATCTCATAAAAGAAAACCGGAGGGAAGTGAGAAAGATGAACTAGCTTTAAAAAAAAACTTCCAAATGGGGCTGCATTGCCATAACAAATGTAAGCAGGCTGTGCAATAGTAACCTGCTATTACAGCACTGCCAGGATAATGAACAGCCTGGTACAATTTATTATTGTTAGACTACTATTAATTTTTATTTATGTATTTAGTTTAAAACAACTGAACTTCTTCAAATCATCCTCTCACTGCAAATAGTAACTCCCACCAGAAAATGTTACAACAGCGTGGAAGCGTTGGGTCCTTTCTAACCTGGTACACCCCAGGCTAAGCATTTAGCATTAGCTATTAGCTCTCACTAAACATTTTGGAGAGATTTCTGTGTTTTCTGCACTTTTAAGATCCCTCATGTTCATCTCCAAGGGACCTGCCTACTCTTTCAAGAATATTTTACAGGCTGAATGCCATCTTTGATTCCATTATAACATTTAAGGTTGTAGCAATGAGTTGTTCCCTATTTAGATCTTTATAAGCAACAGCAAGATGTCATGGCATTAGAGGTAAATGGAGGAAATTTTAAAATTCCATTCTTTCTCCTCCTTTCCTCCTAGCTAGCTGTCATCTTTAATCCCACATCAAAATCCCCCACCCCACAAAAACACCCACTTAAGCAAAATATAATGACATTTTCTACTTTTTATTGATGAGGCTACAGCATTTCATTGTCAGAACCGGTACATGGGGCTAATATGATGAAGCCAGTCACTCAGAAAACAGCATTTAGGCGATGTGCCCAGGCACACACCGGTATTACAGTGACTACTTTAGGTGGTACGGCTGCACCTTCAGAACATTCTAACTTAAATGCTACACTGGGACTTATCAAAGATATAAACATACCAATTTTTACTCTTCCTCGCTCAGGACCTTCACCCATAACTAAAATATTAGCAGGTTTCTGTGGAAAAAAAAATAAATATACAATACATATACCACGATAAACCTAAACATTAGTCTCTGAAAAGTTAATTAAGCTTTGTTTTGCCAGTTTTAAACCAACTTTGTTTTGACAAAAACGACACGTTTCTCCGTCACAGTCACGCGCCGCGTGAGGACCCAGACGCGGGCTCTCCCTGACCGCACGCTCCTCACGGCTCTTCTCGGCCTTGCTGGGCTCCAGCACCACGTTCCCTACTCGAGCCGGCAGCCACCGAGCCGCTGGGATTTCTACCCAATTTGCCCTAGATCCTTGCAGTGGGAGGCTGTCCCACTGCTGCCCGCCGCCCCGGCCACAGGGACGGGAAGGCAGCTCTACAGCAAGTTTTGCCCAGGGTTATCAGGCACATTTGCAGACACATTGTACATTAAAAAAAAATACACAAGTGAGATACAGATGAAACATTACCGTATCACTTGATATTGGAGAGAACACTCATCTAAATTCTTCCTATTTACAAGTGCTTACCAAATTCACACAGCTGCAGAACCGGAAAGCACTGCCTTGATACTATTTTTCTCTCTTTCCTTTGTTTTACTACTGAGGCAAGTTAAAGGCCAGAGCTAGAGTTTGGCTGGTTAGAAACATGACAACTCATTTCATAATCCTCTGTTTTCTGCTGTCCTGTTTCTCATAATCCATCCTCAGCATCTGTAGTAAGAGGATTCCTCAATTCCTAACACAGTTTATATACTGAAAACTGCAGTGCTTACTTGGAGGGAAAAATTTTAAGGAAACAACTAACACTGATAATGTATGCCAGACTTGTTCTCAAATGGAGTGATTTAGATACCCATTCATTCTGTAAATCCTGGAAAAAATAGGGATTCCTATTCAGTTGTGACCTGTAAGATTATAAGGCTGACTTACAGCTCTTGCTCTGCTTTTCCAGTTTAAATTGATCTGAAGAGAAGAGTACCCAAGCAAAACAGTTGAGACTACCCAAAAGTTAACGTAGTAAATCCTAGTAACTTTGTGGGATTTCCTAAACACATTCTAGGATATTCTCAAGCCTTCCTGACTCTATCAGGCTCTAATGTAAACATGTGCAAAAAGGCAGAAGACCACAATACAATGTCAATCTAGAAGTAATTACTATTGTGTAAAAACAAGGTGCAAAAAATTAGTACTCCAGCAAAAAATTTCCTTGAGAAATTAAATTATTGTTGTTTATGAAAGGCTGCAAAATGAATTTCTGAAACTCTACAACCCTTGGACAAAACATGTAAAAAGAACCTGAGGTGTTGCATTTCTGAGAACAGGTTAAAGATGGAAGATGTTATCAAAAATGTGATCAAAAAAGGTGAGATATATTCCATTATCTTTCTAACAGCAATAACAACAGATCCAGCTTGTGCTGTATTAGCTCTGTGATTTCCAGAAGAAATTGTCTCCCACACGACCACCCTTTTTTTTTTTAAAAAAAAATAAAGGCATACACTCCAGTTAAGAACTGCTTCAACATTAAAAAATGCAGAATGTGGGCACACAGCGAGTTCTCAAAGCATTCCATTTAGATAGCTTCTACAAAGGTCCTAGAAATAAACAAGCAGCATACATCTTTAAATTCATAGTTAGTGCTGAACTTTATGGCAATTTAATCTGCTGGGTATGAAAACACATTTCACCAAAGAAATCTTCCTATTGCTACACTGTGACTCAAAGAACAAACCCACACCTTTTACAAAACCTGCTTCAGTATATATGGGGTGTTAAGCTACATGTCTAATTATTATGTTTCCATTAGAGTCAACAATACATTACGCAGGCACTAAAACTCTTCAGATATATAATGTATGGACATAATACATGAAGTACCGTTCTTCCCCCTGCAAGTTCACAGGTTGATAATATTCTACAAAAATGCTTTTAACATCCTCATGATATTTTCACCTTCAAATATTTTACTGTTTGGATTTTGGTAAGGACAAGAAGCCTTGTTCACACAAAGACTGCATTGTATCAGGTGACTAATCAGCACAGCACTGGGTAACAACTCCTGCACCAAAGATCTTCTACCCTAAGGTCAAGGCAGGTAGAGAGAGATGAGAAAGCACAGTAAGACAGTATTAGTTAGCAAAATAAGATCAACAGCTTGATTCACACTCAGATTTCAGAAGTTACAGAACACATGTAACAATAGAGACAATTTAGAAATCTGTGTAGGAGTATTCTAAAGCTGCAGAATAAAAAAGAACCCTCAGTTGGTCTAGAGTAATTCAGTTCACCTTTTCCTAAAGTCATAGGTCCTTCACTGAAACAGCTGTTTGGAACAGAAGATTTTTCCTACAGACAAAAATATTTATGTAGTCACATCACTGTAAAAATACATCACAGTTAAAAAAAAAATTAAATTAGATGTCTTATTCTGGAGGCTTCCATTTCTAAAATCATTGTATGCTCGAACAACATTTTTAGTTCAAAGAATTTTCCAAACAAGCCCGTTCAACTTAAATACAATAGGGGGATAGCTACCAGAAATCAGTATAGGGATAGTACTGACATACCTAAATAATATGTATTTTGAAGAATCCCTGAAAAACACTGAAGTACTAAAGTTCACTAACAAAAGTGAATACATGTGTCAGGAATTATTGTTAGGTATCTTTTAATCAAGTCCACTGTCTGGAGAAAAAAAAAAACAAAAACCAAGAAACAAAAAACAAAACAAAACCAAACAAACAACCCGACAAAACAAAAAAAACCCCACCCACAACTGAACAACTCCCCAGATTTGTCTCTTAGGGCAACTCATTACACATTAGAAATTTATTTGCAAAGAAAAATAAGCAGTCATTAGAAACAGAAGGGAGAAATTTGGATAAGCATTAGTTAAATTTGTTAACTTTCAGTTTAATTCTAATTATCCAGAGAAAATTGAAGTTGAAACTGCTTATTCCAATCACTTGGGCTGAGCAAATGAAGCAAAATCTTTCAGCAATTCCTGCACTGTGTTCTGAAAACACTCTACTTTAAGGCAGCTCAATTTTTTCTATAGCTACAAACTATCAACTTAAAGTCCCTATTTTCTGTACTAATAAAGGGATGATTACTTTTGCCATTCAGTAAAATAATTTGCACATGCCAGACGAATGCAAATGAGAAACCTGTCATGATCCTAAACCAAATGTGAAGAGATATGCAGTGATAAACAGCTGAGTATTTCACAGATCAACAAAAGTGTCTGGCAATCCCATAGAAATAAATTCAGGAAAAATCACCCTTCTCCTCCCCAGACCACCTCAGCAGCTGGGGGAGAATTCGTTCTCATGAAAAAAATGACCTTGTGACCATTGCATAGCACTAAAGCTTATCTCGTCCTTTATCTGGCTTTGTAGGGCTCCTTCTTATGATTCCTGGACAAATCCTAATCTTGTGCATTTAATCACTATTACTGCTGAAAAGAGAGTAAGGATATATTTTTAGGTACTTCTAATTTAACCATTATTTGCAAAGTGCAAAAAGAGATCCTAAAAAGCAGGCTAATTTCAACCAAGGGAGGTAAAAACCAAAGAGCTTCACAGATCTGTGAAGAACTTGAGACAGTCACCTTCACCAATCTGCCTGATCTCACCCAGTATTGCTCGTGCTCACTCTGATCCTGAAGTCTGTAGTGATGAAGGCTGCACAATTCTCATGCAATCTTCTCTCTTTGACTCTTCTCCGCTGTAGTGTTTTTCCTTTCCTTCTAACACAACAGACATGGTTAGTCCCCTTCTCCCTTCTTCATCAGCAGAAGGCACAGGCAACCACTTCTTTGCTGCAAGAACTTCTTATACTTCCTAGGACACACATTTCTCTTCAGTCCTATCACCTAGATTTAAAAAACCCCAAAACTCTCTCCTGCTCTGTGTTTCCTAGTGGGCTGTTTTATTCCTGGATCTATGACCATTCTTGCTCATTTCCTCTAGCTGTCCTGCCTTGGGTCACCCATCTCTTTGAACTCAAGTGTTCCAAATTACACACTGCTCCTGCTGGGGATTTTCTAATGCTAAATGCAGTGGAGGGATTGTTTTACATGCCTTGCACAGCATCTTCCACTCTGTATGATCCCAGTATGGTATCCTGCCTCACTGGGTGTGGCTATTGATTCACGTTAAGGTTAGCAGCCATGCGTTTTCTTCACATCTTTTTGGCAGGACTACTACTTTGAACAAACCCTACAGTCGGGAATTGCTTCTTAAACACTGAAAATGTTTGTGCTCTTTCACAGACAGGAAACTCGACTTCAGAACTTATCTGAATTGCTGTTTTGAAGGCAAAAATGTAAACAAAATAAAAATTAAACCAGTCAGTGCCGTGATGAGATGTGACAAAAAAGAAAAAAACATCATTCCTGCTGCTCAGAGGAAGTTATTGATAGGAGCAGGAGATGATTATTTGTTCCATGTTTATATACTAGATGTCTAGAAGTCCTATGACATTGTCTCATGCTCCTGGAAAAGTATTTTGGTATTAGGCCCTCTTTTCACTGAGCTTTACTCCAAAGCAGAGAGGAAAGAACTGGGCATTTTTAGCACAGCCAATGCAATTTTTTATACTTAGTACTTTTAGCATCAAACCAGGTCTGCAGAAATTATTATTCTACATGTTTCGCTACTAGTCTGTTTCTGAAATCACCAGTTTTCAAAGACTGATTTTAAACATGGATATCAGTGAGTAATCTAAACTCCTTTGAATTACCTATTATGGTATAATGTGGGTGCTACCTCCTCCCCATCCATATTATTTAACTTTTTGCAACATTTCTATGCATACTAATGAACAGACTTATACTCTTTACACACCCCTTTTAATGCACCTTTTAATAAGGTTTTAGTATCATTCTAACCAATTCTGATTTGGATAATCCTATCCTTGAGAGTTTGGCTCCTACAACATTACTCGGTAGAGGATTCACAATGATGGGGTGAGTCACACCAGTGATATTTGTTAACCGCTGGTATTTGCACAATATTACTGGCTGCGCCACCAGCTTCCAGAACTGCCATCCATTTCCACCTGTGATGAGCCATGACAATTTATAAGAACAAAATACTGTTTTTCGATTAAAAAAAAAAAAAAAAAGGAGCAGTTTAACTTTAAAAGAACAATACTAAGCAAAAGGCTTTTATCCGTAAATTTTTTTGCTTCAGCAACTAGGACCTCAACAATGATTCTATTATGATTTATAGTGAATGACTTCTTTATATTTCAGACTTCAAAGTATCATACTAAACAATATAGGAATTATAATCTATATTAAACAATATAGAGCTAAAACCACAACCCCGTAATCATACAAAACCATAACTGAACTTCTTCAGCTGTATGCGACCAAGTGCCTGTGAAGCATGAGCAACAAGTTAAAAATGTCTTGCTGAGCAGAAAACAAAAAATCAAAAAGGTTTTGAAAGACAACTGCAAGGGCTTAGCAAGTTGCACCCTGCTCAGAAGGGCACTTTTGTGGCACAGACGGAGAAATTGTAATACACTGATGTGGTTTATCACTTCCCAGCTAGGTCCTCTGACAAGAAAAGCTGTGAAGCAAAACCTACTAGCCTTCAGCTTGGCTTGCAAAATTCTCACCCCATCTCAAGGTCTATGACTCAAAAGATTCAATGTTTATGCTTCTTCCAGCACATCTCTAACAACCTCGTTGATCTTCAAGCAGACATAACCTACATCAAAATATTTCCTTATTATGAAGTTGGTATGCTCCCTTACTGCATTCTTACTGCATGCAACTGTCTTTTTGGATCAATTCACAGTTAGAGAAAAGAATTTCATTTTCATTCCAAAATAATTCTACTTTCTTTCCACTTTGAACAAACCTGACTACTTCAATACTAAAGAGTACTCTAGCACAATAGCAGTGACAATATAACCTTATTCAAATGATAGTATCAGCACTTTTCTGAAGTTAATTGCTTTTCTTGAATTCAAAGATGTGCATTTTCTTCTGCAACTGATTGGGGCTTTAAAATATATGATAAACAAAAGACCACCACAAACACTGGTGAAAACAATGGCTCCACAACACGTATTAAATCTAAATATTAAAATATTCTTTCTGATTACAAAACACATGAATTGTAAAAAGCACTGGAGAATTAAGAAAGCTTATTTTAATGTAACACTTCCTGTTCGTTATCTTCTTATTGAAAACATCCCATAGCTCTTTAAAATAAATAAACTGAGCATCTGAACAAAATTCTCTTTAAAACTAGGAGCCATTAAAATTAACAGTAATAGCCAAACAAAAACAAACCCCTAAATTATCAATGCACACATGTCCAAAAATTTTAAAAGTACAGGAAGTATTTGGACAGGATAGAAAATAGAGGGATGCTGTATCTATGCCAAGGGTGCCTTCTGCTAGTTATCATCAACCATATTTTATCTCTGTTTCAGCCTGATGAAAGCTGTTAGTCTCACTACTACGTTTTTAGGCTCTGAACACACTCCAAAAGTTTTCTTTCACTGCTGTCACTCATTTACTGCCAACTTGAGGCAATGTAACTTATAAAAGCTTGTAAACTGCCTAATAGACAGACTTCTCACTTTCACTGGAACTGAGTTCAAGCTGAATAAAAAAAATTAATTACTCTTTTCAGGCCAACTCTTTCACTCTCTAGAAATGTCAGCACAAGCAGCATGGCGTGACTTTCTGCACTAAGCCTAAAAGCAAAGAAAGGTGGATATCACAGGCAAAAGTGTTATTGTATCAGGAAAATCCACCATGTCAAATATCATTAACACATCATTCAAAAGTGTAATAACAAACTTAATACATTAAAATGAACAGTCTTGAAGAAATATATTTCCTGTGGGTTTTGCTACAGCAGCGATTACCCTGTCCATAGGTTAGAATGACTCTGAATGCTGTGGACACATCAGAGCAGGATTAAATGCAATAGGTGAGCATGCTCTGAAATTGGTTTTGAGGTACTACGCTACTCTAGATATAATTCCATCTCCCTTTTAAATTCAAAGTTTGCCTCACAAGTAAGGAATTTAAATGTGTAATAAAAATCCTGAGTACCATTTTCGCTCAGTAACTTCATTGGAGCAGTTTCCACAGGGTGACAGGCATTCAGTAGTACTGAATGACACATCCCAGAAATTTCACACAGGCAGGAAATTGCCTTATTTACTCTTTGGTTTATATGCAGCTGTATTAACCCCTGACATTTCCTTTGAAAGCCCTATTTTGTTGTTGTTTTTTAATTAAATAATACTGTCATTACTTCCACACCACTCTAATTGTATGGACTATAAAAAACTCCTCCCTACTCTGGATAAAGAAAAAATACCAAAGGCAAAAAGCCTATGTAGTTTATTACTGTGCACTCTCCAGTGGCTGCATCGTTATTTACCTGTTGGAGCACTTTCATGCACCGAACAAATACAGGTTTTCAAACTACATCCCAAGTATCTCCTTTTGTGTCACTCACATTCACAGTAAGACAAAGTTGGGAGTTCAAGAAGAACAAGCTTTTACCTAAGTGTGTAAGTGGGATAAGTGTGTCTTATTCATAATGTTACTTTAAAACTCCTCAGATCAGAGTAACTCAAAGGACTGTTTTCTTATCATCTTTACCTCTATATCATGAATACAGATAATTTCATACAGAACACAGCATTTTCTCTATACAGCACACTGCAGTGGAAAAACTTATTACAGCTATTTTCTATATTTTGAATCCCTATTCGTACCTGTCACAGCATTTCATAGTGATAACTCTTCCACAACCTTAACAAGGTTCGTAGCAGTAAAAAAAATTTAAACTGCATTTAGGTGTTTCCAAAATCATATCCTAGGATTTTTACTAAATCCTACTGAAGGTTTTTTATTGACTAAAATTACTTCAAAGGTATTTGTGATCAAAGAGCTTCTGGACCTTCATACTTCTCTTAGGTCAGAACAGCAAGTGATGCTGGTATTTTTTCCATCTGCCTAGCACAGCTCATCACTTTTATGGCAGGAATTAGATCTCAAGTTTCTAACACACCTTTCCTCTGCAGAACTCTTACCTCTATTTGTATTTACATGTATAGATATGAGAGTTCCTGCAGCCAGTTTAGTGTAACTGCTGAGATGACTGAGTTTGCACTCAAACAGTGAAGGATTACTTATGTTATTCTTTCTAGCACCAGAATCAGGTGTCTGCCCATCTTGGAAAGCCAGCACATGAGAAAACAAGCTAGTAACAAAAGAACAAATTTACAGCTACAGAAAAGAAAGAATTCTAATATAGTCTGCCCAGCAGCTGATGTATTTTCATCTCCCATATGTGTCATATATAATCATCTATAAATTACATTCCTCAATATATTACTTAAATTACACCATTCTACTCCAGTTATCAATTTACTTAAATGACCTGAATTTTAAAAAGTCAAAATATTTCTGAGCTTGAAAAAAGCAAAAGAAGTATTTCAGCATTTGTCCCTGGTTCAACTACCAATAAATTTCTCCCAGAACACGTGCCCTCCTCTATACGACATTTGCTTTTCCTGACATTTGAAAGAAATAGTCTATTTTGATATCGTATCTTTTTACCAAATGTACCTGAAATTTGGTAACAGACACAAAGGTCACTTGAGGAAACTAAGAACCACATGTCCAGGTAAACTTTGTCTCCTTAAGCAACCATACAGTAGCAACAGACCAATAAAATTTTCTTTCTATGGTGAAACATGCAACACAACTTCCATTTTCTAAACTATTTTTTCCTAGAGACTGTATAAGCCAAGCTATCATTCTGCATATCTACCAGTCTAAAGCACTACTTTGTTTCCAGCTTAGAAGTCAATATGTAACATGAAGACACACGTATTTCTGGTGCTGTATATTCCATCAGACGGGGACAAACTTCCCAAAGGCACAGAAAAAGCCTGAACTCATTTCATACTCTGTAAGGTAAAGATGCAAATGGTTATAGAGATCAGTTCTGAAACATTCTATTTAGTCCTGAAGGGCTCCAGAGGAATGGGGAAAAATATTCAAATTTAGAATATCCCTTTTGCAACAGTTTTCCCTGCCTGTTAACTGGTCCAAGATTGCTAGTTAAAATCATTCTATGTACAATGATGTAGAAATGTCAGGAAAAAATAGTCTGCTTCCACTGCTTCTTGTGTCTGACGGTTCTGCAGCAGATAAGGCAAAACTATCTCACTAAAACATCAATAATCATGTCATGCAATTTCAGGCCTACAAATCCCCATCTGTGTTGTGCTTGTCTGTCCCTAATATATCTGGTGGCAGTTCAATAAGCAGTCTTACTTCTTCCATTTATTTTCTGCACCTTTTACTTCTTTCATGGAGAAGTCTACAATGATTTCAAAATGCCAGATTCAGAAACTTTACCTGTACTTCGTCTAGGCAATAATAGCACCAAGCACTTGTGTATAAGTTTGGTAATATTATTGGCTTGGTAAATTAGCAAAGCCCCTCGTAAAATGAATATATTGTTCCACCTTGACCTTCCCTTTAAACTTTGGACAAAGATTAAATTTACTCTAGTTTCAGAACAAGATATATCCATCAACAGAGAAAAAACCTGTTGTCAGTATTACTGCCAGTTTTACACATGAAGGTTGTGAGACTTGGGTTTTATCACCACACAGGTTTATTTATTTTGAGAATTATTTATGGAAAAGAAATACTGAGCTAAAAAGAAGAAAAACAATTTAGGTTCCACAAGACAAAACGTAAGTCAGTACTCCAGACACACTGATATAGTCAGACCTTTTGGAAACACCTGCTGAAGATAATGAAAGGTGAAAGATTGCAGATAGGGCTGGACTTGACAGTCAAGCAAATGGGGCTTTGAATAAAAGCAGTATTCTAAGAGAGGTAGATTTGAAAAACCTCTACCTGGAATAGAGATTTCTGACCTTTCCTTGCACCCCTACTTTCACTTAAATCAAGCAAATAAATGAGCTTTTCACTTGCAATCAGAAAAATATCCATCAAATGTTCCCCTATTCAGTGCTCCATCTTTTTATAAATTGGAATCTAACAGCATTGTGTGATAGAAGATTATCAAATAACTGTTAGGACTGATTTAGCATTTTTGCTAAACACCGGTTGCTTGGAAAAAAATTTTCAAGTGTTATCTGTTGATCTCACACTTTACAAAGTCTCTACTATTCTTTCACAATCCTTACTTAGAACTTATTAAATGGCCTTGCATTTTCTTGTAAGTCCTAAGGTTAAAGATGATCAACCTGTAAAAAGCTATGAAAGATTACATTCAGATTCAAAAATTGCTAGAAAGGACACAGCCTGTGAATTAAAACAAAATAAAATATTTTCACTGTATTTAAAGATTGATTTACAAAATCACCAGGAAGTCCTGCAGTGAAGACCCAAACACAACCGGAAGAACAAACTGAATATTTTATTTCCATTTATATTTTCCATTTGATTTCACTTACCACCTTCAGCAAAGAATGAAAAATGTAGGCCTAATAGCTTAAAGCTTGGGTATGTCTTTCTAGAGATACTGCCGTTCCACAAATCTTTCAAACCAAAGTCTGCAACAACTGATGATCCAGTAGAAGTATATCTTGCATTTTTTGACCACACAGCTTCCAAAAAGGCTTTAGGGAATACAACACCTTTTTCCTTGGAAAAAGAAAATGGCATCACACTATACCTCTTATCATACTGCAGTCAAGATACACTGCAAAAATATCCTGCTGCATTTCAAATATTTCACTGCTTTCTTCACACTGTTCCTTATTCCTTGGGAGCTATTTGATCTTTTATATTCATCTTACTCCTGTTCCCACATAGCCCACCCCTTGCACCAGGCATATCTTCTCTTGATTTGTCATGGATTTTAGGTTTTGAAAGAGCAGTAATTGAATTTTTCAAGACAAATCAAATGGTGAAGATACATTCACAGAATGGCTGAGGCTGGAAGTCACTGCTGGAAATCATCTGCCAGCTTGCTGAGGGTGTGCTCCATCTCACTGTTCAGGTTACTAATGACGATGCTAAATGGCACTGAACTCAGAATCAGCCCTTGGGACGCTCCACCAGTGACTGCAGCCCAGCTTAACTTTGTTGCAGCAGTCACAATCCTTTGAGCCCTTCAACACATCAAGTTTTCAGTGCCCTTGACTGTGCACTTCCAGGTGTGTACTTCATTAACCTGTTTCAAGGATGGATGGCAGCAGAGCTGAAAGCCTTACAGAGTAAGCAACATCCACTGCTGTTAGCCCATCCACTGAGCTACTCACTGAAGGCTCTCAGCTTGGCCAAGCACAATCTCCCCTGCATAAAAATCCATGCTGACTACTCTCAATCGCCTTGATATCTTCCAAATGTTTGAAAATGGCCTCCTGGAGGATGTGATCCATGACCTTTCCGGTGATCAAGGCAAAAGTGACTGGGAATGTTAATTTCCCAGACCCTCCTTGAAGAATGGAGTGACATTTGCTTTCTTCCCCCTAGGAACTTCCCCTGATGGCTATGACCTTTCAAAGAGAGTGGTCTCACAATTATTTGCATATATGAATATGAAGCACATGATTTGATATATCTCTATAGGCTTCTCCAACTATGTGAACTCTAGTTCCAACTAGGGTGAACTCAAGGATCTCCCACGACTTTTCCACTAGAGGTGGAACTGCAACACTGGTAGCACTGCAACAATATGCTCTATTTCTACCTTTAAATCTGCATTTGTACAAAATTAACAGACATTACTCAGTCAAAAGTTTGACCTAACAGGCTGTTTTTTCAGGGTTTTTTGTGTTGCTTCTGGTTTGTTTTTTTTTTTTTAAATCATTGTCATGAGCACCAAATACTATAATTTTGCTGTTTCTTTTGATCACTTCTACATTTTCATCACTTACTGGTTTGAAAGTGTAATCTAATACATTAAGAAAGTGCTCAGAAAGGCAGGCAAGGGAGTAGCCATGCTCCTTGTAAATAGAAAAATTAAGAAACACTAGATAATATTTTAACTATGGAATATTTAGAACTATAGTAAAGTACAACTCACAGGAAAGCATGTGATTAGAAGCACATGCAAGAAAATTAAGTTCTGCCAGACACACTGTTCTGTGATCTCATGAAAGCACGCACCTAATGAGAAACACCTTGGAAACAAAAATCTTGGGAAATACAACAGGTGACAACCAGAAAAGTGATTGGGTTTGGATTGCTGGGGTTTTTTTTCTCCTCGGAAAGCAAATCATCAGCAAGTCAATGTAACACCTTTTGGGAAACAACTCCTATTACTTGTTGATCTACTTAGAGAAGAAAAATCACCCTACTTTTTAAAGCTACTAACTTATTTCTAGTAATGTGCACTATTATCATTTTCTTATTTTCAAGGACTTAGGTTCACTCTTTCAAATGACCACAGCTTTGCAAGATTTACAGGAAGACGGAAGGGCATTCCTGTATTTCTGAAGTAATCCTTAAATAATGACAGGGAGATATCCTTGGATTCTAGAGTTCTAATGAGGAAAACGGTAAATGACCAAAGTAGAAGTTCCATATATTTAACTTTGCCTAAAGCACACATTTAAGTGATTCACTTTACGGAGCCTGAAAAGTGACTAAGATCCTGTCTACAAAAAAAGACTCTGGCTGTGGCTTTTCCTCATTCATTGTTAAAAAGAACATCTCGAATGATCTCAGTAATCCCAAACCTGGTAGCAGGTATCCTTGGGAAGAGTGCAGATCTCAGAAAGCTACGCACCAATCACATATAAAGCCTGACTGCCTCCAAGCTTATTAAAAGCCAGTGCTCACGCCCCACAGCAGCCCTGGAGCTGAGCTGCACAGTAGGAACACCTTCCCCAGACTGCACCAGTGCCAGTCTGCAAATGTTCACAGACACAGCGACACAATCCCAGGCTAAGCAGAACACAGGTGTTATTGATAAAGGCTAGGAGACTGTTAATCCCTTTGGCAAGACATAGGAGAAGAATGGGAAGCAGAAGCCCAGCACTCTGTTCCCCACTTCCATACCTCACTTGCCAAGTGGCAATTCATCTGTCCAACACCCACTCACACCATGCACAAAGAAATCGGCCAGGAACTATAGTCTGAAGATTTAGGAATTAAAATAATTTTATACTAGTGTCCTAGCTGCAGTACTACGAGACACAGATTCCCTCTAGGTATTTTTGTTGGGGTTTTTTTGGGGGGGGTGGTGGTGGTTGTATGCTTTTAAGCACTGCTGTACGTACACATGGAAGTATTTTAAGCAGCTTAGGTGCCAATTCCATTATGAATGTAAATTGCAGACTAATCTTACTTACTGTCACCGCACAGAAGCTGTGGAAGGGCGCTCATCTCTTACCTGAGACTGGATTCTGACTGTGTAGACAGGACTACTACCAAAAAGATTAAATAGAGACGCACTTTCAAATGCTAACAGGCATGGCTTAGAAGTTACTGTACCATGCAAAAGGACCTCCGTTTGGAGCCTGTTACTTGAAAAAAAACCTTCCAAGCCCGCTGTGAAGTGCATGCTGTCTTTTCCCTTGCTGTTGAGGTTGCATATTGATGAAAACAAATCTATGGCCAATCTTCTGTTTACGCAGAAGTGTGGAATAAGAACTTGGAGTAAAGGAAAAAGCACAATAGTTGCATATTATAAAGTGGAAAAATATTCAGAAAAGAAGTCAGCAAAATGCAGTATGTTTCAAGCATGCTTGATAACTAAATTCAAAATATTATTAAAACTATAATTGATGCACTTTGTGGTAATTATATGAAGTGTTCTTATTTCCTTCCTGCTACAGTCAGAGCATGAATAAACAATCTGCTTTCAATTGCTCTCAGCCATGAAATTTAAAGAAGCTGAAGAATATGCATGTCAAATAAGAATTTTTCAAAGGGCTGGCATTTATTTGTTGAAAAATTTTACTGGTATGTCTCAAAGACATGGAAAAGCTAACTACTCAAGCACAGTAGTACTCAAGGCAGCATTCAAAGGTAAATACAATCAACATCTCCCTGCTCTGATGGAAATGGTGAACTGGCTTTCATGTACCAAGTGAAAGAAAAGTATTTAAGTTACTGCAAAGATTTGTATACATTTCCTTTGTAAAAGGCACATCATGACTAAAACCCCACAACAGACAACTGTTGTCTTCCAACACATTTTACTGCTTCATACAGAATACAGTCACTTTATACAAACTTCACATGAGCTGAGATTTCTTGATTTCAGCACATGAAGACAACTTTCAGTTTAAGTGCACGTGACTTCAAGAGCTGCTACATTTTACTGCTCGTCTTGTAGATGGACGCAAGAAATAAGCTGGGTTTATGCCAAATTTTGTTTCTGGTCAGAGAAGTCAAAATCTCATAAAACCCCCCAAAAATTACCTACCTAGAAGCTAACTCAACTAAGACATCTTTTAAAAAAACACCAAAAAAGAAACCCAAAAGAAAACCAATCCAAACCCAGAAAACTGTACTTAGATGGAAGGTAATTATATAGATAATTAATACCCACTAAGAAATTCCTTATCCTATGAGAGAACAACAGATTTCTTTTGCATAGTACTATACTCTTTAGCTTCCTTCCAGCCCCAAGCACCATCACTCTTATACTATAAGACATGAAACCATGTCACTAATGCACCTCTGTGGGTGTATCTAAATCCAGGAAAACATAGAACATCTAGAAACTAGAGCAATACCTATTGTTTAAAGACACAGTGAGAAAAACATAGTAAATCTGTTCAGCCATCCAATCTGGAGTTAAAATTGATGACTTAACACTAATATTCCTGAAGAGTAACGTTACAGTTGTCCTGGGACAGAAAATCCCATCTAAGCATTAATGTCAGTTATGATGCTTTGAATTAGAATGTTAGTGAAGCCCCAATTCTCAAGCTTAACCAACAGACCCCTGTCTTTCCAAGACAAAACACCAGGTAGAATTCCTTCTGTTACTCAGGCTATTTCCAGACCCTGACAAAAGAAAGAAACCACTGGCAGGTGCAATTCTGTCATTTGAAACATATGCCTTCTGAATTCAGCTCAAACTGGACAGTGGCAAAATCACAAGTCTGAAAGGTTTCCATGGACAAGGAGGCACAGGCAGCCCTGGCACAGCCCATAGAGGATTCTCACCATCACCGCTTGACAAGGTTCCGCTGGGAAGACCTCTCAGTCTCTGCCTCAAGCTTTTGGTCTCTTCCTCTGATTATCAAAAGATAATCAACTGTGATGGTGGATTTTTCTGCTGGAAGGAAACTTCACGCTGGACTGAGGCCACCAACTCATTTCACAGAAAATAAGATGGCAGTAGTTGTTCAGCAGCTGCCAGCTTAAACTGTGTTTGAGCTACAGCCCTAGATGTGAAAGGCTCTGTAATAAATTACCAATCTCCTGAGCCATCCAGTTAACAACATGCATGGTTTTCTTTTAAGTATTATTT
Organism: Hirundo rustica; assembly: GCF_015227805.2. NCBI lineage: Eukaryota > Metazoa > Chordata > Aves > Passeriformes > Hirundinidae > Hirundo > Hirundo rustica. The sequence goes on along the minus strand of NC_053451.1, from coordinate 47,229,621 downwards.
TAAGTTCATAAATTTTCCAAAACTATAGAAATTAAAACATCAGAAAAATTCAGATTCTTGATGACAAATCAATTGCTTCCCATATGCCTCTTAAAAATACAATGAAGTTGTCTAAGTAGCAACACGGACTATGTATTTCTATATTATGTTTTGCTCCGCTACTTCATGAGTCATGACAAAGCCATCAGAATCTTTTTGATTTTTTCCCCCTCAGCGCTGAAGCTTTTGTTCCATTTCTAGAACCAGGAGCAAATTAAAACTATCCACAGAATCAATGCAATTAGGCAAAGTTTTCTTGTATTTCAGTTCTGAAAATGCTGTTTATCAGAGGTACATCTTTTCCCTTCATTTTAAATGGAGAAACTGACATTTTGTAAAAGCATTCATCAGACATGAAAATAGATGTCAAAAAACTAGTTCTTGACCATACTTCCAGGAACCCTATTACAGCTATTTCAAAGACAAAAAGTGACTCTGGGGGAGTAGTAAGGAAGCCAGACTTATTTCACCCAACACAGAGTATCACTGGTAATACGGACTAATAGGAATGAAAGGTCAAACTAATGATGCTTCTAATTGCTGAAATTTCATTCATGCATGAGAGTATCATATATAGGTGGTACACATAAAAGTAAATTGAAAAAAAAATGCTATCAAAGAGTAAGAGCTACAGACAAGTGGATCAGAGAAACTACCAATTTCAAGACAACAGACTTTAAAAAAATCCCGTTAGCTCTGGGCATATTTTGAAGGCTAATATATAAGAACTGGTGAGATTCACCAGTTGAAAAGAATTTGCTGGTAAAAGACACTAACTCAGGTTAAGAATCTTTTCCTTATATTGTAGCTTTGATAAACATCAGTTTTCTTGCAGAAATCCCGTAAAGTTGGCATGGCTATATTGCTGGTAGATGATAAACATTAGGAGAAAATAATGGCTTTCAAAGTCACTTTCCCACATTTCACTAATAATTTCAGAAAAAAATTATTTTCAGAACTTCTTACAGCCAATCATTCTCCCCCACCTACTCCAAAGCTGTATTTAGTTATCTTGCCTGCAGTGATACTACTAGAGGCATTTTCTGTACCTCAATGTGCCTGTTATTTAAATGAACCCACTTAAAATAGTTTATTTAAAAAATCAAAAAACAAAAACAGCCATCTGATACACTTCCTTTCATACGCATATCAGATCACAGCCAGCTTTTAAAATTCACTCCACTAATCAAGGCCATCTGACTGAAAATATATATTTATTAGTACATGCTCTTAGCACCAAGATTTTTGTTTCCCAGTGGTTTTTCATCAAAAAAATAAACCAACCCTTGCCCTCAATCACCATCCCAGTGCTAAAACCCATTGCGGATGCACTTACCAAATCCCTGTGTAACACCCAGTTAGCATGCAGGTAGTGAATACCATCTAGGATCTGATATAACAGCGACTTCACCATTCCCCGAGGTAACTGAACTGGTTTCTTGTTTGCTTTAGAAGCCCTGTGAAACTTGATTATATGCTGCAAAGGAGAAAAAAGAAATGAAAATAAAAGAAGTGCAATGTTTACACAAAAAGATTGCCATCAACTCCTTACACGGACTTCTTAGGGTTTTTTCAGCCTTTCATTATTTGTTTTCCAAACTAGAAACATGTGCCTGAAGTACTAAAAAAATTAATACTGTACTAGGTAAAGTGATCACTGTCCCAAAGCAACCTCTCAAAAATTAAATCAGTTTTTGCTGTGGTTTAACCCCAGCACACAGCTAAGCCCTGCAAAGCATGAATACAAAACCAATACAACCATCAGAGCATATTTCCTTGCAGATCACTGATCTTTGAGGTTTTAGAGGCACTTTTGTTTGGGGAGTCTTTTTGCTAAGATAGGCTGATATCCTGTACATAAAATCACAGAATTACAAGCGTATTACCTCCTTCATTATTTTACTTCTAAGTTTTCTCCGACAGTAATAATGACTGCAACATTCAAGACCTAATGCCAAGCAGAAATCTTTGCAATCTGTATTATGAATTTTATACATTTAAATCAGAAGCCCAAATTTTTTCCTTATTTGTTATACCCTTATAGCACAGTACTCTCAAAACAGAAGCTGTTGATAGAGCAAGTCTACAAATCTGTCCATCTAAAAGTCAGACACCAAGTCAGACACAGAAAAAGAACCTTTAGCAATTCTAAGTTTAGACACAAGCAATGATGTCTGGCACCAAAGAGGAGCCCATAAGGACGTGTTGTCTTAGCACTTGAGTCCCAGGTGTCACTAAGTTCAACAACAAGGTGTGCCACAGTCATGGTAACCATTTCTATGTCTGCCTCCTTCAAACACAGAGGCAATTTCTAGAACAAACTCCTTAACGTATTCACACTTTTGTTCTGCAATGGCTTGCACTTGTGTGATCATCAAAACAGCTCAGATCTCGTCCTCCAGAACCTGGTACCAAACTTTGACCACTGAGATCATGTGCTCTACGTGATGACCCCTCAGATTCCAGGTGCCAATTAGTTCACCCAGCTATCTAACATCCTTTGGAAAACTGCCTTTCCTCTCCTGCTGCAGCTCAGCTCCATGCAGCCTGCCCTCCATTGCTTCAGGCAGCAGGCTTGGCTTTCCTGTGAGGAACAGGCACATTTCTGCCCTGACAGTAGTAAAGATGGAGATGCACAGAGCAATGAAGGGTTGATGAAAAGGTGACAGTCCCTGAACTGTCAGCCAAACACCACGTGCACAAGCATCCCTCAGCCTGAGCCACAAGTTTCACCTCCTCTCACACCTCACTTCCACCAACTCCAAAACAAATGTTATTTTCATATGGTGGACAGAGAGAAGTGCATCTTCAGAGACAGGCAGAAAACCAGATGGTCCATCCTAGACTTCTTTTGTTCCTGCTTAATACACTCTGTATTATCTGGCCCTTTCCCAGCCTTACTTAAAACCTGCTGTGCTAAATACACAAAGTGCTGGAGCACTTGATCCATAGCCGGCTCTCTGGGACACAGAGCCAGCCCAGCCAGTGCAACCAAGTCTCCAGATACATTGAACAACCAGGAGCTGGTGCAGCTGGGGAATTCTGGAGTTCATACAGGTATGTGCATGTAAGCATAAAGGTCAAAATTGAGGGTCATTCCAAAGTTCCTTACATCCAAACTATTGTTTCACTAACAGAAAGATTTCTATGGTGACTTAGGTTAAAGGATGAAGCAATACAGAAATGTATAAATACAAACAAGGACAGATCATAGCACTAACACCCCTATGAAGCCTTGTAGCATATTTTGAAACAAAAAACCCTCAAACATTCCAAGACCTCTGTAGCTTAGCATATCATAAATATGGGGGAAGAGTGAAAAAGAGAGTGCTCTTATTTTTCCATCATATTAAATAAAAACAAAACAAACTGACTGTACTCAAGTTCTTCAAGATATTGTTGTTTCTGTTTATCAGCTTTAAGAATGTCTCAACATTTCAGCTGTTTGCTAACTTTTTTGTCTGTAATTTCATTTTGGTAACAAACCCTCAATAGCAAGTATCAGAACTTCTAAGATATTTAACTGTAAGAAAATATCTTTCATTTCGCTTAGCAAAAAGAAAACTGGCGCACTAGTTTTTAGGCAAATGCTATCGAATAATTTCAAACTACAAGGAACACCATTTTTAAAAGAAATTAATTTTACTTTGGTTTGTGCCAAGTGACACGCTGATGAAAAAACAACTAATGATTCATACTGTGCAATTCTCACATGTACACATTCATAGAAATTTCTACCTTATTACAAATTGTTTCTTTTGCACCCTTGGATACAAATCTTAGCATCTTTTGAGGTTAGCATTTGTAGCATTGAGAGCAATGCTCCAAATGTATGTCAATATTAATCTGAGGCACAAACACCTTTTTTCAGGGAAGTCAAGGTTGCATGGTATTTTTCTTTTTTTACCTACATTTTTATGCTACTTCATTTTTTTAAGTATTCCTAGTGGATATTAAGCTTACAAATATTGAGTTGAGGAATACAGTATGTATATTAAAAGAAATTTACTTTGCTTCCAACAGGTTTATAATTTAAAACTGTATCTTGCAATTAGGAATAAATAGCTTGCATCCCAAACACATGGAATTTCAGCAGATGAGTTGAGAAAATTTTTCCCACAGAAATGTATGAATTAAATATACAGTGACACTACTCTCATTTCATGTAACCACAGATGACAATCAATGCACCTAAAACTCTGAACCGTCCTCTGAACCTACATTTTCCTCCACCCTCCTTTAGCTGTAATAGGGGTTTATATCTACATTTATTTAAGTAGACTTCTAGCTACTGAGAGCTGATTTCTGCAGATTTTTTGCAGTTTATCTTCTTAGAGATCACAGGTTAACTGCGTGGTGTGTTTACTTAACATTTTCCATTGCTTTTCCTTTAGTACTGAAAATGCTTCCAACAAACATGGAGTAAGCCGCTATGCCGCGTTTAAAAATCATGTCTCCCCCCACCCTGCCCCTTTGCTGCAACTAAAACTTCAAGCCTGTTACCTTCAAACAATTCACCTTACCCAGAGATCATGCTCAGCATAGTCAAAGAGAAGCCAAACTTTCCTGTCAGCATGAGAAAGGAACACCTTCTGCAGAGAAATGACATTTGGATGCTTGAGCTCCCGCAGCAACTGCAAAAGAAAATATCCACAAGAATTATATCCATACATCCAGAGCTGGGATACCTAGAACACAAACAACAAAAGCTGGAAACTGCAAGCCATAGAAAGCCATTTTTTTTCATGAAAGAACCAGTCATTAGTTGCAAACCAAAGCTGAAAGCAGGTCATAACGCCCTCAGAGCATTCACTTCCTACTCATTTTCTAAAAGCTCAGCTCTATGTAAACCTCATTATTATCCAGGACCAAGACGACTCTGCTAACAGCCAGCCGTAGCATCTGCCCTTTTGCATTGGCTGTAATCTTCAACAGTCCCATCTGGGGTACCCCATTTTCTCCTCACTCCCACTTACCTGAAAACACTGCATTTTGGTTGCAGTCATTGAGACTGAAGGGGATGGCTGATGCACAGCCTGTCAATGCAGTCAGCTAAACCAAGGTGTGGTCTGTATGGTGGACTCTGATGATATACAAGGTCACCACACTCTACAGAAGAGGGCCCAGCTTCTTGCCACAACACAGATTACACCAGTCAGTACATTCACAGAAGCCACCCATAAAAGAGCATCCAGTTCAAGAGAAAACTATTCTGGATGCACAAAGGCTGGTGAAAGGTAACCTGGTACAGAGCTCCTGAGCTGAAAGAAATCAGGGTACTAACAGCAGAGACAGCCCTAGCAAAGGGACACACCTGGAACTTCTGTCAGCAGCAGTGAGACATTAAACCAGCTCAGCTGCTTCAGAAAATATAGTCTGAATGCCACCAAAAAGAAAATATAGATGAGATACAGCACAACAACTGAATGCAGACAGCATCAGTCTCTTTGAGCTCTACTGGTCATGTTACAATCACACTGTACTCATTCAATTGCAAAAGAAAGAAACAGAAGCTTTATTGAAGTAAACTGAGGTTAAGTGTGACTACCCAAACTAGTCAATTTCCTGCCAGTTCAGTGTGCCAAAAATGATGACTTTTTTTTACTCAAAGGAATGTTAGGGCTTTTTCTTTCTTTAAAAAATGCCAACAGAAAATTAAACTACTCTTTGAATGCAGAATTTACTTCTGAGACAACCTATTTTCAATAAAATATAATTTTTCCACTACATAAGAGAGGAAACAAAAAAAAAAAATCATTCCTTTCTATTTATACTCTGTCGTGAGTGCTAAAATGCTAGCTGCTACTGAGATAGTAAAATGGAAGTATATATATGCGTGCTGGTTTCCTTCTTTCCTTCTTCATTTGAGACAGACTTGCATTATGACTCACTGACCAGTCTTCAGTGTGACACTTCCTGGAAAAAAGGACCCTACAGGCCACAGAAATTTTACCTCAAGTATAAGATCAAACACGGAGATAGCATAGAGGAGACAAAGCAGCAATAGAAATCAATGCAGAAGGCTGTAGAGTTTCGGCATGGTAAAACTCTTAAGATTTGTAAAATCACTATATCAAGGCACTTAAAGGCCAGATCCACAACATGTATGGAATTCTTTAAATGCCTGTGATTCCTAGAAAAAATATGATCAGTATGGGAAAAACCAAGAAATGCTTATTTGCACTTTTTTTATCAATTACAGGTGGGGACCGCCTGTAGTAATTTAACCCTAGCCAGAACCCCAGAGAGTCACTTGATCACCTCTCAGTCAGACATGAATGGAAGAAGAAATATGCAATAAAATTTATGAGTGAGGTAAGAGAGTTTGGTAACTGAAAGTTACTAAACAGTAAGTGAAAGAAAGAAGAATTAAACACCACACCCACAACAAAAAACAACAGAAGCAATGCAAAGGCAACCGCGTAAGATTCCCACAAGACTGATGCCCAGCCAGTCTCCAAGCAAAGGCTACCCCTCCAAAGGGAGGAGGGGCAGAACAGGAAACAGAGAAAGCCTGAATGCTGGAAGCAATAGCCAAAGCACTGCTGGCTTACCAACACTCCTTTAGTCACAAATTCAACACACTCCACCATACAGGCTGATGTGGAGAAGACTAACTGCATGCCAGACAGGCACAGCACCAAAGACCAGCCTCGCAAAGGTGAATGATGTTGCAGGGTTTAAGAATACACTGTGTCAGTCCTTCATAACAAAGTGATTTTTCTTTAATCAGCAAAAATCTGCATATTAAATTTATGCTAAAATTTTAATTAACTATACCAGAAGATTACATGACAGTTCAGCAACTCTGAGTCCATACCAAAATATTCTATTTCCTGTGACCTAATGGACACATCTGTACCAGATACAACAAACTATTCCTTGATGAAAGATGCAGATACTAGTCAGTGCTCAAAAAAATAATGTAACGTTCCCTTTTGTGCTTCCTGGTCCCATTTTAAGTCTCTCCTACTCCTTATTGCCAAGGTAGCAGCTATCACCTACCTAAAAGAATCCAACCTCTTCACATGAAATGCGATTCAGCTTGGAGAACACACAGAAAACCTACCACCTAAGCTGAATACAAATATGAAAAACTTGTGAGTAATGCAGCAGAAGGATTCCCTGTCTGTGTAGTGAGGCAACACAGAATCCTCGTTACTTCCAAAGTAATCTTTGCAGACTTTGAGATTGACAGCATTCCTTGCTTTTTTTCTCCCACTCCACCTTGATCATTCCCCTTCCTGCCTTTTAGTCTTCCTCTAAACATCCCAGCAATCCACTCAAATACCCAAAAGCCCCACTATCCTCCTAAAAATTCCATAGCAACCTGCCTTCCTTCTTATCAGTCCCAGCTGACGCTCTTCAAGAACACACGTGAGAAGTTCCTTTTGCAGCCCATCAGCACTGCGTTAGGAATTCTGGCCTTTGTTACCACCACTGACAGCACCTGGTACTGTTTGTACATCTGTGTACTCAGTTTGTCATTCTTGCTGGTTTGTGCCTTTGCCTTTTGTGCTGAATAGCTGTTAAATCCACATTCTTTCAGTTTGCTTAAAAAACCTGATGGGTTCAGTTAAAGCCACACAGCCATAAGCAACTGAGTATAGTAGAGCTAACATACACCAGCAAAACCACCAGAATAAGGAAAAGGTTGCTGCAGTGGTGACAGATGATTCCTGAATCACTGTCTTGGAAAGGCTGAAACACTCCAAGTGACAAATGCAAACACTGTCTGAAGTATCTGAAAGAGCTCATGCAGATGATAACACATCACATGGGCTGTAAAAAGCATTTTCAGCAACCTCAGTCTCCATGAATCAGGTCTCTCTAGCCCATAAACAAACCACATGTCTTTCCTACCAGATGACTTGACTTGTGTCCAGCAGCTGACAGAGTTCAAACAAATACAGTTCAGACAAAGTAGACTGCAAGAAACGTGTTTTGACAATGAGTATGATGCCTGCAAACGATAAAGGCTATTTTTTGGTCTAATGACCTTGTTATTCAACTGCTTCTGTCTATCCTAGCTCAGTTCTGCAGAACACGAAGAGAAAGCAGACAAAAAAGATGTGTTTGACTCTCAGTAAATTGCCTTCCTTTTCATCTGCATATCACATGATGATTCAAATCTATTTCCTCAATCAGAAAGGCTTCTCTTATATTAGTTAGTCTGGGTACTCCCTTAGAAAGAAGGGAGACCCAACAGACCTTCAAAGAAATAGAAATCAGCAAATGACAAAGATGCCAATACATCTGTTTTAGATGCCCATGTTTGTCCCTGGCTGGTCTTGCCCTTGTTTTCATATAGTTCAAGATCCAGCAAGGGAAACAGCACCCCTGTGTGCAGGTCCTGGGCTCACATTAAGATCCCTCCATCTCCCTCTTGAAATGAAGAGATACTCATTCCACACAGCCACAAGGCAGCTGAGGGACAGTAAATCAAGCTGTCCCAATGATGCATAAAATTGTTAAATTACTTCAGGAACAAGGAGAAAGTGAAGTAAAACAGGATGTTATTAAATAATCAACAGCAGCAGTAAAGGAACCAAGAAGACTGCAGCATGACTAAGGCCAATCTTTTCTTGCACTAACAACAATTATCTTTCACTTAAAATATGAGCTGAAGTCAGCACAATTTTTTCTGAAAATGACCTGTTTCCTCCGGTGATATTCCCACATTTCCCGTAAAGCTCTCCACAACTACACCACCTCTCACAAGCCAAGACACAGCACTCTTCACATAAGGGAGGATTTCTAGAGCTCTGCTGCAAATGTCATTTCACCTCTGCTCTTGACGCTTGCTAACCTCTGTGGTTCACAGGCAATGTTAACCTGCAAAATTCAGCCTTGCAATACTACCATATCACCATTCTGTAATTCAAGTTGCACAGGATTAGTTATCAGGGAAATTATTTCACTGAAATGCTTGTCAAGGACTGGAAAGAGGCGTCCAGGTAAGTGGTTGTGTTGCCATCCCTGCAAGTATTTAAAAGGCTTTTAAAAGAGAATGACAAATTTTACTCATCCTGTAACAAGTAAGGTGCCAGTGGAATTACTGCTACAACAGATGAGTATAGGCAGCAGTAAGACATTACCTGAACCACTATGCATAATTCTGGCCCATTCAGGGAAGATTAATTCCAACTGCAACAGGGCAAAGAAAGTCCAAGCCTACACCCAGAGGAAGGGAGAGCCTACTGCCCAAAGAAAACCAGCAAGCCAAGCCAAAACGCTTACAGCCTGCCAAAACAAAGCAGAGAAGAAACAGCCTCTCTCTTCAAAATGAGAGCAGAAGAGAAGAACTATTTTAACTAACTGACAATATTATTATAAGTACAAATGGGTACCAATTAGTCATGATTAATTTTAGCTTAAGGGCTGAATAATGTTCATACACTCATTACTAGAATGAGACTCAGAAACTGCCTTCAGAGATCTCTTTTCCTTACAAGTTTAACTTGTAGCTTGCAAATTTTTTTAAAGTACCTTTTGCTGGTCTGCAAGAGCAGGAGTAGAATATGACGACTCCAGAGGTGTCACCCAATTCTAAGACATAAACATTTGTTAAAAAGCTTCCAATCACTATTCTTAGTTTCCTATGAAACAGTGGAGCTCAACTCAAGTACTTTAAACTCATTACATAAACTAACCCCCAAATTTACTATACAACTGCTCAAATCCCAGGCTGGCTTAGCTCCTATGCATCAGATTCAAGATCTGTTTGCTTCAGTGTAAATACAACTTTAGTTTTATATTCTCAAGAGTCAGATATTCTACAGTACTAAAAAAGAACAGAATACTTGCTGAAAGTACAAGCTGTTTTCCTTACAGAAGTGTTCAAATAAAAGCTTACAAAGGCATTGCAACAAAAAGTTATAATGCTGCTCACTCTAAGAATTTATTATGAAGCTGACGACACATTTCTGAAGCTCCAGTTCTTCAGACAAAGCAACTATTTCACAAAGTTGTATATTTTATTATTTTTTGAAGTCCTAAATGTGCAAAAAAGAATCCTGACAACACAAAATGTCAAGAGGAAAAAAACCCGTATTTCTTTTTACCTTCTGCAGTTTCTAAAATATGTGAATCTTATGTGATGTCACATGCAAGTCAATATTTATTAGTGCCTTCTAATTCCAAACACAAAGTACTAAAAGAGGTGTTACTAAATGTTCTCTCAAAGTAAGGAGGTGGGTGAAGAACACAGATAAGACAGACACTGGATGTCAAGCTTGAACAAATTCTGCTGTTCACAGAAATTCTGATTCCTAAAGATTCTAATTACAATATTTAGTCAGCATCTTTGTCCCACTGTCACTGAACTAAGAACAGTGCTACACTCCCTTTACACAAAATCTCTCAAGAATACTGTCTTCAGATCAGTAACGTAGCTTTGTAAAGTACTCAGTCACAACTGATACATACTACGTTAGTATCAAACTAAAGCATTTGAGAATCATTAAACATGCCAAAATGAGGCAAATCAAATGCACATCTTCCTCGGTACTTGGTCACCTTTCGCTACATGCAAAGATTGCTAAGAAACCATAACATGCCCTCTGACATGAGGAAGACATGCACTCATCTAAGTGATTTCTGTGTTTGGTCTTTCTCGTGGGAAACTGCTTTCACTGTTAGCATGGAAGGGACATGATGGCCCCCATCACCTGAGGAACCGACACCCAACTTTTGTTCATTGCCACACAGCTGGTTCAGGATCTCTTCAGGCAAGCTCATTTGGGAGACTTATTTGTTCCTCACCAGGGGAAGGTGTTGAAGAGGGTAAATCCTGGTGTCCACCCAGTTTTGGCTTCTGCCTTATGGGGTCCCTCTGGCTGCTGAAGGCTGCAGAGATCAGAATCATCCTCAGACTGCTTATGAAGAAGCCCTTACTCCCTTCTTCCATTCCCTCCACTGGCAGAGGGAAGAGAGGCCTGATAGTCACACGATGACACACTGTTGTCATGCAGGGCATGGAAGGCCCAGTGTGTGAGAAGAACCAATTCCTCTCTAGAGGAGCCTCCTCTACCAAGGTCGACTCAGGCAAGACCATTCACCAACAGCAGCTCCCCTCTCATGTGCCGTGGGCGCCGGGGCTGCTGCTGTGCCTCTGTCTCTGCCACCCTCCACCTGGGTGAAAGGCATGGGCACAGTGCTGATACAGAGATGAGCAGGCCTGCTGCAGAGGCTCTCCCTTTCACAGGAGCTCTCCTAAGTGACAGCACGTGCAAAAGATGGTTCTGCTTGCTCACGTCACAAAACTAACAAAACTGCCCTTTTGCCCTTTGGCAAAGATGAACGTCCTACAGTCACAGGATCACTAGATCCAACATAGAGGACATCATCTTTTGTGATAACAGCCTGCGCTTGTTTTACCAGGAAACATAAAATCCTAGGAATGCCTCCAAGGCACTCCTAAAGAGTGAGAACAACCAGAGAAGCCAGCTGTTTATTGTTCTGTAGTTTTCTGTTCCATCCCTGGCAGCCCCAAAGCTGTTTTAAATCACACAAACTGGATATGGTGTTTAAAGGACACAGCACAGGAAACAGCCAGAGCACAGCACTGTCCACCCCGGATCTGCACTGTCACATTCACCATTTCCATCACTGGAAGCATCCGCTACGACACCCAGCACTTCCTCTTCAGAGCCAAGACAAAAATTAATATTATCAGATATTTCTGTTGACCTAACCAGGCACCAATAAACAAATTACATGGAAAACTGGTAAAAAGAAAAAACAAAACAAAAACCCCAAAACCCTCATAGCTCCCTCAATTAAACAAAACAAAACAAAAAAACCAAAAATCCCAAACAAAACCTCAACCTAAGCAACTCCTCACTAGCTAAAGGAAGCATATGCAAAAGCAAAGCACTTGCAAACCTGCTAAAAATGAATGAAAAATACTGATCAACACAAAACATGTCAGCAAGTCACTTCGTTGCTTCAAAACCTAGGACACTGTATAGGAAACTGTCCAAGCCAAAATCCTGAAGCTCTATTTAAAGCCTGGTTAACTACTTCAGCTTTCCACAGCCTTGAAGAATTCTCTGGCTTTGTGAACTGTGAAATAGCATTTGCTGCACTATTCCAGGTGGATAGACTTTAATGACTTTCTTCCACGTGATTAAATCAGAAAACGAGGAATCAATAATTTGGGCTTGCACATTCTGCATATTTTTATACAAATCTTCTCACCATTCTATCTCTCTGCTCTCCCATCTACCACAAATTCAACTCTTGGCATGCTGAACGTGCAGCTCTTAGTGCCTGCTTAAATCCTCAGAAGTGAAATTGCAGATCACAAAACAGATACCCGGCACAGCAGGCAGCGAGTGCACAGATCTGCAGAGAACAAGATACGAGCAGCCAAACATTCAGTTAAGGTTCTGAAAGAGGCAAGATTCACAAATGTTTACCATGGTGGACGAATGGGGCAAAGATAAGGAAAAATACAACTCTTCAACTAGCTTGATATGAAATATATTGATTCAATTAGCACAGTAACTGCTAACTCCACCAAGTAAACAAAAGGTTGAAGAAAATCAAAGTTCAAATGATTGAAGAAAAAAGCCCCAAAGAAATCACTTATTTAAAGTGAGTTATAGATTGAGCTCATCCCATAACTGATTCAGACATCTGAAATCAGGTCTCTAACCTAGTTCAAACTTCTCCCTGTAACCGATGAATTTCAACAGTTACTTCATTTTTATTACACTGTTCTCCAACTCAGGTGTCTGCATCAATCAGATGTCTTAAAAGACTAAGTTATGGGCATTTTTAAATATAAGACTTACTCAATACTCCAAAATGGAAGTTAGTCATTGTAAGACAAAAGCCACGACAGAGCTGTAAAAACAAGAGTTTCACTGGGATTTTTATCAAACTACATTCTTCCCAGACTGTCACAGAGTAGAATATACAAGCCTCAGCTCTCCCGAGAAAATGAAAAGGATATGGCTCATATGCAAACCAAATCATCCTCGTTCCTCTTAACACCACCATGCTCTTCAAATGCATTAATCTGGGTAGTCCAGAGCGCTGTAACAAAGTCTCCCACACAGCCTTGACTTTTTAAGTACAGCAAATAATTTTATTAGTTATATGTACAGACAACAGGGTACAACACTGCTGGTTAACTCAGTGGCATTTTCACATATATTACATAAACTCATATCATCAATATAAACAGTATGATAATTATCATCAATTTGATTAATTTCCATAGGAGGTTCATTTTGCTCCTTTTACACTATTAATTGATAGAAGGGTGGAAAAATCTATTTAAATCTGCCTAGAATAAACAATACCATTCCAGGGGAAAAAAATTTTAAAAATCTCCTGTTAACTTCAAACAGCAACATCAAAAGAATGGCAAGAAATAAACTCAAACCCAGAAGCCCATGGTGAATTATTAATTCAACTGCAGGAAAATTCAACCACAGTATTAGAAGTTGCAAGCCTGGAAGCATAACCAGAAGCAAAGTCAACTATAGCTCAAGAAATACAGCTTCAGGTTTCTCTTTCTATCTCTATGTCTGCTTTTGGGCTCCACACCCCTCTTCACTCTCAATACCTGCTTTCTTGGCATCTTTGGTATTTGCACAGGGTTCCCTCCTTCCCTCACTGACCCTGTCCCACATGGGTCCTGAGTTGTACTGCTGTTCTCTCCCAAAGGCACCAGCTGCAGCAGCTCAGAGCAAGGAGAAAGCACCCCTGCTGCTCGCTCCTTCTCCATCAACACTGGGCACCTTCCTGCCCAAGAGGAATGAGGCCAAATCTTTCCTGCCTGTCAGCCAAGTTAACGATTCCCATAATGCACAGAAATTGAGTTAGGGTCATACACAGAGCAGAGACACCTCCCTAACACCAGCCACGCTTCTCCTGCCACCTTTCAAGCAGAACAAACTCTTCACATCTCTTCACATCACCGCAGAAAAACAACAACTCACCCCAAATCCCTCTGAAATGATAGCTGACATTTCCTAAAAGCATTCAGCCCGAGTCACAGTATTTGGAAAACCTGTGCCCAAGCGGTTGAAAGTAACAAAATTTAAGACCCTGTTTTCTGCTCCTTTAATTCAGAGTGGACGTCTACAATAGCAGAGGGCTCAGCTTTCACAACTGGACAAAAAAGAGCATCTCCTAAAGAATATTCCTTGTGCTATTTTTTCACCTCAATTCAAGGCCTAATGTTTTTGATATCACTAAGCCAACTGGAATTTGACTAAGTGGAAAAGCCTAGTATTCACTTCAGTCAATAAAAATTAAATTTAGGGTAAAGTTTTACACTCTTGAGGAATATGGACTTTCAAATCAACTATTCCCTTCCCACACGCACCCTTAAGTTATGTGCATTTCCTTTTAGTAAGCTATTTAATTTGAAATATTTAAAAAACCAACGAACCTAAGCAGCAGCAGAACCTAAGAACCTACAACAACAGGTAAGCTTCCTAACAACGGGTTTTGCACTGTCTCTTGGCAAGCTTCTCACAAACTACAACTAGACTACATTATTCACCAGTTTCTCACAACATGAAATATACAAAGATAAACCTGAAAAACTACAGAAAATGTTTGAATAGCATTCATGGCTGTATTACAGCCTCCAAGGCAACAACAGTCTCAGCTTAGTTCGAAATCTTCACTTAAATACAAGTTAAAATGTTTTCATCATTGCAAGCCAGTAACAACTAATTTCTTTCAGAAAAAAACTGAAGTACAATACCAAAAGTCAGACCAATACCAAATGTGTAATTTAAATCACCAATGCCAATCATGTTTTTAAACTGCTGCATTTAAATATAATCTGTCCTGAGGCTGACAGTAAATTGCAACTTAAAAACACTGTCAATTTTAGACAGCAAACATAACAGGTACATAAAATCCTACGTGAGATTTGTACTTTCTTTATACCCCCCCATGATAAAAATATAGCACCCATAGTAGAATAACATGATTGAGAAGACAAAACCCAGCATGCATGCAAATTAATACTTTTAGTAAGTTTGTTTGCCAGTAAAAAGAACTGTTACTTACCGCTATTTCTCTGCATGCAGACATGGAAATTCCAGTACCTTCTATCTGTTTTAAAGCGTAGTCTTTATCATCTTTCCTGTGAAAAGAAAAAGAAATTTGGTTGTTTCTAATTGCACCGTGAATTCAAAGTGAGCTCTTCAGTTTCATTCAGAGATCAGTTTCTAATTAATACAAATTATGTACCTTATTTTCTTGTCATTCTTTACTAGTTAAATGTCCGGACACCCAGCTAAACTGTGAGCTAGCCACAACACCTTGATAAAGGTAAAATATAGGTCTGCCCTCATTAGATTGAGATTATTTAAAAACTTTCTTTTTTAAATGAAATGATTAACACTTCTTCCATTTCTTCCCTCTTTTATTAAAAAGAAAACAAAGCAAACAATTAGCACATACTAGAAACAAGCTTAGCTAGGGCTTTATCTCACATAAATATATTACTCTAGGACACAGTCTCACCTATATTTTAGTGAATTCTTGAGCAGCCCAGAACTCACGTCACATTAAAACATCTTTCTTTCCCATAGGTACCAAACTGCACCTTAACATTTTCTTCCTACCAAAGTAATGAAACTGCCAAGATTAATAAAATAACTCCACCAGATGCTAGAGCAATCTTTAGAATCCAGAAGTGGATTCCAGTGGAAGGTGTCCCTGTCCCTGACAGGGGAGCTAGAACTGGATGACCCTGAAGGCCCCTTCCAGTCCAAACCATTTTATGAGTGTATGAAAAGTCTTCTCAGCTTCAAACATACATAACACTTAAAAACAATACCATGACCTCCTTGTACGCCAACCAGTATGTACCTTAGAGTCACTTATTTAAAATGCAAGCCTACTAGTAACTCCAGCTACCAAAAGCAAAGTCAGGAAGATAGATACTGCAGCAAAAGGAATACTGAATTCTTGCTCATTCTCGGGCTCAAAGACTCAAAACTTTTAAGAGATGGAGTTCTTGTCCTTCCCACTTGTGGGCAGGCATGCACAGTGCTCCTGGGGGGCATGACACTTCACAGTATTGCCTTCAATATTTGGAGCTCTTGTACAGCCTCAAACCTCCAGGTTACATAAGAAGCTTTATTCATTTTTAATGAATCCAGCTTTCACAGCTGTGAAGAGCCATCCTAAAAAAAAATGAAATTCAACCATCCTAAAGGCAAATAAAACTAAGCTGTAGCTAAGGATTGGGAACAAATGCACTTGTTTCTTCCAGCTCTCACCATTTGTAAAACTCTGAATTGCTTTATTCCTACCCAAAACACACACTGTTCCCTATTCATCACCACCTAGGGAAGAGGGAAAAGTGGGAAATTAATGGACGAAATGTGAACACAGATAATGAGGAGAAAGAACAAACAGCAAGCCGACAAGAGAAGATTTCAGTAAGGGGCCAATTACATGGACGCAGCGAGATAAAATTCAAGAAAATATACAGCATTTGACTCAAAAAATGAAAAATACAATAGGGAAAACAATGATAGAAAGCATCAAGAAGCTTCCATGTAATAAAACCCTAAAACTTGCCAACCTGGAAGAGAAAGAGTACAACCTCTTAGGTGACCAAAACAAGGTGTTACCCAATACACTTCTACACAACTCAGATGAAAACAAGTTGCATGAAGCCCAAAACCAAGAAACCATTTTCATACCAAGCACATAACTGAACTGTGCAACTCACAATGTAAGAATATTACAGGGATCAAAAGCATAAACAGATTTAAGATCAAATTACACAATCTGATCTTTTGATGATCTTTGATAATTTGATTTTGAGGTCAAATTAACACAAACCCATGGTGGATAAGGAAGTTATGGAGCACTCCATGAGCAACTTCTGAACATAACCCCAAGCTGCTTTACAAGACAAATTTCTAATGCTACTGATATAAAAAGACGGTTTTACCCTCTATCTGCCTTAGTTAGCAATGGCTGGCTATCCAGCTGTTACTTAATAGAAATATGAAACTGAATGAATTGGATTTTAGGTTACTCTTATTGCCCTATATGCTCATCTACTTAGTTTTGAGGTGTTTGGAGAGATCTCTATTTCAGGAGAAGCGCTACCACACAGCTGCTACTGTTATATACATTATTACTGACAGAACAGGGAGCAAAATGGCTCAGACTAAAGGTTCCTCTCATTGCCCTGTTGCTTTTCCACTTGGGTTTTGGTTTTTTTTCAAGGTATTTGAAGGACAAGTCAGCATTAACACAAGATACTACCGTAAATCTGGTGATACTACAAGCACTTCTGGTAGCACTGTCTACAATGAAGCCTGCCATACATTTAAGATGGTACCACTATTTTTAGTTGGTCAAATTTTTGCCAAATTAAATCTGGACTAAAATTTCCCATACCACATGGCAGACCTTCTCTGGAAATTTTTAGGGGAAAAAAAAAACCCCTCAGCTGTTTCCTAGAACAAAACTGGAAGAACACTATTTCAGCTGTGTATGTTAACTCTTTCACAATCAGGGCTTTAATGCTGAAATTTGACAGGGTGGCTTAAACAACACCGCATTTGGAATCCTCAAAGCGATGGATGAAGTCTCTGAAAGTTAATCTTCTCACATTAAAGGCCATTTTAAGAGCTGAAATCCAGAGTTTCAAAGCCCAATCTTGCTCTGCCCTTACAGTGACCCAGGGCTGTAGGGAATGAACCATTCCCTTGCTCGGCTCTGCCCAGGTGATGCACGAGGAAACCCAGACCAAGTGGCCTCTGCTCGGCCCTCAGCCTACCCACAAAGTCTAGAAGAAATATAAGCATGGCAAAAAGAAGGAAAATAAGTTTAGGGATAAAGCAGGTTTTTTAGCACCACTCTCCTCCAGAAGGAAGAAAAAAAATAACCAAAGGCTTCTAAGACTTAAATTCTCTGAACTGTACTGGCGCAGTTGAGATACAAAGTAATAAACCAATTCCTAACCCACTCCTAACACCTGCTCTACACTGAGGCTGCTAAAACACCATGATTACCCCACTACACTACAAGTACCTTCTCCATTTACAGCAGTAGGAATATCCTACTGTTACCTTTAAGCCAAGCAATATCTTCTTTGTAAAACTTAATGTAATTCCTTGGGAGCCAAGGGAATTGGGGGAATACTTTTTAAAGTGAGTGGTAAGAGTTTGCAGGAGTGCCAAACACAACTATCAAGCTTATTTTACAAAACTTAAGAAAATATTTTGCCAACAGTCTATTTAGGATCACAATGCCACAATGCAGCCTAAAGCTTCTCCATGATTTTGAACATGGGCAGTTCCCTTCTCTGAAAACAAAGAGATGTTTGATGATAAAGAGACATTCAAGGACAAAACAGGGGAAAAAAAAAAAAAAAAAAAGTCCTGTTTATAAACATCTTACACAGCCAACAGTGAAAAACAAAATGGGCCACTTACCAGGCTGCATTTTAAGGGCACAGTACGATTCAATTCAACTAAATTTCTTCCTTCTAACAGAGAGCTCATGTTGGGAAAATCTGTTCTCTTTCCCTGCTGCCTACAATTAAACATTAAGTAACTTCAGCAGCTCTTCCACCTACCAGTAGGGCTTAGAAAAGCTGGTCAATCTGCAAACTTATTTTCATACCAATTTATTCCTACTTTCCTGCACTTAAGTAGGCTGGTATCTTCAACTCTGTGGTGCTCCCCAGCAGTAACATGAGGCATGAGAGCAGAAAGAATAAGAAAACTCACTTTGTACACTGCTGCTGACAACACAGTACTTACTGTAGTCACAAGCAAACTACATAACCCTGTGGAAAATCCTCAGGGACAACATCAGAGGCATTAACTTGAGAAAAATGGTTATCTGCAACACCCCTTCCAGCAGACTTTAATGACAACAACAACAAAAATATCTACTAAATTACCATTAAAAAGTATAAAAGGTGTTGCCCTTACAGCTTGCATAAACTAAATCAAAAAAAAGTCATCTTTAAGAGTTTCAAGTTTTTATTATAATGCTGCTTCTAAACATTGTAGTTTTTTATGTTCTACTGAATTTGGAAGTACAGTGGCATAAGAAATATTTGGACCCTGGGAGAAAAAACACCCCTAAAAAAAATCTACATAAGTAAAAGAAAGGAGGCCTATTACATAAAAGGCAGATTAAAAAAAAATTGGTTATTTCATCTCACATACCAAAAATATTGTAGAAATGTACTGACACAATGCTACAATATACCCTTTACTCAGATCATCAGAACAGTTCAAAATTCATCTGAGTAATAAATATAGCAGAACAAAGTACCAAAGTCTTTAAATCAGTGATGATCATTCTAAATTTACACTACAGTTAAAAATCTCAAATTCAAAATTAACAGGTCACAATGTAGGATTAGTTTTGTCTATAAAGAAGAGATTTAACATCTGACTGCAGTTAAACATTTGAGGGAAACAGGCACTTAAATTTTCAACTACCAAAGGGAACTACAAATGCAGTATCTCTTCTACAGGAAACTCTATGGAATCTCTGAACTGTTTACGCCTCTTATTCCCTAAAAAATAAAAAAACTGATAATGAAAGATAAGCCTACTAATAAAACATGCATAGGGTTTGGGTTTTTTTTTTTTTTTATTTCTACACATTAAATTATGAAAATCAAACACAACAGCAAAGTATGACATTTAGGAGACTTGGCATTTTCATTTTGTGGCATCATTCCCTGCCTCTTCTCCCAAGTCACAGCAGTGGTAATTTTTTGTTTTGTTTTTAAATAAATTAGAACCATCCTAGTCATACAAGAAATCCAGTGAAGTCTACAGGAAGTAGTAATTCAGTTCTTGGGAAGCATGTAAATGCACAAATGCAGTTTTTGAGACGGAAAGATTTAACACTTTTATACTAAACGCTCATGGCATAACCACAGCAAGTATTTAAATACAAACCATAAGAACACACACATTTCTAGAAAGCACTGCAAGACGAGGACAGACCTGGTACCCATTCAAACGATCACTTGCGAGAATAGAGGCACCAAATCTTGCTTATTCTTGCAGAATAAGTCATTTATACCAGGAATTCTACTTGTTTTGTACCTTTAACTACCAACCCAGTGTATTGGAGAACAAAGGGGCAAAGGACGCTAGAAGCTCAGGTTCTCAGGATATTCTCAGTGCCCTCTTGGCATCGGTTTTCACATCACAGTATACTTTCACAACTACACATTCCCAACACTACTGGCACAGTCCTGGTGAGAGGAAGTAGAGTAAAATTAGGGACAATGTGAACAAACTGGATAGACTCAAGTCCATGTGACCAGGTAGGCTGCATTCAAGGGTGCTTATCAGTGCTGGCAAATGTCACTGCAAAGCCACTGTGTCATCTGCAAAAGGTCACGGTGCACACTGGCAGATTCCTGATCATTGGAAAAGGGCAAATATCGGGGCCCTCTTTGAGAAGGGCAAAAAGGTTCAGTGATATTATGGGACAACCAGCCTAATCTCAGCTTATGAAAAGGTTATGCAGCAAACTGTCCTTGGAAGCTATTTTCAGGCCCATAAAGGAAAATAAGTGACTGGGAACAGCGAGCAAGAATTTTCCGAGGGTAAGTTGTGTCTCATCAACCTGAGTGTCCCACACAATGAGAGGAACAGCTCTATGGAGAGTGAAAAAGCACTGGATGTTACCTTGACCTTAGCAATGCTTGTGACATGATCTAATCATACATGCAGAGCCAAATTAGAGAGCCTGGACAGCAAACGGGTCCGTGGGGCTGAGCTGCTGGGGTAATCCTCAAAAAGCACATAAACTGCCTTCATAATTGAAGAATGCAGCAAAATTTAAATTTGCTAAGGGGTATTGTCACAGCAGCTGAGAATGAGGAAAGTTTCAAACTGTAAAAACATTTAAATGCAAAGAACTCAGCGGTTATCACTGCATACATTTCAATGTACAATGCTGAGCAGGTACAACTCTGCAGAATGAGATGAAACACCTCTATGAGAATAGAGCGTAACAGTCAAATAGCAAAAATTATGTGCATCAGTGGAAAATAAAATGTACAGGGAAAAAATGGATACTAGCTACTGGATACAACAGCTGAGAAGTCACACTGTAAGCACCTGACTTCCCAGAAATACACTTAGGTCAAAACTTTTGTCAAACTGATTAGCACACACAGCAAGTCAGTCTCATCACTGACCCCGTACCTTCAGGTAATCCTAAAATAAAGAACAAAGTCTTATAAATCATTCTCTCAAAAATATCTGAGCTAACAGTGATGCAATGATAACCACTTCATCTTCTTGTAATTTCCTTTTAGCAGAACCTTCTGGTTTTCATATATCAAAATGTTTTCCATTTACGTTGACAAAAAAATCTGAAAAATACCAAGATGCTTTGCTTGCTTTGAGTCAATCTGTTGCTGCTGAAACAACCCCATCTTCATCCACACACACTCCCGTCCTTTGCACTAGAGCTCAGGCACTCATTTTCTGATGGAGATGAGCTTGTTCAGGGCTTGTTCTGAGCTTATTCAGAAAGGTATTTCCATATTTTTCTCTGGTACACTTTCTGCCCCATTAGTACGTTGAAGTGGCCTGCTGAATGCTCAGATGAACACTACAGTTATCTAAAAACAAAAGGGAGAGACACAGGAGAAGTACAGCAGTTCCTGTCCACGCTTAAGATGAATTTAGACTATCCTTTAACCAGGACTTTTTTCTCCACATCAGCTGGATGCAGTACGTCCACATTTGCCAGAAGGATGCAGCTGAGTGCAGCAAACCCTGCAGAAGTAATTATGATCACTGGAAAAATTCACCATAGCTAAAGCTGCATATTTTTCAAAATATGTAAACAGTTATGAACTAAAATTATGTTCTTCTCTTACAGAGGTTTAAGAAGGACTTGAAAGTTATTTTACTTCTACTGATTCTCTATGCATATTATGAATACAAATGTCCAAAAGTTGATTATTCTACAAAGACTTAATTTTACAAGGGCCACTCATGAGTTTTGTCTTGGGAGCACATTTCAGTTCAACTGGCTAAAATAAGCTGGACCAAACCAAATGAAAATATAAACATTACCTCAAATTACTGCTTCTTCATTTGACTGAACTTAAAAACATTTTGAAAAATGCAGTAGTTCTATGAACATGCATTAAACTTCAAGGAAATAGGTTACCATTGTCTTTTCTATTATAAATTGTGTGCCACACTGCCAAAGCATGACTATTTTTAAAAGTTTCGATCTTTTTAAGCCCAGAGTATTTAAATGTATTTACAACCAGCTTAAAGTTTATCCTATCATAAATTCTAGCTTGTTCCTTTCAAGGAAGAAATCCGCCAAAAATGAGATAAAATCCCAGATTTTGTCATGAAAGCCTCTTATGTATTAATATAAGAGTAAGGATTATGAATAATAGAACCCAGCCAGAAAATCTGTGAATCTGAACTACTTTTTTTTACACATTTCAGCTACAAAGAGTAGCTTACAACTCTTCTCTCCTCTACAAAGTGACCTGCAAAAAGAACACAAGAATAAAGGAACATCTCTTTCCAGGAAGAGAAGGGAATGAAATGCAGCTGGTACTAGTTAATCTGTAGATGAGAATAAATTCAGGTCATAAAAGAGTATGATTTCTTACATATTGGTCCTTGCCACTAAAAGCAGTATCTTTTACCCATTCTAATACAGATGCCAGCATCAGGACCTCTTTACAGTCACACACTCTCAAGAGTGCTCCCTCCTAAAGGGGAGATTTCAGACTGCTTCCCTATTTCTGCAGAAATAAAATTAAGTTATTTACTTCTTCAACTTCAAATGTGAGGTACACGAAAAAAAATACGAATAAAAACACATGGAAGCATGTTAAAAACAAACAAAAACCCCAAAACAACAACAAAAATTTGGTGATCAACTGTCCAGAATCTATTAGAGCTGAATGGAGCCTCCAAACAATACAGCACCCCTGCAAAACTTGCACACTGCAAAACTCAGAAAAATTGACAGAAACTTAGTATTTCATTTAAATTTTCCTGTTGTTCTCTCCTTTCTCCTCTTCTTTTCCGGAGATGTAACAAAAATATATGCCTTAATGCTAAGCAGTGAATATCCCGTAAGTCTGTTGGTAAGTTCTAGCTGAATTAAAAATTTAACTTAAGGTCTAGCACAAAGAACATATTTAAAATGTAAACATTAAACAATCTAGCAGAAGAAAAAAAAAATGGGATTTCTCTCCAGGGCAACATTTCAATAAATTTGCATGGTAAAAGCTGGGGTTTTTCCCCCGTTGAAGACATGTACACGATGCACAGAAAAAGCAGAGGCAAAAGACAGCATACACATAAGTAGGGAAAAAAAGGCAGTTTTGTGCTCTTCATTGTTGCTATTAGAGCCCTGCCGCCCCCCCATATAGCTTATCCCAAAAGACAAGGAATGCTTCAGAACGACTGAGTCTTATTAACACTTTAATATGCAATGTTTAGACACTGTGTGCTTTAAAAAAAAAGCAAAAAGAAAAACCTTTACAAAAGGATAGAAGCATATAAGGTGCACAGTTTTTCACTGAAGCTGGTTTCATGGACTCGGATCTAATTCTACAAGATGCCATGTGAAAATGAAAGCCTGTATTACTCACCACAACGCTAACACAAAGAAATTAATCCAGGGGAAAATGCATTAAACAGAACTGAATTTATTGAAGGCTTAGCTAAGGCATGAGTATTTTTTCCATTCCCAAAATACTTAGGAGGACATGGCAAGATCACTGGGCCAGAACAGCATCATTATTTTTATCAGATAGCAAAGCTCATGCTGAGAATACTTCCTACTTCAAAATAAATCCTCCAATAATCAGAGCTTTTAGCGGGTAAAGAAAAAGTAATTTCCAAAGCTGGAGGAAAAACCATCAACAGCAAGGCAATAAACACAAGAGCTTCTGAGACGTCTGATGTGGTGAACGGCAATTACTGGTTCACTTTTTTTCCTTTTGTTCTTAGATTTATTTTTTTTTAATTAACAACTTTTGCCACAACATGTAGTTTGGCAGGAAGTTCAAAGCAACCAAGTAAATTCAATGATGCACTGTACATGTGGTTCTTCTGATCTAAGAATTTGCTGCTGTCAAAAGCAAAGTCTTCTCTCAATATCTCTGCCTTGCTGCTCCCAGACAAAAAAAAAACCCTCCCTTTATGCCAGCTCTGCTCCGTGCCACACTCCATGATATGATTCACCTCCCGCATTTTCCTAGGAGTTATGTACTTCTAAAAAAGAAGTTTACTAACGTTAAGTAAGTTAACTAACATGAGTTAACTAATTCTGCTGGTTTACAGCAGGGTGGTCTGAGGAATATCAAAACCAGCACAATCAGCACTAATAAAGTATGTGGCAAGAGCAAAAGACAGCAAAGGAAAGAGTAGAGGAGAGAGATGGAGGAGAAAAAAGCAAGATACCACTCACTTCACACCCTGCTTTCTAGTGGTGTTAAAACCACAGGATGGATGTTCATAACGCAAAAAAAAAAACAGAAAAAAAGCAAGAACAACTCCCCGAAAGCCAATCTTGCCCCAGGACAAAATTTCCACAGAGGAGAAAATCCCTGGGATTTATCTTTTCTTCTTTTAATACACAAACCTGTAATTTGACAGCCAGCCTAAAATCTATGTTTTAAACCCACGTAATTATAAGGATCATTTCTATGCTATTAGCTGATGGGCAGCAGACCCCTGCTGCAGACTCAAAGCTCCATGGTGCTCCACTAAAGGTCACAGCAATCTTACCAGTACTTTTAGAGAAAACAAAACAAGAAGTGCCTACACAAATTATCTCTAAAGGAAAAGATTGCTTTAATTCATCTGTACGTTCCTTCTTTTCTCAGATTGTTCTTAAATCACCTCACTATCTGCACCACTTCACAAACTAGAAGCTGAATAAAGAGTTCACAGCATTTCAAAGCATCAACAAACTGGGCTTAAAGCACAGCTCTACAACTCCAGAAAACCATCATGTCATTGGTAACTTCTATTTTTGGTCCACTTTTCTTAAGTAGTCAAATCTATGATATTACTTGGTTTACATTGAAGAATCAACATAATTTTTGCTTAAAAAAACCTCCCATAAGTCTTTAGAAACACAACTTTGCCTAATAGTCCCAAACTTACTACTGCAGGAGCTACAAGTCCACAGATTTTATTTGCTTATTTATTTGCCCTTAATGGATTTCTCTTTCAGAAATGTGTGCAGTCACTGAACAACTGTTTCTTATCTTCTCAATGACACTCAAGATTTTAGAGACTTTGCCTGTCCCTTACTCCCACAGACAGAAGAGTCCTTGTCCATGGGAATGACTGAAGTTTTCATACAAACACTGCTCCACATTCCTGAGTGTTGTTGCTGGTTCTGTGATTAAGGAATTAAAAACCCGTACAATACTGAAAATAAGACTTACAGCAACAATGGCACTGTGCTTTGCGCTCCACTCCATTGCTAATAAGTTCTGTGATTCTCTCTGGTTTTTAGTAATTGCCTGCATTGAACTGGCACTTTCACATAAGTGTCATTATAAACTCTGCAATTGTTTTCTTAAACAATAATAAACTTGTCTGTGTGAAAAGAAAGAACCATTTTCCCAAACAAACAGCTCCACATCAAGTACAATGTTTTATTGGAAGAATGTGATATCCAGGGTAAAGGCCACACAATCAATCCTTGCCTTCACTATCTCAAGTAAGACTCATCAGCAAAGCTTCTCCCCAATTATTTATGACAAGTGATTTCTGAACAAAACTTCTGAGCAGCACAGATTCCTAAGAGATACCACTAATGACCTCGCAGCATAATTTCACATCTCTA